>NC_081563.1:74242206-74576464 GCF_022355385.1 Mustela nigripes | reverse complement strand
CTCTCTCTCTCTCTGCCTGCCTCTCTGCCTACTTGTGATCTCTGTCAAATAAATAAAGAAAATCTTTAAAAGAAAATCTTTAAAAAAAAAAAAGATTCTGTCTTTAATATTTGACATTTTAATTATTATTTGACTGGTGTGAGCCTTCATGGGTTCATTTTGTTTAGGCTTCTCTATGTTCCTGGACCTGGATGTCTGTGTCCTTCCCCTAGTTAGAGAAGTTTCTAGCAATTATTTCTTCAAGTAAGTTTTCTGCCCTTCTCTGTTCTCCTTCTGGGATTGCCATAATGAAAATGTTAATATGCTTGAAATTGTCCCAAGACTCAGTCTGTCCTTATTTTTGTTTTTAATTCTTGTTTCTTTTTGTTGTTCAGTTTGGTTGCTTTCCATTTCCAGATTGCTTGTCCATTCTTCTGTGTCCTTTAATCTGCTGCTGTTTCTCTCTAGTGTTGTTTTCATTTCACTTGCTGTATTCTTCAGCTCTGCTTGGCTCTTAGATTTTCTGTTTACCCTCTCTTCTTCCAAGTCTGCTGAGCTTCTTGTTGAACTGTTTGTCAGGTACGCTGTTTATCTTGTCCCTTCACTTGAAGTATATTCCTCTGCCTCCTTATTTTGTTTTACTTTCTGTATTTGTTTCTGTGAACTGGGCGGGATGGCTACTTCTCCTCTTGAAGGATTGGACCTGTTTAGGACTGTCCCATACAGACTGTGGATGCCTGTTGGCCTTGGCTGGCTGGAGCTGTAGTGGGCATGGGCTGGAGGGGGCTCTCTGGGTGTCCCACACCAGGTGTACCCTAGTGGGACATCTGAAGCTGAAGTGGGCAGGAACTGGGGCTGTCCTGGGGCACTCTGCCTGGGGATGGCCCTGATGGAATAGCTGGAGTCGAAGTGGGCTCAGGCTGGTGTTCCCAGGGCGCTCTACACCGTGGGGACCTTGGTAGGAGAATTGGAGCTAAAGTTGCTGTATGCTAGGGGTGTGGGGCTCACTTAAGTGCTGGCTAGTTAGGGCATCTATACCCTGTTCCAGTTTGAGTGATTAGGCGAGGCGGAGGGGCCATAAGCAGTGGTGCTTACCAGCTCATTTGGCCTCAGAATGTGTTCCCACAGGCCTTGGTCAATTGGCTGAGGGTTAGTTTTTGGTTTTTATTCTAGTTGTCTTTTAAGCCACTACTTTTTTGTGTGTGCCTTAGTGGGGTTTGGGCTGATGTGGGCTAGGGTCCCAGGGTTCACTGAAGTGGCAGGCTGGTTGGGTGGCCATATCCCGCTCCCATCTGTGCTGGCAGTGTTGGGCTTGGGAGAGAGAGGAAACATACACTGTGGCACTTGCCAGCCCTCCGACTGCTGAAGACCAGTTCCTCAGGACCCAGCTGTTTGGCAGATGCTCGAGGGCTAGTTCCTTTGAATTCTAGTTGCCCTTTGAAACTGAGACTTTTTTCCATCCTTTTGCGTGTTAGAATCTATTCCTGGTTCCTTGGTTCTGTCCCTCCCCACTGCAGTTGTGTCAGGGGTGGGGTTTCTGTTGTTACTGTGTCTCCATCTCTCCTATTCTCTGTGTGATCCCTCTGTTCTTTGTTGGGCAGAAGCTGTTCAGTCAGCCCTCAGTTCTTTTTCCAGAGGAATTACTCTGTATGTTGGTATAGATTTGGTTTGTCCATGGAGGGGAATTCAGGGTCCTCCTCCATCACCATCTTGAATCCTGTCTCCTGAAAGCATCACTTTTGATTGCCAAGATTATTATAACTTGCCCTCCCTAAGTCACTATTATGCAGTTAGTCAAGTCTGCTTGTCCAGATGATGGCATGGTTTTTCCTGTATTTGTCGGTGGGTCACTTCTAGATGTTTAAGCTATAGAGGGTTATTTCATGGCATCTTACTTTGAATATCAGACATTAAATGAAGAACATTTGAAAAAGGATTTGTTAAACTTCCGGTGCCTTCTTGCCGCGGCGCAGGTTTTATTGAACAGGTATGCAGGCTCACTTCTGCGTTTGGTTTAATGACGGTAGTGTACTGAGTGGAAGTGTTTAATTCCAGCATTTGGTTTTTCCATTTTCTCATAGATGCAGGCCCTTACATGGTTCGCATGCCAGATGAGGGGACTGGATGTGTCAAGTGAGCTCATAAAAGGCTGGTGGTTGAGTAGGGGTCGTGGTCATTGTGCATCAGAGAAATATGGAAATTTTAGTCACAGAGAGGCCTAGGTTCGAATGCCAGCTCATTTAGTGTAACTCTTAGTCCCGGTATCTTTTATAAAACGGAGTTATCTAATTTGTAAGGTATTTGAAAAGATTGTGGTGTGAAAAGTACCTGGTATATAGGAAGTGCTCAGTAAATAGTGGCTGTTAGTATTTTTTTTTAAATTTAATTTATTTGACAGGGATCACAAGTAGGCAGAGAGGCAGGCAGAGAGAGAGAGGGAGGCAGGCTCCCTCCTGAGCAGAGAGCCTGATGTGTGGCTCGATCCCAGGACCCTAGGATCATGACCTGAGCCGAAGGCAGAGGCTTTAACCCACTGAGCAACCCAGGTGCCCCAGTGGCTGTTAATATTTTAAACAAATCCTGAAACTGGAACTCTGATGATACCAATGTATTATTTCCATTTGTAACTCCTTAGAGTTTTGTATGTGGTTGGTAGGCAGTAAATGCTATGTGTCATTAACTTGGAATTCTAAAATCTGGCTTAAGACTACTACTAGTATAAATTACATTCATTATCAAAAACATGGCATATGAAGTAATTTCAGTAAATAAGGCTTTCAGAGGAATAGGTTACAGCAGGTGTTCTACCATGAATGTGTTGACTCTGGAGGGCCACAGAGACCAAGTCATTCTGGAGTTCAGCAGCTTTAGTGTGAGTCCGTATTACAGTTTCAGTTAAATAGAAAGGGACTCTGAGGGTGCCTAGGTGGTATAGTTGGTTAAGTATCCAACTCCTGATCTCAGCTCAGGTCTTGATTTCAGTCTTGAGTTCAAGCCCAACACTGGACATGGAGCCTACTTATTAAAAAAAAATAAGAAGAAGAAGAAAGGAGGGGACTAACTTGGTATATTTCTCAAAAGCTACATTGTGTTGCATTGTGTTATGAATTGTATTAGAAATGATGACATGGGGGCACCTGGGTGGCTCAGTGGGTTAAAGCCTCTCCTTCAGCTCAGGTCATGATCTCAGGGTCCTGGGATTGAGCCCTCATCAGGCTCTCTGCTCAGCAGGGAGCCTGCTTCCCCTTCTGTCTGCCTCTCTGCCCACTTTTGATCTCTCTCTCTGTCAAATAAATAAATAAAATCAAGAAATGGTGACATGTGGTTGCTGTCATCCTAGAGGTACCACAGGAACCAGCAGGAGGAGATGTCAGGGGGAGATGGGACCATTGATTCCTAGTACCAAATGCATAGCATGGCAGTCAGAAGCAGCATACCAGGTCTGGTAGTGTAGGGTGACACTCACCAGCTCGGGAAGATAGGTGACTGTAGAATTTGGCCTTTAGTGCACTTCAGAAAAAAGAGTTGGACTTCATCGCATAGCTTGCATGTGCTGGTTGGGGAGTGGAAGAGAGGTGAGAACTTGGAGGCTTTGGGGTAAGGAAATAGCAGATTCACACTGGAAGGAAAATCCAGTCTGTGGCTGCGAAGGAGCTGAAGCTGGATACAACTGTGGAGTCTGCACAAGAGGAGAGCAGGCCCAGACAGCACGGTGAGCTCAGGAAGAGAGGAGAGAGATGGATCAGAGAGCATCTGTGAGAATTGGGTATGATGAGGGTAGGGAAGAGTGGCAGGTGCAGATGAAGCATTCCATGTTAGACGTGCTGAGTTCTGGTGGCTTGAGGATTTTAGTGGAAATGAAGGTAGACTCTGAGGTAGAGGACTCTGACCCTGCCACAGTCTGGGCCAAGAAGAGGACAGGACTGGCATCATTAATATGGAAGTGGGAGGTGAAAGCCACAGATGTCTTGAGCTCTCCCAGAAGGAGTATCTGTTCTAGAGGGAGGACAGAAGTGCCCATGTACGGAATAAGCAAAGGGGTGGGAGCACCACAGAATGGGAGCTCTTGGGTAGTGAACGGAATGCTTGTTCTGTTCTTTTAAGGGCACATGTTCTTGGCAAAAGTGGAAGATATTTTGCTAAGTTAAGAGTTTGTTCAAACAAAGCTATATTAGTTGGGTATTTTGTTAACTGTACAGACCTGTTTTATTAGTACGGTACTATGTTCTATCCCTTGTTTTTTCTTTTTATTTCTATGGTAGGCATAGCATTTTAACTGTACCCTTGAAAAGAAATCACACACATGAAAGTCCACTGAATTTCTGCAGTTGTGTTTTTAATACAAATGATCCATTTTGTTATTACCCTTTGAAGGTCTAATTTTCTTTTACATGGGTATTTTACTTCTCATTCACTCATCATGTAACTGAACTCCTAGGTCATGTTGTAGAACACTGACAGAAGCTTGAAGAATTATTCTTATGGCTAGGTACATCACTGGCACACTTCCCTGTTTGCTCATCTTTTAATGGAGAGGTGAGCTATTTGGTGTTAGGACTTTGACCTATTCTGTATCTAGTTCATTCCTTGTGGGGGAGAGGTCTTACTCAGGCCCATGGCCTTAAATACCATATACACATGGAAGTACAGTCTGGAATTTAGAGAAGAGGTCGAAGATGGATGAGTTTGTATTTCGACCTCTTCTCTAAATTCCAGACTGTACTTCTTACTCCATGTTAACGGGCATCTTCAGCATGACACATCCAAATCCAAACTCCTGCACTGCCCAGACCGCTCTTTCTGCAGCAGTGCCCACAGCTGCTCATGGCAGCTCAGGTCTTCCATTGGTTTCAGACAGAAATCTCTCAGTCACCCTTGACTGCTCATTTCCCCCACGGCACCACCTGCACTACTGCCATCCTTGCTTACCTTTTTCCCAGTAGCCTCCCAATTGGTGTCTCCATTTCCCCTCTTGTCCCTGTAGTCTGTTCTCAGATCAACAGTCATGGGAACTTATGTTAAAACAGTGAGTCAGACACCCTTCTGGGAACTCCAGTGACTCCTTATTTCATCAAGAATAAAAGCCCAAAGGTCTTAAATGGCCATAGGTGCCAGAAGATCTGGCTCCTGCTTCATTTCCTGCCACTTTTCTCACTTGTTCCAGGCACACTGGTCTCCTCACCCATGCCTCAAACAAGCCAGGTCCCCTGCCACCTCCTCTGTACTCGTCTACCTCTGCCACTTGTGTTTGGACTCCCCTCTGCCTGAATGCTCTGCCCCAGGTAATTCCCATCCCTCCCCTTGGGTCTTGACCCAGATGTTAACCTTCGTAGGACTATCCTATTTAACACTGCATTTCAGCTTTGTATTTTCTGTCCTTTATTGCTTGATTTTTCTCCATCATGCCATCTGACGACTCCAGCTAGGCTGAAGGCAGAGATCTGTTTCGTTCACCTCTTGGTCTCCAATATCTTGAGGAATGCTTAGTACACAGAAGGTAGTCAGTAAATATTTACGGGATTAACATTATTGTATTGTGAAAGAAATTTTAACTTTGCTCTTCAGGTTTATCTCGAACAAGTACTTAGTGAAGCGGCAAAGCAGGGACTACGATGTGGAGTGGGGTTACGCCTTCGACGTGCACCTAAATGCTTTTTATCCTCTCTTAGTCATTCTGCATTTTATCCAGCTCTTCTTCATTAACCGTAAGTAGTGTTGCTTCTTACACTATCATCAAAAAGTCACCATTGTATACACTAAAAAGAGATTCAGTGTACACATCTCTTTTGCAGATGTTATCCTGACGGACACATTTATTGGATATTTTGTTGGAAATACCTTGTGGCTGGTGGCAGTGGGCTATTATATCTACGTAACCTTTCTAGGATACAGTGGTAAGTCATGAATGATTTTGGTTGACTGAAAATGGCAGGGGGAGGGGTGCTGTAATAGTAACGTAAGTAGCTTACTTTCAGATGAGGGCACAGAAATTTTAATTTGTCCAGTCATTCAGCTAGAAAGTGGCATGGCTGATGTATAACAAACTTTGTAATTTTAAGGAGCCGTGTTAGACCATACTGATATCTCGAAGTTACTTGCAGGAACACACGACCCACTTCCTTTTGTCCCTGGCTTTCTGGTTCTGGGTCCCCATGGCCAGTTAGGGTGGGACATGGGCTGGGTCTAATGTCCGGTCGGATAGCTAAACGAACCTTTACAAACCTTTGTCAAAGTGTTAAAACCTTTGCCTCACTTTTTTATGATCACTGTGTGATTCTACAGATGGTCACAATTCAGGCCCAACCTTTATGGCTAAACCCTTCTAGAAATTTCTTTTTCTTAGTATGAATGAGAAACCTTTATATTAATTCAGCTTGTCCTTTCTTTTCACTCTGGAGGGTCAGGACCTCACTGTAAATACACACTCCGGTGCACAAATACAACTTCTCTATTCAGAGGTGTTCTTAGCCCCAGATGCTAGCCACTCTGCCCGGGACCACGTAACTCCCTCGAGTTGTAATACTTTTCTGGACCTGGGGAGTCTGTTCTCTAATTCAGAGGAGGTGTTTTTGACATACTATGTTCAGGTTTTTATGAATTTTCACTTATTTTTGAGAAAGCTTTAAATTGTGATTAGCATACTACAACATTGTGGTTTCTCTAACTGGATTTGGATCACTCATTTGGTAACTCCCTATAATTAAATTGAGTACAGCTCGGCTTCAGTTTGGCGACTTTCTAGAAAATAAATATTTAGGTTAGAATGCATGTGGTAGGGACCCACTAAGTAGTGACCAAGAAGAAAACCTGGATCTTTGGAGACAGATTTTATTATTTTTAAAGTTTATTTAAAGTAGGCTCCATACCCGGTGTGGGGCTTGAACTTAATGACCCCTAAGCTCAAGAATTGCATGTTGTTCTGACGGAGCCAGGCAGGAACTTGAGGGACAGATTTTATATTTGGGAGTTTTGTTCTTTCCTGAAGCCTGGTACACTTACTAGTTGATCTCATGTAAAGGGGAGGTGTTATGCTTCCAGTATTGGGAAATCTCAAAGAGCTAAAAGTTGGACTCGTAGAGGCTTCTACACAGAGTCCCCTGTGTAAATCCACCACTGTTCAGTATTTCCTGACATCTGTCCCTTACTCTTCGCCTCTCAAGTTCCGAATCTGCTGCTCACTCAGCCTTTGTGCTAAGCTGACCTCTCAGCCTGGGTTCTCGGGCGCAGCTGTGATGCTGCAGCCACACCCACGAGCAGGGTGCAGAGCAGAGTCAGCCTTGAGAGCAGTGGCTCCGCTCGCAGATTCAGAACACGTGGGGCTTCTTGGCCCCACCTATCGTATGTAGTAAGCACTTTCAGAAAGTTAATGAGGTAGATTTCCTTTTTTAAAAAAACTGATTTGTTTCTTTTCCAGCATTGCCATTTTTGAAAAATACAGTAATTCTTCTTTATCCATTTGCGCCTCTCATTCTGCTCTACGGCCTGTCCCTGGCACTAGGATGGAACTTCACCCACACACTGTGCTCCTTCTACAAGTACAGAGTAAAGTAAAGGCACTGGGAGACTATGCCATCTTACCTGTGCCATAGGCAGAGTTGGTGAGGGGATGATTTCTTCTGAAACTTGTAAATAAACTGTCTTTGTAGAGATCTTCAGAGTGTAAAGTTTGCAAATTTGAGTAAGTATATAATTTAACGCTATTGTCAATACATTCCTTAAAACTACTAAAAGGTACATTTCTATAATAAATATTTTTTAAAGAAAAATCATTTGGAGAACTTGATAATCAGTTCCTGACAAGATTTGTAGTCTGGCCTCATTTCTCATGGGCTGTATTTTCAACATTTGCCTAGTTAACAACCCTCCCTGACCTGTAATGTAACTCAAAGACGAATCACTGCACTACAGACCATAAGATCATTTACATTTTCTATACAAAGGAAGCGCCAAACAAAATATCTTCAATTGAACAGGCTGCTGCCACGGACATAATAGATAAGTAACACTTGTATAACACTGGTCATCTCTGTCTTAACATGAAGGCTCTTTTTCTTTCTTTGAAGACCTCTCCAAAACCCACATAACTAGAAATAGTTGTAAGAAAACTTTATCAGTGTTGAAGCTAATAATAACAAAACTCGCTACTCATTAACAAAACTTGCTACTCATTAAGTAAGTTTTACCTATTTTTATTAGAAGGAATCTTGAATTCAACATGGCTTCTTAAACATCTTTATTCCAAACACATGAACGGTTGTGGCACAGAGAAACAGTAATGAAAGGCACAGTCAACAGGACCAGTTAATAGGTTTTCAATTATAGCAGCAAATTTGGAAATAATCTTCCTTTAAAAATCTTAACAGGTACCTAAAATATTACTACAGATATTACCCATTCACCCAATGAAAACATTTTAAGGAAAATATATACATTTAAGGAGAAAAAAAAATCTGGTACAGCCTGGAAAAGCAATTCCTCAGGCACCTTCTCTAAGGGGTGCTTCCAGAAACATCTATGACGTTTCCAAACAGTGTTTTTGATGAGAAACACATTAGTTTTTCATTTCATAAAATTGTTACGTTCAGTCAGCTGATTTCTAAATCTTTCTTAGAAAACATCACTGTCTTTACTGAAATGAAAAGTATCAAAGCTGCTGGCAGTGCATCTTACAGTACTGTCGATATCAGCCATTTTTAAGGCTCAGAGAATAGGTCTTCTAAAGGTATTTTCACCCAATTTCAGCAAACCGAGCATTTCAAATAATGGAAGGCTAATCACACTAAAGTACCGAACCTTTGACTCCGGAGGGATTTGCTAATTACTAATACCGAGAAACAACTAGGAATAAGTGATATATAAAGTAGCCTCCCTAATGTTCAAAAGTATCATTAAATATTCCCCACAACAAACAATCCTTATTTGGAAAACAATTTTAGCACCACTATTCACATTTTTACAGC
Source organism: Mustela nigripes (assembly GCF_022355385.1). Lineage (NCBI taxonomy): Eukaryota > Metazoa > Chordata > Mammalia > Carnivora > Mustelidae > Mustela > Mustela nigripes. The sequence goes on along the minus strand of NC_081563.1, from coordinate 74,567,525 downwards.
AGTGTGAGCACTAGGAATGATACTTTGCACAAAGTGCTTTCCATTCAATACCCAGCTTACTTTCTTGAACGTCTTCTAAATTCTACACACACACACACACACACACACACACACACACACAAGTGCCAGCTCTGCTCTTTCCCATTTGTCTCCTTGAACATTATCTAATTAGTGCCCAAAAAAGGTGGAGTGTTTCAGGCAAGAAGAGTTTATATATAGTACTGGTGATAGGGATATATATAACAAATCCCTTTTTTTTTTTTTTTTAAATACTGTCGTAGTCTTTTTAGCATTGTGTGTTCACATGCATTAAAGAAATAAAGCATACTGGTTATGGCATCTATCAAGATTAATAATTAAAATTGTACAGCTATCAAATTTAACACACTATAATGCTATACAGCTTGGAAAAGTTTCCTTTTCTATAAAAGAAAGAGCTGGGATATCTGGGTTTCTCTAGAACACAAAGATTATTAGGACTCCAATTTCTGACTTTTTGACAGTCTTAGCCTCTCATTTTCTTCCCTTTAGCTGTGTTGTTCTTCTATCAAGGGTATGGTGATATAGTAAAATTAAGCACAAAAATTAATGTACAAAACCAAAATAACAAGCTTCAATAGCAATTAATGGCTTGGAAGCAGACAGGTATTTTAGAAAATACCTGCAAAGTACAAAAATTTGGTTGGCACATACAGGATTTGATCTGTGCTTATACAATAAAGTAAGCTTGGGGTTAAAAAAAAAAAGTTCGTTCAATGCAGAGTAGATTATCCTTCTGTGAAGGCCGAATTTTTTTTCTCTCCTAATATTTAGAATACCACTGTTCATGATTCTTAAATAATATACTGAACAGGCTCAGAGCAGAAAAATCACAAATACATACTTCTCCCAGGAAGAAGATTCCATATACCATGGGTCCTCCTCCTGGAATGAGAACAGTCCTGTCCTAGCAGGGTGTTTTGTTTTTATTTTTGTTTTAGAAAGCATTGCTTAGATACTCTAAGTTTTTGGCAACAAACTTCCAATCAAGACTACTAAAGATTCTCAGGCAGAGAAACCCCAGAGGCAGCTCAGCTGTAAGTTTGCTAGTGTAAGACTTGACTCACGTGGTTATCAAAATCTCCCAACTCCCGAGAATCAAGTATGAAGACTTTTCCTCCTCATCTCTTTTAAATACTATATTCATTCTCTATTGCTGCATAACAAATCACCACAAATTCAGAGGCTTAAAAAAAACGCCTATTTATTATCTCACAGTTCCGCAGGCCAAAAGTCAGGGCGGGCTTGATTCAAGTTCTCTGCATAGGGTCTCACAAGGCTGGAGTCATGGGGGCGGCGGAGCTGGGCTCTCATATGATGGAGAAGACTCTAGCTGCAAGCTTGCTCGGTTCATTAACTGATGGAGTTCCTGTGTTGGTAGGGCTGAAGTTCCAGTTCCTGTGGCTGTCGATGCAGGCCTCTCAGCTCCTGCCAGGCAACTGCATTTCTTCTCCTGTGGCCCCTCCATCTTACATCAGCAGTGGTGCCTTGAGTCCTTCTGCTTTGAATCTGACTTATGCTACCAGCCTGAGAAAACCTTGCTTTTAAAGGGCTCACACAGTTAGATTAGCTGAACAGGATTATGGGTGATACTCATGGCTTCCACCCACGCACAAAGAGGGAGGAAGGCATCTACGGTACCTGAGGGTCATCTGCAGAATTGTGGCTGGTACAAACAGTGCCACTAATGAGAGCAATCGTGCCAGACATGCTGTTTCCACATGAACCAAACTTGCCTTTGAGGACAGTACTAATGGGAGACCGCCTTTTGGTGACAGTAACAGATTGAAAAGAAGCCTTCAGTACGTTGCTGAAGGTTTTGAAATAAAGACACCTGATCACATACTGGTGCCACCAGTGACCTGAAAAGCCATACCTTTTCCAAAGATCTCTCCACGGTTGAATTAACACACATGTTTCTACAGCCTGCCTGCTGAATCATCCAACACACACACACTTTTTCCAGAGCTTTTCAATCTCACTGCCTGAAACCACTGTTCTTGTCTGACTGCGGAGTAGGGCCTCCACGCGAGCTGGAAAGAGCACATGAGACTTAAGAGCAGAGAACTCAAAAATCTGGGGTCTCAGAATCCCAGAAACAGTCCTCAACCTTCTTGCCTACGATACTCGCCGTCTGCACTGTGACATATTCTGCACGTCTGCTTTCATCCTTGTAGTCAGAACTCATTCCTCTGGTTTCGCAAGTGTTCGCATTAGCACTCCTGACACAGTGCTGTCCCAACAGAACTTTCTGCAGTGACAGAAGGCTATCTGCTGTCCAGTCAGGGGCCACGAGCCACATGTGGCTGATGAGCACCTGAACGTAGCTAGTGTGACTGAGGCGCTAAAGATCTTACTAATTTAAATTTACACACTCACTATGTGTCTACTGGCAACTGCTCAGGACAGCACAGCTCTAGAGTCTCAACAGTTTACATGAAATGCATACCAGATGCAAACCAGGTTTATCTCTATATGTTAATAATTAAATACTGGACACCAGAGGACAGTGTCCCCACTCACTATTCGGATACGAGTGGTTCAGTGTCCTCTCGAGGCCAAATACATATCCTTCCCTCAGTCCCAGGTACTCTTCACCCCCTCCACTGTTCTGTCCCCAGACTTCGCTCCCCAACTCCTCTCCAGAGTTACCCTACAGTGTCTTGCTTAAGGAAAGCAGGGCTGTTTCTAAGGGCCTCAGGAGGAAGTGGGGGCAGGGAAAGACCAACAAGGAGATGATCACAGGAAGGATGAGTTACAGGCCTGCCTGGAAGCCGGACAGGAGGGAGAACGTGTGCACACACATAACACACACTCACCAGGAACATCCAAAACTCAACAGCTGAGTGTGTATGTATGTAAGTGTATGGCAAGCAACGTAGATAAAGGGAGTTAAAAAGAAAGAGGAATGTGGGCTGGAACAGTTGGTCCCCTCGTCCAGACCTGGACAGGGGACCTGCCACGTGCCAGGCCCTATTCCTGGCACTACTAGGCACTGGTAACAATTCATGGGGAGGAGTGCACGAGAGAGTCTGCAAGGGGGTGAGATTTGGCTCCAAGTATACCCGGGAACAGGAGGGGTGAGCGAAGCCTGGGAGGGGAGGCTGAGCAGAAGCACCGGAAGAAGCCGGCTGGTATGGCTCACCAGGCTAAAGCCCAAGCAGCCCTAAGGGCAAGGGGCTGCAGTCATGGTCACCTCCCTGATCTTCAGTGCATGCTCCTTCTCCCTAAAGTCAGAGTGGGCTCCTGGGGAAGCAAGGAGAGCAGAGGACTTCTTAACCCACCCAGGGGTTTCTCTCCCGATACTTGGTGGTTCTAGCAGTCCATAATATTCAACAGCTGCCAAAGTTTTACAATGAAAGGTTATTCTTTTCAAATGAAATTGGCCTGTGGGCATCAGGCCAAGGAAATGTAAGGACAACATAAAAAGTAAATTAAAGAAAGTGAAAAGTAAATCTAAAAAGCCCAGCAAAAATGTTTCACTAGACTTGGACATAAAAAAATTATTCCTGGCCATGTGTAACTTTTTAATCAAGGAAAGTAACTGACCATGATTCCAACAAGAGTAATGGAAAGAAGTGTACCCTATCCATGTTTCCCAACATTTTTCACTCCAACATACTGTACAGAAAACAAGGCTGTCTGGAAGCTTTTTGTTCAGCATCCTGGGTAACCGCGGGAGGCTCCCCCAGGCAAGAGGCAACAAGCGGACACTTCCAGCCCCCGGAGGCCTCAGCCACTGGCTAGTCCGAGAGCTCAGGGGGTCAGTCTCTGCATATCTCTCTGGAACCCACCTGCAAGCCCCCTGATGCACTGGTTGGGAGCGGATGGTGATCATTCCGAACTTCTTAAAAGTAAAATACTTTTGTAAAGATCGCTGATTGCTAAGGCTGATAGTCTTTTTGTTTCCAGTAGTAATAACATTTGGAATTACATGATTAAGAGCAATAAATGCTCTTCAGATATGAATTTACCTGTTAGTTCATAAAGCCAACAGAGCAAGTCACTTTGCAAAAACATACAACTGCTACAATCTCTCCCTAAAAGCCAATATTACATTTTTTTCTGTAAAATTCAATGATTTTGACTCATACAATAACATCACCTAGAAAACATTTTGTCAGAACTCACTAAATGGGTGCAGATATAAAAGGATCAACAAGAGATAATGCATGTAACTCATGGATTAAAGACACAGATTTAAAAAGAAAAAATAGTTTGTCATCTTACATATCAGAGGGAATGTAATGAGTTGAGTCCATGATAATTTGGGCTGAATGCATGACCCCTGCACATTAAAGTTTATCAGACTGATTTTTTTTTTTTACACCATAAACAGTATAGTAAAATAACCCTCAAGAAGGACGTTGGTCTTTAAAATCTTGGCTGTAAGGAATGACAAATGCCTTTGAAAATATTTTGTTCAGAATCACTGCAATTATAAAAGTACTTCAGTTAGGAAATCAATCTAGAATCATTCTTAAATGGCAGTGCATTTGAAAAATGGCATTCATTTGTAATGTTTGCATTTCCAAAGAAAAATATAGAAAGAACTTAAAAAAGCAAGGTAACTTTTCAAAAAAAGTATTGATTCAAAAATTTACTGCACAAAAATATGTACTTCTTAAATGTTTCTAATAAATTAACTCCATAACATTTTATGTATATTTATATATTTATATATATATATATATAATCCCTGATAATCTATAAAAGAGGGTCTATAATAGTAAAATAAATGAACTTCAAAAGTACCCCCTTCATAAAATGTATTTAACATTAATTTTTCTCAAATTTAAAGAATGTAACAATATGTACAACTCTTATGTATTAGTATAATACCAAAATAGTACAAGTCATATTAACAGGCTGTCATAACTGCAAAATGTTTGAGTCAAGTTAAAATTGGAGAACAGCTTAGGTTCGAATGAATGCAATTATCCATGGGAGCTTCACTTTCCAAGTGGAAATGACAATCATTTTATCTACAGTAGATTTCACAAGAGGTAGTGTTCAAGTAAAAAAAAAAAGAAAAAAAAAGGTACATGCTTAACTATCTTTAATTAACAAATTTACAGGAAAAAAATGTACTGGTTTCTTAGCAGATGATCAGTTGGTGACTTTTTTAATATGAATCTGAAATACAAAATAATGAGAAGTACAATAAAGGCCTTATGCATAAAATAAAAATGTGGTTAAAAACACACACACACACACACACACACACACAAAACCCCCCACAGAAAACCAACAACAACGTACCATCTAAGCTGTATCAATGATAGCACACGTTGTCTTACCTCATTAAGAATGGCCCAAACGGCAGAATTCTGAATAACTGAAAGTCGAAAGGCTGAAATGGGGTTTAGGCTAGGATCCACCATTCCTTCGGCAACACCATTCTCAAATTTTCCTTCAAAAGAAAAATCAACACATGTTGGATAGCCTGAAATCAGCAAGCATAAAGTATCATGGACTTAAAACAGGGAAGAAAAACACCAAAACATTTCCAGTGGGTGTCGTCAAGATGGGCCTGGGTGAATTTTTTCCCTTCTTTCTACTTTTATTGAACTTTCAAATTTCTCACGAATTGTATGCTTATGCACCTAGTAAGAGAGGCAGAGCTACACTTTCTCTTACTGCAAATTAAATGTGTGTGTGTGTGTATGTTCTTGCATCAAAAATATTTTAACACGCAGGTTTTTAATAAAATGTGACTTAACCAAACCTTACCAAAGTGTACTCTTTACCATGGCTCAGTCCAACCCTTTGAAGGTTAAGTCAGTAATAGCAAATTTCAGTGCTTTCAGACATACCATAGAATGGTTGGCCTTGAGCAGGCACTCAATCTGTATGTATCCGTTCCCATGTCACATCTAGAAGGAATTAAGAAGTGATACCTCCTCCAGGAGGTTCTAATAGAAAACTGCTATTTTACAAATGACAAGTTGAAAAAGCTAGGACCAAGAGGTTCTATAAGAAGGTAGCATGCTCAATATCCAATTTTTCTTGCTGTGAGGAATTTATTAAAACAACAAAATGCAATGGAAAAAGTGACAGACAAATAGTTTGCTCCCATATCAGGTTGACACTTCTACACGGGAAGTGGGGGAAAAAATGTCCACAAAATTTTTATTGATGAAATTCAAATGATAAGAACCACCATGCAGGTGTACCAAGAAAAACATAATTCCTTTTAGGATGGTGGGGGGGGTGGTTAACATCATTCAGTTAACTGGGATTCAAAGTGATCTTCCTCATTAAAATCGATCGTAAATGTTCATATGTTCATATGAATCCATGAGATTTTACATATTTTATCTTGACTAATTCCTTTCACACAGCCTAGGTGCTCCACTAGCACGTGATTTTACTGGAGCATATTAATCACTTGGAGGGTATGCATGGAATTCCATTAGGTTCTTCTCCTCAATACTTGCCTTGCAAGTGTTACTACACTGCAGATGAGTCACTTTTGAGCAAAAGTCAGGTGGAAGCTTCTTGATCAGTCTGATATTGGAGCTCAAATAATCACGGTCATCAGTGGCTTGGCTGGAATAAAAGGTCTGCACGGAAGTGCTATTTTGTCTTGTAATTTTAGCTTGAATAAAACATTATCAAGTCTGCACCAAAAACTAACTTTCTAAGAGATAATAGTGGTAAAGGGCAGTCTTGGGAAAAAATTTCAATAATGTTCCTAGGCTTAAAAAAAAAAGTTCTTTTTCTGTTTTGCTTTGTTTATCCATTTTAAAATTGATCACAGCTAAGCCCCAGAGCTGCTGTGTGGTCCAGAAGGTCATACTGTTCAGTTCCTATCTCTGACAAAAATTCACAGAACTGATCATGGCAGAGTCCATGAGAATGAATCAAGTTCACTGATGACGCTGCTGGTTCAATAAAATAATAATACATGACAGATTCAAGTAGTTCCTGTAAAGTACCAGATGAATAATAAAATAACCACTGGCTTCACTTACATTTCCACAAGCTCTGTACACGTATCCAACTAAGCCTTCTTCTTTATGGATATCTTCACCACCATTCAGTGTAACACATTTCACTTCAGGTTGTACTCAATTTGTGTTTTCTCAGCTTGTTGGAAAATATTCTTGCCTGTACTTGGTTGCATGCAGATTTTTCAGAGGCCAATGCTTCAGTTACTTCAAGGTTGGCATTGACTCCAAATAACAACTAGGCAGGACCTATAACCTCTATCAACTCATCAAGAGACCAGGAAACAATTTGCTTTGTTTTTTTGTTGTTGTTGTTGTTGTTGTTGTTTTTTAATGGAAATGATAGAATCCAGCCTTTTTTTTTTTTTTTTTCTAGTGTTACCTAGTGTTTTCTAGTGTTACCTAGGGCAAGAAGATTTTTTAGGCTTTCTTTGTACTGCAGGTCTAGATCCAATTTCCCACATATAATTATATTTGTTATGACTTTTTGTGCACTGAAATACCCCCAGATACTGTTCACTAGCAGGATTTCTGACCGTGATCTTGCAAATATCCCCATCCAAAAAGGTACAAAATGCATTAGTGTATCTAATCCCTCACACACACACATGCACAAAGACCAGGAAAAAAAACAAGAACAAAAACAAAAAAAGGAGTGTCAAGCATTTGGGAGTCAACTAAGTAAAGAACATTTAGTGATAATCAGGATTAATTTTGAGGAAAATGACACTATTGGGGTTTTAGAAAGAATAAACACCTGGCATAATGAAATATTTGCAGTATTTTTTCCACCTTCTATGAAGGAAGCTGTTTTCCCAACAAGATGTGAGTATCTGTTACATAAATATTAAATATAATTCTTCAATTTACAATGGGGAAGAAACCTTCAAGCACTCTAGGGCTTAAATTTATTTTCTCTTTCCAACTCCCCCCCCTTTTTTAAACATATCCATTTACCTATTTGTGTATATATGCTTATATTTATATATACACTTTATTATTTATTGGTACTCTATGTACTATGTACAATGTACTTGTTATCAGTCTGACTTCAAAAAAATTCTATTTTGCCAATTAGTAATAATCTTACAATGATATACATTTAGTTATTACCTTCCTGTCTTGTGTTCTCTTGTTTTCATGTAGTTAATGTTAAAATATGCTATAAATACCATATCATATTATTAACACTTAGGCAGTCAATGGTCTTGCTTTGTCTTCTGAGTGATCGTGTTCCCAGTGTCCTCAATTCTTCAAGCAGTTGGTTGTGAGTGAAAGCTTGATGGTCTTAAGTTTATTTTATCTGCACACACATCTTGGCTGCTCCAATTAAATACTACATAACGTACCCTTGGTCATTGGCTTCATTTACTTGGCTAACACCCGAGTCACCCCGACACTCACTCTGGTTACAGCCTCATGGGCATTTATTTCTGGGAAGAAATTCTGCTGTCATGAAATACTGTCCATTAAATCTTCTGATTTCCTGACCTCTGCTTTCCTGTGAGTTGGGAACAGCGTGAGTGCTCAGGATGGCAATGTGTTCCCCAGACCAGCTGTCACATCGCGGCATAATAACCATGGCGATCTGCCATCCGATCTGATCAAATACACCACATTTTCATGGTTAAAAAGCACTGGCATTCAAAGTCCACTTTCATAGTTTTTGGCATCATGTGTAAGCACTGGTTATCATTATGATTATTATTTTCTAAACATCACAGGATGGTGGTGTGCGGGGACACGGTCATATCATAACTGCATTGCCACTACCTGGAGCGCCCCAGCACCACCTCCTTCTTGGCTGCAAACTCTCGGCTCTTCTCACCCGCTGGGGCGTCAGAGCGCAGGGACCGCACAGAAGTAAGCGAGCACCAATACAGTGTTCCAATAACTATTTATGGACACTGAAATCAAACCTTTTTATCATTTTTACATGTCACAATATATAATTTTCATTTTTTTCAAAAAACATTGAAAAATAAAAACAAAAACAAAAAAATTAAACATTCTAAGCAAAAACAGGAAGTAGGGAGGGAAAAAAACCAAGAGGAAGAGGGCCAGAGCAGGACTGAGGCTATCTGGTGTGGAGATTATGCAGCCTAATCTAGAGTTTTACAAAATAATGATAGGCTTTTAGTAAGATATGTTCAATCTGAAAATCATACCAGAGAAAACCTGTAATATATTTTTTAGAGATTTATTTATTTTAGAGAGAGAATGCACACATGCGAGCCGGGGCAGGGCAGAGGAAGAGAGACAAGCGGACTCCACACTGAGCACAAGAACCCCAGGTCAGGCTCAATCCCACAACTCTGAGATCACAATCTGAGCCAAAATCAAGAGTCCTACATTTCACTAAGGCACCCAAGTGCCCCCAAGAAGACTTGTAGTATTAAACGTATTTCTTATTTAAAAGTTATTAATAATCTTTTTTTAAAAAAAGATCTTACTCATTTATTTGACAGAGAGAGATCACTGAGAGGATCACAGAGAGAGGAGGCAGAGAGGCAGGCAGAGAGGAGGAAGCAGGCTCCCCACTGAGCAGAGAGCCCGATGTGGGGCTCCATCCCAGGACCCTGAGATCATGATCTGAGCCGAAGGCGATGCTCAACCCACTGGGCCACCCAGGCGCTCCTATTAATAATCTTATTTCATGAAAGTATGTCCATGCTGGGGCTAGACTGGGGTGGGAAGTACATGCTACAAAAAAGTATTACTGAATTATTGAGTTAGGCAGGGAACTTAGGGCTGAAAAATACTGTGAAACTTGAAACACTTTAATGAGGTATCATACTATCATCTGATGAGCTCGTTTAATTAGAAAGGTAATTACCTAATGGTGTAACTGGCCTCTTTAAAACACCTGCATCCAGGACACACCTGAGTGAGACAGTCAGCTAAGCAACCAACTCTTGGTTGTGGCTCAGGTTGTGATCTCAGGGTTGTGAGACTGAGCCCTGTGTTAGGCTCCAGGGTCTATGGGGAATCTGCTTAAGACTCTTTCTCTCTCCCTGCGCTTTCCCTCTGTGTGCATGCACACACTCTTTAAATAGGTAAATCTTAAAAAAAAAAACAACAACACGGGCACCTGGGTGGCTCAGTGGGTTAAGGCTCTGCCTTCAGCTCAAGTCATGATCTCAGGGTCCTGGAATCAAGCCCCACATTGGGCTCTCTGCTCTGCAGGGAGCCTGCTTCCCCGCCCCCAACCCCTGCCTGCCTTTCTGCCTATTTGTGATCTCTGTCAAATAAATAAATAAAATCTTTAAAAACAACAACAAAAACAGTTTCACCCAGGATTTTATCCTGCAGATATACTCTCACATGTCCAAAAGACTACAAATTGTAGCAAAAACTGCCAACAACCATCCACCACTAGGGGACTGGCTATGCGAATTTTGATATGGTAATCCATGGAAATACTAGGCAGCCAATTAAAAGAATGAAGAAAGAATACGAAGAATAAAGTACAACAGAAGATAATGTAGCTAACGATCTACTTGCACTCAACACAGAGACACTCTCATACATGTGCAGAATTGTTCAAACAAGCATTCTTTATAATGGGAAAAAAAGGAAACAAACTTTATAAACAAACAGGAGGACAGACAATGATATATCCACTGTGAACACTTACACAGCAAGTAAATGAATGAGCCAAAGATACACGCATCCACATGGATGAATCGCATGATGGGGTGAGAAAAGAAACTGTAGACTATGGAAGGTTATTATTTCGCTCAGATTTAACGAGCAAAATAACACTGCGTGTTGTTCAGGAATACATCGTACATACATAGTAGAAGTGGACACGCAAATGGTAACCACAAACCTTAGGACAGTGGTTCTCCTTGGGTGGGAGGGGGAAAGAAGGTATTAGGGAAGAACAACTGAATTGGCAAATCTTAAGCCAAACACACAGATGCTCATTACACTATTATTTGTATCTTCTGCGCATCTGAAATGTTACGACCTTTTGGAATGTTCCTCTTTCATATATAATACTTGTGTATTTGATCGGGGAAAAGATGCAGAACAAAGGACGTACAGCATGTTATCATTCCTGTGTGATTGTGTGTTTTTAAAGAATAGACTCGTATCTCTTCATTTCTGAACAGATAACTTCTAGAAGGACACAAAGCCTTAAAGGAACTGCCTCTGGGAAGCACTGGGGAGGACGGAAAAGAAGAGCAGAGGAGACTGAAATTCACGTTTTCAGGTTTGCGTTTGGTGCCACGTGCCTGTACCAGCTTCCCGAACAAGAAATTTAATTTTTGTTCTTGACCCAGTGAACTGGTAGGTCCACACTGAGAGACAGGAAAGAAGGGGGAAAGGAAGGAGGAGCTTACTGGAGAGTAATTACAACTCCCAATTCCTGGGACTGGCCGAGACTTGCAGGGTCACGCCCTGTGGGGCTCCCCCCAACCACACCCCGACTGCGCACCAGTCTGTCCTTCCAGTGTTTCTCTGACAGGGCTCTTTGCCTCACAACTGGGACTGACTAGAAAGTGTCGAGAATAGAGCTCCAGTCTCACTGAGCTCAGGCAGTGTGGGGAACGCAGTGGGTCAGGTGCCTAAAGCCCCAGACTTTTCATGTTCTTACTCAGATTCAGATTTTCATGAGTAATGTCTCTCCATCTGCTCTATGTTTTTGAAAATCGTTTTCACCAGGTACGGCTGTTCCACTATGAGGAAGGTCTGCGAAGCTATTCCACGAAGGCATACTTAAGGGAGTGGAATTGTTTCATACTCAGTTGAAAGAAATCAGTTGCTCCTTATTTCTGATGCACCTTTTCGTTATACAAGGTCCTAGGCTGGCTGATTTACACTTTCTCTTCTGTTCTAAACATGTTTGAGCTGCTGTCTTAGATGGTCATTATCTTCAAGTTACTACTGATGGTCAATTTCCTAAGCTTTCCTAATCTAGAACACAACAGTCTCAGAAACTAAATAACGGACAAGTAATAGGGTTAATAAATGTCTTGGATATGCAGCCAAGTTTTTGTACATTTCTAGACATAACCCAAATACGAAAATAATGAAGTTCATCTATCCACCAAAACTACACAAAAACTAGGGTTATCACACAAACCTTGTAGCAGAAACCATGACACCAGATGTGAAAACTCTCAAGACAGTTTTCTGATTGTATCTGTCCTGTACACCGACAGTGTAAACTTACCAATATTCTCTTCTGCCTACCACTAAGAAAAGCATTACTTTTAAGAAAAAGAAAATACATCCTCATTCACTTTTAAGAAAAAGAAAATACATCCTCATTCACTGAGTGACAGCCATCCAGCAACAGAGCGTATGTTAACTGCAAGAGACAGCCAAGGGCCATCGCCGCCTGCCTTCCCCGCCAAGTGCGCGGGACTGCACTGTGACAGGTGACCGCGCTGTGACAGGGGACCGCCCTGTGACATGGCAAGGCCGCACAGTAAAGCGCACGCAGTGTGTTAGGAAGAGCAGACAAGAGGGGCAGCTGCAGTGTTTAACAGAAAACGAGAAAGCCTTCATTAGGAGAAATACCAGGTGGAGAAAATGGCCAGAGGCACAGCCGCACATGAGCACAAGGAGCATGAGAGGAACAAGAGACTCAGGACAAGGGAAACTGAGAGTCAAAGGAAACATGATGTGAAAGTGGATGGAAGCTAAGGAATGTGATCATGGAAAGGTGTTAAGATCTCTCTCCAGGCTAACATCGTGGCAACAGGGACGCTTTAGAAAGGCAACTGCTGGGGTTCCGGGCAAAGCGAGGGGAAGGACGCAGGGAGAGGCAGTCCTTCTCCGGCCCCGACCCAGAGGCAGAGGCCTGAGCACCAGCCCAGGGCAGGTGACTAGGCATTCCCAGATGGACCTATTTTATGCTAACAGACAGTACAAAGTGGGGTGTGTGTTCAGAGTGTCTCCCAAGATTGGGCTTAGGCAACCAGGTGAACAGTGATAGCAAAAATTATGGTGGCCGAAAGGTACGACCCTGGCACAGATGCTCAGAGCAAATGGCGGTGTGGCCATGTCAGAAAGCATCTCAGGGGGTGCCCGGGCTTCTGCCTTCGGCTCAGGTCATGATCTCAGCGTCCTGAAATCGAGCCCCGCATGGGGCTCTCTGCTCTGCAGGTGGCCTGCTTCTCCCTTATCCCCACCCCCTCTGCTTTGGTGCTCTCTCTTTCTTTCTCTCTCTCAAATAAATAAATAAAATCCTTAAAGAGAGAGAAAGCATCCCAGTACAGACCTGAAGCTCAGGAAGGAGGCAGGGGCTAAAGGCACAGAGCTTCTGGCACATGGATGTTGCTGGGACCCTGCAAGTAGCTACCATCGCCCGGTCAGAGAGGGCAGGAGGCAGCTGAAGGCAGAGGATCTAGTAGTGACTATCAACCATGAAACAGAAGGTGGGGAGAGAAAGAGGAACCAACAAATGAACCTCTGATCTGAAATCCTGGTTGGGTCAAGACAAAGTATGAAACACGAGAACCCACACAACTTGGGAGGACATTGGTAACTATAACCCTAAAGTGCTTAACATCCAACGAGAAGTTATAATTACTTAGGAGTTAGCCCAGAAAAGTCAAGGACATTCTACTAGGTTAAAGTAGGAGGTATTACCTATTCTGAAATAACCATCTTCTAATCGTTTGTCTTTGGTTTCTTTGCTTATTTCCAAACCTTCACTCTAAAATAGAACAAAAACATTAACTTTGCAAATCATTACTTCTATTTACAACAGATCTAATATATCTTAATAAACATAAAAGTGATGTTTGCGGCTCAGCTATTTCTAAAAAAGAAAAATGTCATCTCAGTCTTGAATCTTAAAAAGTTTATCAATACAAATATTCTTTTATATATAACTATCTGAATCTATGTATCTTTCTAGATTGGTTAGAAAATTTAAATATATAAATATAAATAAATACAGATAATGATACATTGATTAGAACATTTAAATTTTAATTAATTTAAATTTAAACCAATTTAATAGGGTTCATTAAAAATAAAAAACTGTGTTAACCTGAAAGAAAACTAAGCACTCCTTAAAGACCAGTAAATTAATTTTGTGTATTAAACAACAGGCATTAAAACCACATGGCATTTGGGACTCAAAATATAAACACCAGTTAAGCATTAAAGTAAAATGATGATTCACTTATTTTCCTAGTAGGAACTTCCATGTTATTTTCCAACAGGAAACAAAATGGAGGCTCTATGAATAAGACAGATGGGACATATACTAAGTGTTCCATAATTCAAAAAAAAAAAATTAATCTTGCTTGTCATGAAGGTCCTGCAAATGAGAGAATTTTCTTTCACCTCGTCAGTAAGGATAACCTCAAACCAGGTCTCCTGGTCTTAGTTCTGAAGAATTAGGGGAAAAAACAGGCATACCTTTAAAGGCAAAACTTCCACAGTTGTGTTGAGCAGGATATCTCCTGGATGTTCTTGGTTGCCGCTGTGGAACAAGTAACTGAAAAGACAAACATAAAAGTATGAGTCAGACTAGACTTGACGAAGATTCAGGAAGACGGCCTCACCTCATAGTGAGTTTTCCCAGCAATGCTTGGGTTGAGCGGGGACTGCACCAGGGCGCGTAGCGAGGGCATGTTACTGTTCCGAATAGTTGCAGGGAACCTAAAAACTCAAGGATGCAACCCTGAGGGGATGTGTTAATTCCTTCCATCAGAAGGGGCATGTGTGGTGCTTGACGAAATAATGTATTTAACAGACTTTAAGAAAAAAAAAAAAAAGACAGATTTAAGCTGCGGTTCACACTGTTTTAAACATACGCTATGCTCGAGGAGTAACTGAAGCTGCAGCACCTACAGAACACTACTGTATCTTGTGCCCGAGAAAATTTTCACCAGGACGGCCATGAGCCATGGCAAGTTCAAAGACTAGCTTTATCCAATGCAAATAATTTCAATATTAGGAGCCTGAGAGTAAATTAACTAATTCCAAATATCTGAATAATTCCACTTATCACTATGAACAAACATCTGAATAGCAACTATGATCAATCTAAAATACGCCCGGGGTATGAGGATAATGTCCTCAGGTTCTGACACCCTGAAAACCAGTGTGTGTGTGTGTAAGTGTATATGGGGAAAGGAGGGAGGGCGGGCGGGTGTCAAACCCAGACAGGGCATGCAATGCCTATCTAAATCTAAACTGAAAACTTAAGTTTAGGGGCGCCTGGGTGGCTCAGTCTGTTATGCGGCTGCCTTCAGTTCAGGTCATGATCCCAGGGTCCTGAGATCGAGTCCCCACACCAGGCTCCTTGCTCAGTGGGGAGCCTGCTTCTCCCTCTCTCTCTGCCTGCCTCTCTGCCCACTTGTGCTTGCTTTCTCCCTCTCAAATAAATGAATACAATCTTAAAAAAAGAAAAAAAAAAGATAGAAAACAACTTTAACTAAGTTAAACAGTGAAAAGTTTAGATTTAGAAAGACCTAGATCCAAACCCTAAGTCTCTCATTTATTCTCTCATTTAGAGAATTCTCACATTTAGCAAGTTACATTAGCTTTCTGAGCCTGAGTTTCTTCTAAAAGTGCAGAGATTCTCACCTCGTGGGACTGTAGCAAGTTTATGAGTTTATGAAAACTGACAAAATACCCTGCCTATTCAAAGTACTCAGCAAGGAGCAGAGACAGGAGGCTAACGGTATACAGTATGGTATTGGTGGGCAGAAATCATTTGGGATGAAGACCGGATTTTCCAGTGTTACAGAGGGAAGGGCACCCTCAGCTCCCTCTAGGCTACGCCAAAGATTAATTCCAACATTTTCAGATGAGAGACACCTTTTTTTAAGACATCTTTGACTTGAAATGCTACCTGCTATAACTTATGGGCCACTCATGACCTCAGCTACAGACCAATACAAAACAGAGGAAGCCACTTTTTTTTTAAAGATTTTATTTATCCACTTGACAGACAGAGATCACAAGTAGGCAGAGAGGCAGGCAGAGAGAAGGGGAAGCAGGCTCCCTGCTGAGCAGAGAGCCTGATGTGGGGCTCAGATCCCAGGACTCTGGGATCATACCTGAGCTGAAGGCAGAGGCTCCAACCTGCTGAGCCACCCAGGCAGCCCAGGAAGCCACTTTTAAGAAAGGAATGATGGACAGAATTTGCCATTCAAACAGACTGATTCAGAGGTGTTTACTATGAGATTACAGCGGAAGAGTCAGTATGATCTACAAAGTTTAATATCAGAAGAAATAAATGATGGTATAGCCGACAGTGGGGAGAATGTGCAACTATTAAAATGTTTACAAGGGGCACCTGGGTGGCTCAGTGGGTTGGGCCCCTCCCTTCGGCTCGGGTCGTGGTCTTAAAGTCCTGGAATCAAGCCCCACATCAGGCTCTCTGCTCAGCGGGGAGCCTGCTTCCCCCTCTCTCTGCCTATTTGTAATCTCTCTCTATGTCAAATAAATAAATAAAAATATCTTTTAAAAAAGGTATTAAAAATGTTTATAAATCATTTATGACAAATTATGATGGAAAATATAAGACATAAAATTACATACAGACCATAATGGCTTTCAAGGTAGAAAGTGCCAATATGATCACAGTGGTATCTATGGGGTTGTGATTTTTTCCCTCATTTTTTTGTATTTTAAAACTTTTTTGTTAATCAAAACATACCACAATATGTAGTCAGAAAATATTTTCCCTACCACTTAATTTCTGTACTGATAAATACAACTTCTGCTTTACGCCCCCCCACAGCAAGTCCATTATTATGCAAGTCAAAAGTGATTCCTTTTCCCTATTCTAGGCAAGGTGGGGGGTCTCTCCATGAATTCTGAGAAAATTCAGATATACTCTGATTTTAAAAGAACTGTGTTTTATAGAAATGGGTCCTCAGGGGCACCTGGGTGGCTCAGTGGGTTAAGCCTCTGCCTTCGGTTCAGGTCATGATCCCAGGGTCCTGGGATCGAGCGCCACATCAGGCTCTCTGCTCTGCAGGGAGCCTGCTTCCTCCTCTCTCTCTCTGCCTGTCTCTCTGCCTACTTGTGATCTCTGTCAAATAAATAAATAAAATCTTTGAAAAAAAAAAAAAAAGAAATGGGTCCTCAGTGGGATCATATACTTTATAGAAGTTTATTGTAAATACATTTGTTAACAAATCTGATCTCCAAAACAGGAGTTCTTTAGCAGATTCTTTGCTGGCACAATTTTAACTTGTTAAAAATAAACCAACAGAAATGGTCTGAGACTATTTGATTTATGGAGGTGAAAAAATTGTTTCTAATTGTATGATAACTCTTTGTTTAGAAGTCTCTGAGTATAGCTGACCCGCAATGCTACATTAGCTTCAGGTGTACAACACAGTGATCTGCCATCTCTGTGTGAGTCTGAGCTCACCACAAGGGCGGCTGCCATCTGTCACCATACAGGGCTGCTACACTGTCACTCACTGTATTCCCTATGCTGTGCCTTTTATGCCAGCAATGTACTCATTCCATCTCTGGAAGCCTGTAGCTCCCTCTCCTCTTCACCATTTTGCCCAACCCCCCCAACTCCCCTCCCCTTCTGGCCAACAGTTTGTTTTCTGTATTCACAGGTCTGAGTCTGCTTTTTGTTTGCTTGTGGGTTGTTTTCTTTAAGATTCCTGAGTGGAATTATGTGGTATTTGTCTTTCTCAGGATGACTTACTTCATTTAGCTTAATACCCTCTAGGTCCATCCACATTGTCACAAAAGGCAAGATCTCATCCTTTGTGTGGCATATTCCCTCGTGGGTACATATACCACAATCTCCTTATCTTCCCTGTTTTTCTACTGATGACACTTGGGATGATTCCCTATCATGGCCACTGTTAATCATGCTGCAGTAAACATAGAGCTGCAAGAATCTTTTTGAAGTAGTGTTTTCCTTTCCTTTGGTAAGTACCCAGTAGTGGAATTACTGCATTATACTGTACTTCCATTTTTAATTTTTTAAGGAACCTTCATATTGTTTCCCATAGTGGTTGCACCAATTTACATTCCCACCAACAGTGCACAAGGGGCCCCCTTTCCCCATGCCCCTGCCAACACTTGTTCTTTCTTGTCATTCTGATTTTAGCCATTCTGACTGGTATAAGGTGACAGCTCATTGTTTTGACTTGCCTCTCCCTGACACCTAATGATGCTGAGCATCCTTTCATCCATCTGGTGGGCATCTATATGTCATCTCTGGAAAAATGTGTCTTCAGGTCCTCTGCTCCATTTTTTAATCAAATCATTTGCTTTTTTGGTATTGAGTTGGGTAAGTTCTTTACATATTTTGGATATTAACCCCATTTCAGATATTTATGATGACATCTTTTTTTTTCAATGTAGGCTCCACACCCAGCATAGACCCCAACACAGGGCCTGAACCCCTGACTCTAAGATCAAGACCTGAGCTGAGATCAGGAGTCAGAGGCTCAACCAACTGAGCTACCCAAATGCCCCTATGATGACTCTTAAGTGTGGTAAATACTACTTCAAAGTGCTGAATATCATACTATAAGTATAAAAATAAACATTAAATTTAACCTCAAAATATTATATATTCATAAATGTGAAATATTACTCCAAAGTATTTTTAGGTTTTTCCAGGGATAGTCCCATTGCCCAAAACATTTTTTTTTATTTTTAATTTTTAAAATAAACATATAATGTATTATTAGCCCCAGGGGTAGAGGTCTGTGAATCGCCAGATTACACACTCCACAGCACTCAACATATTGCCCAAAACATTTTTACACATTTAAATTCCTCTTTAGAATCAGTTTAGAGTAATAAAACAAAATCAATAACGTGATAACTATGCACTATTCTGAAAACCTTAAGTAGAATTAATCCAAATGAGTTTTTGTGGGTTCTAACAATGGGACACACCTCACACAAGAACACGTAACACAATGTGCCCCAGGCTACAGAATTATATTCCATTCAGGGATTACATTTAAGTGTACCACAGATGGTTTATAGTTTGGGGAATACACCCCAAACTGAAGAAAGGTTGGGGTAAATCATGACTGTTAAAAAACAGGCAGGAAAGAGTCCTAAATTCTGTTAAATGAACATAAATTCTGAAAAACACAAAAGGGTTATGAATTCTTCCACGGTGGTCTAAAAGCAAGCCAGCATGTGTAAAATCACTGACTAAGGATGGTCACAGTCTGTCAAAAGTATCATTTCAACCAATTTTCCAGGTAACTGACTAGCTCTCACTCAACCCTGAGGGATATTCTAGAATAAGGACATGAAAACTAATCTATATTTTGAGGAAGAATTCTGCCTGAAAGTACTAAAAAACTATACTAAACATTTGTTCAACGATACCAAGAATTTACCAAACATGCTAAGAGCTGATGTCCTACCTAAAAACAACACACCCATTTTTCTACTGAGTTGTAGGAAAGTATTTTACAATCTAACACTTGGGACCCACCGTCTCCTCACATCTGTTATACACATTTAAAAAAAAAAAATCGTAAATCACACTAAGAAAAGGTGTAAAATTTTAAGACCAAATAAATTTCAATAGTCACCAACCTTTCTACATTGACTGGCTTATCAAATTTGAACAAAATGTAGTCTCCGGCTACTGGGGTTATAGCCCAGAAGAAATCCTCCCCCATGTAAGTTTTCTCCAGTGTATGTCCTTGGTAGACCTTCAAAGAAGTAGATATCTCTGCAGGTGGGTTTACATGGATTTTAAGAATTAATGGTTTCATGTAATCTTTATCCTAAGAGGAGAAACACATATGCTGTTAAACATCATATAGCTTATTTATACTTAAGAAGAATAATCAGTGACTAAACACTAAATAACAAACTGTATGTGCATGAGGAAAATAAAATTACATCACCAACCGTGAGTTTCTGTATTTTTCCTGATAGAGAAGAATGCAGACCAACATGTTGGAAAAGCGAAGGTCTGAAGCGAATTCGTAGATTTGCTTTCTGTCTATCACAATGTTTCTAAATATTAAAAAAAAAAATCTCAGTGTCACATTACAAAATGAAATCTTGTCCTCATCAGAAAACCACAAGTCCTTTTATTTTCTTTTTCCTTTTTTTAGAGACAGAGTAGGGGTCAGGGAGGGGCAGAAGGAGAGGGAGAGAGAGAGTTGTAAGTAGGTTCCACATCCAGCACGGAGCCTGAGACGTGGGGCTCCATCTCATAACCCTGAGATCATGACCTGAGTTGAAACCAAGAGTTGGACACTCGACCAATTGGGCTACCCAGGTGCCCCTTTCAGAAGTCCTTTTCAAGAATATTGAAAAGAAAATCCAACTTATCTCATAATTCCAAATCACAATTCTTAAGGTCCTTTTTAACACATTGAGATTTGCTACTTACTAGATAAACAGATTTAATATGAAAAAAATTTAAAATAAGCACAGCTAAGAGAAGAGTTCAGGATTTAATTTCAACCATCTTCAGGATACATCAAAATGTCCATCTGACTTTTAAAATTAAAATGCACACAATATAACCTAGAGGTTTGGTTCAAATATACAGAATGTCTTTAATTGGATGATACAACGCAGGATTTGCAAATAATAAAAGGCATATTTTGTTGCATCAAAGTTATCTGAAAATCAAGGCAACAACCTGACCATAAGCATTCAGTTGGTCTTCTGCAGTATTTTATCTCCTATAGGGTTAGGTTCTAAAATGAGTCTGGGAGGTGAGAATCTCTGATAGTAGAAATTAAAACCATTTAAATCCTCTATAAATTTTAGCACACAGCCCTTTGGCCAGTTTGATCAATCTTTTCTGTCACTGCTCCTTAGGTATTTCAAGTTCCACAGTTCAACTCAGCACAGGTACGGGACAACTTGTTTTTTCATGTGAAGCGCCTCCAGGTCCAGACTTCAGATTACAACCTGTCCTCACGCTTGGTCTGGCTGTGGGAAACCCAGATTGCCAGCAGGGCGCCCCCTGTGGGTTAACTTGGTATTTGAAAACAGCCTCAGCTGTCCTGTCAGGCTTTTATCAACTCTTCTCACTTTCAGTGACTTTTACAAGTTCTGGACGAAGAATGTACTTTTATTTGTAAGACATTTCCACTTGGAAAGGCCTCCAATAGTTTCCTGGGTACTAAAATGCTTAATTTTTCTCAAGAGGTTTTACTTCATTACTGTTATTACTAACACTATAGGTAATAGAACATATTCTATTTACACAAAATTCAACTACTCAAATGGGAGGTGAGGGAAAGGAAGGCAGGAGGAGGAAAGGAGAAGAGCAAGGGGGAAGGAGTAAGGGGGGGAGAGAATGACCAGTGTCTGAGACTGAGCCCTCTCCACAGGCGATGGACTCACTGGTGCCTGAAGAGTCCAAGTGGGTGATAAACCTGTTGAATTTTCCAGCCCAGTGTCAAAGAGCTACTGTTCTGGAGGCTGCCAGCATGTGGAGACAGTTTCCCCAACTTCCTAGCAGAAGCAACTGAAGAATTACAGGCCACAGAAAAACATGGCCTAAGGAGCAGCGACAGAAGAGATTGATCAAACTGGCCAAAGGGCTGTGTGCTAAAATTTATGGAGGATTTCAATGGTTTTAATTTCTACTATCAGAGATTCTCACCTCCCAGACTCATTTAGGAGCTAACCCTATAGGAGATGAAATACTGCAGAAGACCAATTGAATACAAGTATACTGTAGGTGTGAAACGATCACCTGAATTTTCCTATGTCCTACGATAAAAATGCCTGTAAATCACAAAGAAAATACAGGTCAGGACTTACATCATAAAAGTTGTTCAAATCAATTTATATGTTCAATCATTGTTGAAAAGTAGCTACTTTGCTATTTGGTTCTGTTCCATGATTTGCTCTAAGAAAGTGGTTTAAGAACAAACAGACAAAAAAGAATGTAACAATAGCTTACAAACACCAGAAGGCAGTGTCGTAAAAACTAAGTGGCAGGTGGCATGATCAAACTGTTCTAGATAGTAAGGACATGAAGTCAAATTAATGTTTGTTAGAATGTTTTAGAATGAATATTAAGTCATCACTGTAAAGACACATTCCCATAATAAAGACTTCCTGTTACTACATGTCAAAAATCACTTATTTTGGGGGGCGCCGGGGTGGCTCAGTCGGTTAAGCGCCTGCCTTCGGCTTACGTCATGATCCCAGAGTCCCGAATCAGGTTCCCTGCTCCTCAGGAGCCTGCTTCTCCCTCTGCCTCTCTCTCTCTCTCTCTCATGAATAAGTAATTAAAAAAGAAAATGACTTATTTTTAAGAATGTGTATTCACATTTATGCTTACATCAAAAAAAAAAAAAAAAGATTTTTTTTCCAGAGGTACAATTCTAATTGGACAAGGAAAACATAGCTAATTACTTTTTACAACAAGATTTCTATGGAAATAACATGATAAGACAAAAATCATCATTGACTCATTTACCTGCTACCATCACCCCAAAGGTCAGCATATGAACACTGGTTTCTTGCAAGTAATATACTAAAAAGTGCTTTTTGACTTGCCACTGCTTTGGTATAAAATATCACTGCTATTTTATTTCTTATTTCCAGATATGCTAGGCCCGATATTGTCCCAAAGTATTTAAAAAAAGAAAAATGACAAAGTATGAAGAAAGCTGAAATAACCCCAACTCAGGACAGACAGGAGAACATCTATAGCCCACAGTAATACACAGAAATACCAGAGCCTAATGACACTGCTAACATTTATCAGCAAACTGAAGAAAGGTGGATTTCACTGATTTAAGGGATTTTCCACTGTTATCTGAAAGTCCCTCTAATTTAGGGATTTTCTGTCAACTCAAGAAGCAAGCAAGCACTTCAAATGTCATTGCTTTCATTCAACTATCTGGCTTCTTGAAAGTCACTTTCACAAGATAGAGAAAAGAAGCCTCTTCCCCTGGTAGAAGGTAGTATCCCTCAAACTGAGAAAGCACGGTTTTATTCAGGGTAACTGATGCTGTAGGGTGTGTTACGGGGAGGGGTGGAATTGGATGGGGTGAGGATCCAACTATGTAGTGATTCTCTACAAGATCTGGACCTTAGTACACAGGCTTTATAGAGCAAGAGGATACACTGTAGTGAGCAAGGACCCTGGAGTGATAAAGGGTTTGCAGGCACTTAACTGACAGCTAGCCCTTAATTAGATCTCGTAGTACCACCTGGGTGTCAGGAAGGGGAAAGACTCTTATCTCCAACAGATACAGGGGAGACCAGAACAAACCTCTCTCCAACCCAGCCTAAGGTGGCATTTCTAAACTATGTATATTAATCATCACGAGCCCGGAGCACGTGGCCCCAGGAGTTGGTCATGGAATGAACACGAACAAAATGATAGACCTAAGATGGAAGTCACAGTTGGCAGCACTCCTATATCCACCCTCATAAGAAATCAACTTACTGCGTCTTTTTCAGGGTTGCAGACTTTGACCCAGAGTATATGGTCCAAGAGCCAATCAATGGGTTTCTCCTTATAGAACATAAATATGAATTCCACAATCAGAGTGAGGTCTGGTGCTTGAAACATTTTACCTGGGGAAAAAAAAATTCTCAGTCAATAGCTGTTATGAAGAAACCAACCAACAAAATGGCTTAAATAAGTGAGATCTAACAACAAATATATAAAAGCTTGTGCTTTCAAACAGAAGTCATGGAGAGTAAATTCCCCATTTGTCTTGTCAAAAGCAAACAAACTTGCTTTAGCTAAACATTCTGAGTTGTCACCTGGGGATAAACAGATCTACTGAACTCCTGACTTTCTCCATTACAAAATCTATCATTCAGCTTCTGGCTCGAAGGATTCAAGAACCAAGTCAGAGACTTTTCCTTCATGTCTTATTAAAATTCTTCCCATTTAAAAAAAAAAAAAAAAAAAAAGGAAATTTAGGTTCTTTTAGGTTTAGGTTAAAAAAAAAAAAAATTTAACCAAATCAGTAACTGCAGAAAAACAAGGTTTCCTAATTCTTTACTTTCACAAGTAAAGATGTTTTTTGATTCTTAAGTTTTGAGATAAATGACCAACAAGTTCAAAGGCCCAGCCTCTAATACTTAAAGGTTTAAAGTGCTGCAAGAAGTGAAATGTTATTCTCTAGGTGTTTTTCTAAAACCTGTAAACTTCCTGAAATTCTTCAGCTTTCGATATCTTCTTTTTAATTACGGAATTTAGGGATTTTAGTGGAAAAAATATTTTATTTTATTTTTTTTTAAGATTTATTTATTTATTTATTTATTTGACAGATCACAAGTAGACAGAGAGGCAGGCAGAGAGAGAGAGAGAGAGAGAGAGAGAGAGAGAGAGAGAGAAGCAGGCTCTCTGCTGAGCAGAGAGCCCTATGCGGGACTCGATCCCAGGACCCTGAGATCATGACCTGAGCCAAAGGCAGCGGCTTAACCCACTGAGCCACCCAGGCACCCTGGAAAAAATATTTTAAATGAGCACCCTAATTAGTCTATGAAGGCAACAAATGAATACAAATTAATACCAGAACAAGAACTTCAAGGACTACATCAAATACCAGGAATTCATACTAGAAAACATAAGTGTGGCATTCTTTTTAAAAGAACCCCAATCCTACTAGAGCTCTGGGCACTAAAAGAGCGACTAGAGGGGTCAGAGAAGAAATCAGACATGCTCGGGACCATGGCTGGCCCTGTGTGTGTACTCCACAGTAAATACTGCAATCTCAGAAGTATCCAAATATTATTTTGGGTTGACTTTCATCATTTCATATGCAGAAGTTTACCTAAAATTCAATTTCTTCAAAAGCAATCCATTTCCAGGGGAAAAAAGACAATTTTAAGGTAAAAGAAATTAGTTTAAGAGTCACAGTTATTTCTGAAAAGTAGATAAATCTGACACTATTCTTACCAATGAAGCCCAGTTGGGAGAACTCGAGTATCATCCATTCTTCAGAAGAAAGTTGAAGTGCAAAATTTTTTATAGTGTTAAAGTAATTTTGTTTGACAATAATATCATCTTCAAGCTAAAAAAAGTTGAACAATCAGATTAATAAATTAGAGATGAAAAGATTCAGATAAAAGGACATTCTTATAAGAAAACTCAAGCATACTTCATAATGCAAATCAAAAAATGGTCAAAAATGATGAAAATATAAAAACAAAAAAAATTTTTTTAAGATTTTTATTTATTTATTTGAGAGAGAGAGACAGTGAGAGAGAACATGGGAGGCGAGAAGGTCAGAGGGAGAAGCAGACTCCCCATGGAGCTGGGAGCCCGATGCGGGACTTGATCCTGGGACTCCAGGACCGTGACCTGAGCTAAAGGCAGTTGCTCAACCAACTGAGCCACCCAGGTGCCCAAAACAAAATTTTTTTTAAAGAAAATGAGGAAAACAAAAGGAAGAGGCACACAGCAAGTCGCCTGAACCACTCCCTTATTGTGGGAAATCAGTCCACTCCATGAATACCCTTTTTTGGTCCTTCCATAGTGCCCAACAAGATTTCACACTACCCTTTTTACTTTTCAAAGGAAAAGAATTTTTATAAGGCTTTAAATTCTTAAAAAATTTTTACATAATACATGTGCTAAGTCAAAAAGCCAGTAGCTTTCCTTCTCTGCCCTCCAGCCTGCCAGCTGTGGTAACCAATGTTAACAGTTGGGTGGGTGGGCACCTGGGTGGCTCAGTTGGTTAAGCAACTGCCTTCAGCTCAGGTCATGATCCCAGAGTCCCAAGATCGAGTCCCTCATCGGGCTCCCAGCTCCACAGGGAGTCTGCTTCTCCCTCTGACGTCTCCCCTCTCATGTTCGCTTGCTCTCTCTCTCTCTCAAATGGATAAATAAAATCTTTAAAAAACTAAAAAAAAAAAATAATTTTTTTTTTTAAAAGTTGGGTGGGCATCCACTTGATGCCTTCTATAGGGTCACACAGCACAAAAAGACCCATCTGTACTCAGGTTCCCATTCCCATTTACATTTCTGTAAATAAAGGATCTTTATTTATCTTCTTTTCCTCTTACTATATCATGAATATCTTTCCAGGCTAATAAATATTTAGTAGATGCTTAATATTCCATGATATCAACTTTAAACAATTCAGTCAACTCCTCCCTCATTGTAAACATACATCCAGCTTGTTTCTCATTTCTTGTCAATGCAAACAATGATGCAATAAATCTGCTTATATTTACGTATTAGTGCTTTTCATTTCTGTAGGACAGATTCCAGAAAGTTCACTTTCGAAGTTTTTTTTTTTTTTTTAATTTATTTATTTGAGAGAGAGACAGTGAGAGAGAGCATGAGCGAGGAGAAGGTCAGAGAGTGAAGCAGACTCCCCATGGAGCTGGGAGCCTGATGTGGGACTCGATCTCGGGATTCCGGGATCATGACCTGAGCCGAAGGCAGTCGTCCAACCAACTGAGCCACCCAGGCGACCCAACTTTTGAAGTTTTAAAAGCTATTTTCAGGGGCCCCTGGGTGGATGAGCTGGTTAAGTGTCTGACTCTAATTTCAGCTCAGGTCACAGTCTCAGGATTATTAGATCGAACCCCGCTTCAGGCTGTGCTTACCGGTGGGGGGCGGGGGGTGGTATCTGTTTGAGAGTCTCCCTCCCTCTTCCTCTGCCCCTCTCCCTGCTCTCTCTCCCTCTCTCTAAAATAAATATCCTGTTAAGCAATATAAACAAATAAATGATATCTTCAAGATACTTAAGAAACTGTGGCAATTCAGAGTGCCAGTTAACCCCATATGTTCCACCGGCACCATGTGTTATTTATGCTTGGAGTTTTTACCAATTCAACTGGGAGCTGACAAAGATCAGGGACTAAGTACATGTATAAGACTTCCTCCCCGGGATCTCCTCTCATAAAAATTTCCAAGTCACAAGGTGATTTTAATACCCTAAAAAGTTTTTTCCTGTTCTTACTTACTTACTTACTTTTTTCCTGTTCTCACTTCTAGTTACTGGGCTAAGCAATTTTCACTTATCTTTATACGTAAGTTTTTTCATGTATTTAAATCCTACAAGCTTTCTTTGTCTTACCCTGTGAAGAAACAGTAGGAGTATTTGGAAAGACAGGACATGGACCCACCAAATATTTTACTAATATTTTACCAAATATTTTATTGAGCCTTCTAATGTGTACTAACCCTAGAGAATACATTGGCGAAAACATGTTCTATGCCTCCAGACATGTTCTATGCCTCCTTTAGGGAAGCTGGAGGGGAAACTAGACAAAGCACAGAACCACACTGACACCTTACTTTCCTCTGAAAGAAGAGGGGCCCACACTCAAACCTAAACACCGTCTTCGCCCAAAGCCAAGATGATCCCTAGTATCAGGCAGCTACAAACTTTTCTAATAGGTAACTTCAAAAACAAGATTGGGACTAATTACATGCACAGAGATGTAGATGAAATAGTCAAAGGCCTATTTAAAAGTTGGTACACTCATTTTGTTTGCCAACTCACATTTTACATTTAATTAGAAAAACTGCTTTGTTCCACTCTCAAGTCTCATCGAACAACTTCACTTTTACTTCTGGGCTCTCTGTTCTGTTCCATTGGTCCATGTATCTGTCTTTGAACTTGAACCATGTTTTCATTCCTACAGCTTTCCAGTCTTGGGTAGCTTGAAGTCTGGGATTGTGGTACCTCCAGCTTTGCTGTTCTTTCTCAAGGCTGCTTTGGCTACTCACGGTCTTTTGTGGGTCCATGCAAATTTTAGTATTATTTGTTTGAGTTCTGGGAAATGCTGGTGGTATTTGATAGGAATGGCACTGTAGGTTGCTTTGGGCTGACTGTTTTCTTTAATTCCTTCTCCTGCTCTTTGTTATTAGTGCCAACAGATTTCTGTATATAAGCAACTTCACTTTTTAAAAAACTTGGTAACTGTAGATTCCTATGTGGCTCTAAGACAAAATACAGAGATCCCGAATACCTTTCACCCAGTTTTCCCCAGTCTAACATCCTCTAGTGTAACTGCACTACACTTGACTGACCGTATAATTGACTGATCTTATTAAATTCCACCAGTCTTATAGCATTCAGGTGTGTTAGAGGTGTGTGTGTGTGAGTGTGTGCATGTGCGCGTGTGTATTTAGTTCCATGTAATTTCTGGAGACAGAACAACTCCATCGTGAGCATTCTTCTGCTACTGCTACTCCTTAGATCAACAGCCTCTTCCTCCCTTCCGCACTTTCAGCATCCAGTAACCAAGAACCTGTTCTCATTTCCACATCCTGTGATTTCAAAAATGCTATACAATAGAATCGTACAGTACATAAGCTTTCAAGATTGGATTTTAAAGTCCCACCAGTTCCCTCACACAAACTGTTGTGTGTATCAACAGTTTGTTTCTTTTCATTATTCCATGTCTGTGGTAGAGATGTGTCACCTGAAGAACATCGGGCTTATTTCCAGATTTTCGTTAGCACAAACAAAGCTGCTATGAACCCTTAGGTACAGGATTTTTAGGAACATATGTGCTTCTATGACATAGGTGTTTTGGCATGGCAAGAGCCGGTCTTGAACTAAAATCTTACAACTCACTAGTGATCACTAGTTCACAGAGGGAAGCTAAAAAACAAGATGTAAAATACTGTTTTATAATATGCAAATGTGCTATCAGAAACCAAGCATTATATATTAGAATATTATATATGGAAGACTTTATATATTACATTTTGGCTTAATTTTAAGTAAAAAAGAAATTAAAAAAAAAATACTGGGGGTGCCTGGGTGGCTCAGTCTGTTAAGGGTCTGCCTTCTGCTCAGGCATGATCTCAGGTCCTAGGATGGAGCCCTGCACTGGGCTCCCTGCTCAGAGGGCAGTCCACTTCTCCTTCTCCTGCCACATACCCTGCCCCACCCCATGCTCTCTCTCTCAAATAAATAAAATCTTAAAAAGACAGAGAGAGAGAGAGAGAGAGAGAGAGAAAGAAAGAAAACTAATGGTGGTTATCCATAAGGAAGGGAGAAAACAGAGTGATGGGAGTGAAAGTGAGACTTCTGTATATCTTAGTTTATGCAATTCTGACTTTGGAGTTTTTTTTTAATTACTAAAAAGGATAAAAATTCCTAAAAACTGAATATGAAATGAAACAATTAAACCAAGTTTCATATCAATTTGGCAGCATCGTCAAAGAGTATAAAGAATTTCTTCCAGTGGCTTTCAAACACAGAATTTTTACTAGATATCCATATTAGGATATAGGAGGGAAAAAAGGACAAAGAAAATTTAAATAGCATTCAGCAGTCTAAGAGTTAGTAGTGATGCTGGTATGACTATTTTGAAACTATTTCAGACATACTGTAGAATAAAAGAATTGTGTTAATAGGATAATGTTATTAAAAACCAAGACTTTTAATGTTATTAAAAACAAAGCCCTAAAATCTTCATTAGACTTGGGACTATCAATATGAGCTTGTAGTTTTCCCCGTAAGAAATACAATACTCTTCTCTTTGCTAAAAGGCCTAGAAGCAAAGACATCTTAAGAGCAATGAGCATCTCATGCACCCAGATTGTGGTCCTAAATACTATTTGCTTCTACAAAGAAAAAGACTCCTTAAGAGAAACGACTGATTCTAGGAAATGTGCAAATCTTGTGCCAGTCAGCAAAGAAGTGATCAAAGATTGCTGGACTTACATGGAAGGAATATAAGAACCAATTTTTTTTTTTTAAGATGTTATTTATTTGACAGAGAGATACTGCGAGAGAGACAAAGCACAAAGAAGAGGGGTGGCAGGCAGAAGGAGAAACAGGACCCCTGCTGAGCAGGGAGCCCGATATGGGGCTCGATCCCAGTACTCTGGGATCATGACCTGAGCTGAAGGCAGACACCTAACCAACTGAGCCACCCAGGCGTCCCATGAGCCAACGTGAAAAGATTCCCACTGATTTTTTAAAAAATTTTTAATTTTTTATTTATTTTCAGCATAACAGGATTCATTATTTTTGCACCACACCCAGTGCTCCATGCAATCCGTGCCCTCTCTAATACCCACCACCTGGTTCCCCCAACCTCCCACCCCCTCGCCACTTCAAACCCCTCAGATTGTTTTTCAGAGGCTCTCATGGTTCACCTACCCTTCCAATTTCCCCCAACTCCCTTCTCCTCTCTAACTCCCCATGTCCTCCAAGCTATTTGTTATGCTCCACAAATAAGTGAAACCATATGATAACTGACTCTCTCTGCTTGACTGATTTCACTCAGCATAATCTCTTCCAGTCCCGTCCATGTTGATACAGAAGTTGGGTATTCATCCTTTCTGATGGAGGCATAATACTCCATAGTGTATATGAACCACATCTTCCTTATCCATTCATCCATTGAAGGGCATCTTGGTTCTTTCCACAGTTTGGCGACCATGGCCATTGCTGCTATAAACATTGGGGTACAGATGGCCCTTCTTTTCACTACATCTGTATCTTTGGGGTAAATACCCAGTAGTGCAATGGCAGGATCATAAAGAAACTCTATTTTTAATTTCTTGAGGAATCTCCACACTGTTCTCCAAAGAGGCTATACCAATTTGCATTTCCACCAATAGTGGAAGAGGGTTCCCCTTTCTCCACATCCCCTCCAATACATGTTGTTTCCTGTCTTGCTAATTTTGGCCATTCTAATTGGTGTAAGGTGATATCTCAATGTGGTTTTAATTTGAATCTCCCTGATGGCTAGTGATGATGAACATTGTTTCATGTGTCTGACAGCCATTTGTATGTCTTCATTGGAGAGGTGTCTGTTCATATCTTCTGCCCATTTTTTGATATGATTATCTGTTTTGTGTGTGTTGAGTTTTAGGAGTTCTTTATAGATCCTAGATATCAACCTTTTGTCTGTACTGTCATTTGCAAATATCCCACTCGTTTCTGATGTACCAATTGTAAATAGCGATTGCAAGGACTGAGGCAAATCAAATCTATTTTAAAAATCCGTAAGTTCACAATAATGTTTTTTAAATGACCACCACTGGAGATTTCTCAGATACCAACTTCAGAAAAATTAATGAAGAGAAAGAATAGTCATTTATTCTGCCTTTCCTTAGTGAACTGTTTTTTAAGGTAACCAAACAGACAAGGAGGGAAAGTTCTTTACACGAAAACTCAGCTTCTAAGAACATTGCAAGTTACAGAATTAGAAAATTATCACTTGGCCTCCTCTAAGGAAATGACTTATCTGGGGAAAAATAATGATTTCAGAAATCATAGGGGGAGTGGCTGCTGGGGAGCTTTACATGGAGGAGAGATGAGGCTGGCCACCAAGCCCGTTGATTAATGTCAGCATCACTACAGCTGGGACAAACGCACGAAATGGGCATTGTACATGATTCGGCAGGAAACACCCAACAGCATTCTAGAAGACACTCTTGAATTCCAAGTCAGCTATGATACAGCACTTTACCAAAGTGTGAGATTCTGTGACAGGAAACTTCATTCCAAGCCATAAACATAACACCAGAACTGGTGGCCTTTTTTTTTTCTCCTTTAGGAATATGCCTGCGCTGACCATAGAGTTGGCTGCCTTATTAAAAGCACTCTCTCAAAGTCCTGGGTAGGCTACACCTCAGCAGACACAACATGAAGACACACACCTAGCATAATTATCAAGTCTGTACTAAATCCCTTTGCTTCCTCACACTAATTCTCCCCCATTTTGCTGGGTGAACTCTATCCTTCACAAATAGTTAAAACCAATATTAAACTGAGGACTTTTCAGGCTAATCTGTTTTTCCCACTTTGTAGCTCATAATGAACTAGAGAGAATTCTATATAATATGAAATCATGTGAATACTTCAATACGAAGCAACTCCTTTTTGGAGGCATAATTTTTGAGAAAATGGGCAATTACAGGGATGTTCACTGGATTCATCTGTGACACAACTAAAGAGTTGGGAACAATCTCAATGACCAAGAATAAGGTCATTATGATATCTGAATAATGATACTTCAATAAGTGATTAAAAAGTATTCCTACCTGTAATCACTGGCTTGTTAAGGTGTCTACCATAAGTGAAACAACAGTACAACAGGCTATGAGACAGCAGGTACAGTATGATCTTGTTCTTGCAAAAAAGAGTTGTATTAAATGAGTAAGTATGTGTAAAGCCTAAGTTGGAAAGAAAAATGTACGACGTGTGAAGTGTGTCTTAAGTGTCAGTTCATAGCTACTGTGCTTCTAACACCACATATACACACCCTGCTTAACCAAAGTTTTCTTTATCTTTTTTTTTTTAAGATTTTAAGAGAGAATGGGAGAGGAAGCACAAGCAGGGGAAGCAGCAGGCAGGGGAGAATCAGACTCCCCACTGAGCAAGGAGCCCGACATGGGACTCTATCCCAGGACTCTGGGATCATGACCTGAGTCGAAGGCAGATGCTTAATGGACTGAGCCACCCAGCACCCCTGTTATCCTCTTTCTTCACCTTATTCTTTTGTTAATTTCCTAAATGCTTACTTCTTCTATACTCCACATACACACACACAAAAAAAAGCTTTAAGAGTCTATGAATTCTATGGTTAGAGATAAATTTAAAACCCATTTTTTATTTTAAAGATTTTATTTATTTATTTTACAGAGAGAGATCACAAGTAGGCAGAGAGGCAGGCAGAAAGAGAGAGGAGGAAGCAGGCTCCTGCTGAGCAGAGAGCCCGATGCGGGACTCGATCCCAGGACCCTGAGATCATGACCTGAGCAGAAGGCAGTGGCTTAACCCACTGAGCCACCCAGGCGCCCCAAAACCCATTTTAAAAGCAATGTAACTACACTTTTAAATGCTCTCTATAAAGTTCTTGACCATCGTGTAAATATACAGAGGCCCTAGAACAAACAGCAAGATTCAACTACAATAATATGGGGCACATGAAATAAAATGTTTTGAAGCTATTATCTTAAGATTAAAGTAAGACTTCTCTAAGACATTTAAAGGATACCATGTTTTTATCCTCCCAACTCTTGTATATACAATGTTATATTCTGACCCTATCATCATCAATATTTCCCAACCTGAGAGCCAAGAAAGGGTGCCTGCTCATTTGAATGCACGTGGCCCAAGATAAAATGTCCAAGGAGACAAAGTCTGTGCTCCGTAAGACTGCCCTACAATGGAAAAGCAGGCTTCTCTTTCTTTCCTTCCCTCTCAAACCCCTGCCAGCAGCTGCAAAACCATTTACTTCCTTTCTGGTTCAGGGACCCAGAGCCTCTTCTTGCAACTCTCATCAAAACCTCCTTTTTGAAGAATAAATGAAACAAGATGAGATTAGGAGGGAGACAAACCATAAGTGACTCTTAATCTCACAAAACAAACTGAGGGTTGCTGGGGGGAGGGGGGTTGGGGGGGTAGGGTTATGGACATCGGGGAGGGTATGTGCTATGGTGAGTGCTGTGAAGTGTGTAAACCTGGCGATTCACAGACCTGTACCCCTGGGGATAAAAATATATTGTATGTTTATAAAAAATAAAAAAAAATTTTTAAAAACCTCCTTTTAGGGAAAGATCTAATAAACTTTTTATACTAAAAAACAAACAACAACAAAAAGTAACTGACAGGCTTAGTGTGCTTCGCCACTGAGGGGTATCTGCATTTTGAACAAGGAATAAAGATGAAATAAAGATTCAATTCCAACTGTAAAATTTAAGCTTAAGTCACTAAGGAGAATGAACTTTGGAAGAGATAAGAACCTCCTACAAATATTTAAGTTGTTGCCTACCTGGCTAACTTAAAAGCTGTATCATTACAGACTTATTCTCTGAGTCACACTGCTAAAAGCTAGACCATTATAGCTAAACGTCAGTTATACTATCTTCAATATAAATGTTCATGTATTGTACCACTAAAAAAAAAAAAAGAAGAAGAAGAAGAAAGAAAACTGTATTACTGTAAGACCAACAAAAAAACTATCAGAAAATCCAGGTTCCTGGGTGGCTCAGTTGTTAAGTGTCTGCCTTCGGCTCAGATCATGATCCCAGGGTCCTGGGAACAAGCCCCACTCTGGGCTCCCTGCTCAGTGCTCCCACTCTCCCTGCTTGTGTTCCCTCTCGCACTCTGTCAACTAAATAAATAAATAAATCTTTAAAAAAAAAAAAAAAACACCTATCAAAAAATCCTTCTTTAAAGTTTGCCAAGTAATTAAACCTTAGCTCTTTTTAACAGGGGAGAGAGGGAGAATGAGAGCAAAGATGGAGGGATAGGAGAAGAGGAAAGAGATAAAGAGATGAGTGACCTGCCCACCATCATACCATTAAGTAGAAAACTAGTGTTTGTGCTAAACCAGAGAATGGAACAGCAGAACCCACATTATCAGTGACTGTGATGTGACAGACCTTTCTGCTCTCTGATATACTTTTATAATCTGATACATCTTAAAAGGCTTACACTTTCAAAACTTTCTGTTTCAATGAACATATACTCTGGATATTACTTTTTCCTTAAAAGTGTGAAAAAACATTACAGGACAAACCATACTTACCTGAATGTAATATATTCCCTTTTCCTGAGCATACATCATTAGAAAACAATAATCTAGGTTTTGCTTTGTTCTCCATCTAAAATAAAAATTTTCAGAAATGAGTTAAGAATCAGACTCAAATTTAGCAAAATAAGATTCAATGTAAATATTTTATAATGCATACTACATGTTATATTTTATAATATATATACATACATTCCATACACACAGTAGACAATATATACAAAATATCTGTCGACCCACAGATACCTATATATCTATATATGTACACATAGGTTACACCCACGTAGGAGAGCATGAAAGAGAATTTACTTTTCTCTAACGAAGCCTTTATCAAAACACTAATCGTCAAGATGTCCTGAGGAAAAAAGGAGTCTAATATCAAGTAAATTTGTAAATCATATCTATCCCCCTTCTGGAGACATATTCATATATCACAGGCACTGAAACTTCCAAAAGTAAATAGATTTGTTGAATAAAAACTTTTCTATTATTTTCCAAACTCCTTCGACTGAAGGCCCTTTTTGCAAATGTAATATCTTAGTGTTTCTGGGAAATGGTGCTTCAAGAACTATACTTTGAGGATCACTGCTTTGCATGAAGGCAGAAATTAATAAAATATTATACTGAATGCTTAAAAAACCCAAAACACATTAAAGTTTACATTATTAAGTCCTTTCAGGGAATTCCTAGTAACCTACAGAAACAGACTAATGCTGAATAAGAGAAGTAGTTGTACAAACAAGTTAAAAAAAACAAAAACAAACAAACAAAAAAAGGGTTTGAATCATACAAAGTAAACTTCTCCAGAATATACCTTGGAAGTTGTTCTGAATTTAATGAGACCACCTAGAATTTACCGAAACCATTCCCAAATTTTTTAGAACTAAAATATTTCTTGAGAGACAACTCATTAGATGGTTATATCCGTCTTTCAGACAAATTAACAACTCAAAAAATATAATCTCTTCCCAAAACGTGATGTTTTCCTTCTTTCTGGTGACATAAAATTCAAAACTAATGTTAGTATCTCTTAGATTACATTGTTTTTAATAACAATACAATAAAAGTTTTCAGTCCTCCAATTTTAGAGATTTAGAGACAAATCCGGTTGACTGGATTTTTATATTATTACAATATAATTCTGCAAAACAGTAATATTGTTTTTATCACTTCCACTGAATCAGTACTCATTTACTTTGCATACAGATGTTAGGTTTCTATCTGCACTAGCTTTTGCATTATTCTGAATATATCTTAAGTCATAACCCACAGAAGAGCAGTTATAAAAGTTATAGAATGCAGTGGCTGCTTGGTTCCATGATTAAGTGCCCCCAGACCAGGTCATCATCCTGGGGTCCTGGTATTGAGTCCCGGCATCAGGCTCCCTGCTCAGTGGGGAGCCTGCTTCTCCCTCTCCCTCTGCCACTCCCCACAGCTTGTGTGTGCGCACGCTCTCTCTCTCTCAAATAAATAAAATCTTAAAAAAAAAGTTATTGCACAGAGCAAATCCAACCTCTCATTATAAACTGCATATTTTCCAATTAATAACCAAAAATGCATTAGCTCTCACAAATTAGCTGAGTCGTAAAATGTGTTACATTCCAGTAAATACTTATTACATGGTAAACATTTATTCCATATCATACTCACAAGAGTGAGGGATCTTAAACAACACAGGCTCACCTTACTCTTTCTTTGGAGTCTCCAAATGTCTCCTTTAAGTTTGTCAGGTCAGGATAATAGCTTTCAGGAGGGGATATTATTTCCACCAAGCCAGAACTGATTTCTTTAGAAAATCTGTCATAAGAAAGATTAGCTGAGTTATTTAAGCTTTGTGGGATTTTATCTATCTTAATGCTCAACTTAGTGTGCTTAACATAAAATATATCAGTGAGGTATACTGTTAGGGTCACTCACGGAAGCAGCTCATCATTGATTTTACTTGCCAGAAAATAAGAATTTTTTGAATAACACAAAGGGTTTTTTTTTTAAATAATGCTTTAAAAACAGTGCAAAAAATGCTACTATCCCTAGAGAAGCATAGAAATCCTAAGCCAACTGCATGTATTATATTCCTAAAAAGTATCAGAATTTTAAAAAATCAAAATGAAGGTATCACAGACAATAGAGAATTGAAGAAAAACAAACTAACAAATGTGTGTGTGTGTCTGTGTCATACATGGAGCAACGTCTGAAGGAATCCAGTTGTCCTAACTGTGGGATGTACTACTGACTTTAGTGGCAGACATCAAGGAGGGTGCTCAGTACCCTGGACACATACGAGGGTCCTCACGACAAAGAATTATCTCGCCTCCCATGTCAATAATGCCAAGGTTGAGAAAACCCGTTATAAAGCTTTTGTGATCAGCTTGACTAACTCAAGTGTATTCCTTCCACGTTTGCATTCCCCTCATTTAGTTTTTGCAAATCTCCACAAAATCCTTGTGCAACTACCCGCATTTACACAAATGTGGTTCATGCTTAGTCATACTTTTTTCCGGGCTTGGTGTTCCTACATACTGAGGAAGAAGAGAAATGACAAAAATCACAGCATAAACCCCAAAGACCTGACCATGTGGCCAAGGGGTGGAGGGGCTATAATTAGTGCCCTGCTCCTGTATTTGAGGAATCTATACTAAATTCTGTTTATATAAAGGGTAGCCAAGAAATTGAGCACTTGAAGGAAAAACAACAACAACAAATGCACAATTTACTTCTGCACTCTTCATAGGTTTTTAAAAAGTTTCTGGTTTCAGCATTTTAGACAAAGTAAGAACCACATTATTTTAAATCTAGGGTTGACAAATAATTGTTGCTTCCTTTTGGCTTTTTAAGTAAAAGATACATCTTTAGGGCAAAAATAGGTAAAAGTCAATGAAGAAACCCATATCATGACGAGTTTTTATGGTATCACTATTAAAGCTATGAAGGCAGTATTATGAAAACTAATATCAGAAAATTACTAAGCTTTCCCCCTATTAGCTGGTAAGTGCTTGCTCACAGTAAACTATTAATCAGTCTTTGCAGAATAGAACAGATTTAGCCATAGTTTAGCACTGAGGTTTGGAACCACTACAACTACAACAAGCTACAACCACTGTAAGACTATCCACCGTGATAGCAGAGTGTTTTCTCTGTCAACTGAGGGTGAAAGACATAAGTAATCTTGTATGATCCTCTCTATGGTCTTTAAGATCGATAATTCATTAACAGAGTTACATATGTATGGCATTCAAATCTTTTCTATACTGAAATATACCACTTTGTCCATGATCAGAAAACCGTATATCCACCCACTTTAAAAGACCAATGATAGTGACCCAATGAACACTAAACACAGAGAAATGAACTATAAAAGAGGCATTTTCTTTTAGCAAAAAGCCAGTAAGTAACAGTAACTAAAATATTATCATTTTCATAATTAAGAACTTACTCTTTCTCCAAGTTGGCTACAACACTGTGTACATAATCACTATCTGTCTGGGAAAAGAAAAAAAATTATACATACATTACTGTTTTTAAATTTTTAACTTTTAATACTGAATTCAAATAAATAATTACAATATTAAGGGAAAGCATGGCATCTAATTTTGAGACATGGATTTGCATTTCTGTATTCTATTTTATTGCACTACAATATATCATGGAGTACTTACTAATACAATAAACAGAGGTCAGTTTTTATTATGTTCAGTGGTCTCTGATTAGGTAGAAAAAATGGTACAGAAACTATTTTTGCTTCTTCTGAAACACCCAAACTATAAGCAGTGAGTTAATCACAGATGCACCACGCTATAGGGAAAGATTTCTCCACTTACAATCCTAAAACCTAGGTTCAAGATCTGTCTCCGTAGCTACTTGGCCTGTATTAAGTGAAAGTAAGTCACTTTCGTGAGCCCTCCTTTCCTATACTATTAAAAAAAAAAAAAAAAAAAAAAAGGCAGGAGGAAAAAACGCCTTAGAGACTATGACACTTAATGATAAAACCACTAATAAAAAGCTGTTGTTGTCTGTATTCTTATTATCGTCATTATTATTAGCCTGATAATGAGAACCCAAGTCAAAAGCACTTTACCCAGAGTTAGAAATAAATGCTTATCAGACCTGTATATTTTAAAATTGTATACAAACAGGGGTGCCTGGATGGTTCAGTTGGTTAAACTTCTTGATTTTAGCTCAGGTCACAATTTCAAGGTCCTGGAATCAAGCTCTGCTTTGGGCTCTGTGCTGGGTGTGGAGCCTGGCTGGGATTCCCTCTCCCTCTCCTCCTGCCCATCCCCACCACTTGTGCAGTCTCTCTCAATCACTCACTCAATCAATAAATTATATACAAATAGAGTTCTAATACTCCCTACCAATTTTAAATACATTCCCAGCTTATATTAAAATGCTCAATTGTCAAAGGAATCAGTGACCCATAAAATATGATCTAGGGTATAGAGACTGCCAAAAACACTTAATACTGGAGAAAAACAAACGGAAAAAAAAGATTAAGCTTAACCCTGGAAATTACAAAACTATTAAGCTATAAAAAGTTGTATAAAGGGTTTTCTGTAAAAGTATTTTACCTCTAATTTCTGTTAACTGAAAGTGATTTCTATTTTTATTATTACACTTAAAGAATGAGGAGTGCGGCAGTAACACCACATCCTTCAAACTCCTAACAGCTATGGAGATAAAATGGGCACGTAACTCAAACCTCTCCATATTCTTCCCACATAAACCTAAACATTAGTCAGTGATTTCTCTTTTAATAAATTATTCACAGACATGTGTAACCAATGAGTACCTTACCACTCATCAGCTCTAAGTTTGGAGAATATGATCAGAATTGGTTTATACAAATTTTAATGTTTAAGCAACAACCTGATATGCAATATGACAAGCATTTGTGAAGGGCCACTGATTTGCCAAGCCAAAGGAAAAGGAATACAGAGATGAACAAGACCAGTTCCCTCTCCCCAACAGGCTGTTCAAGAGGTGGGCTAAGATGAGTGGATGCAAGTGCAGATTTATTGTGTAATATGTAATAAAAAGTATGGAACTCAAGTGAACCATATCTAATATCTAATTACACGGAATCCTTATTTTGCATGCTAACTGACATAACTAGCAAAATATTTGCTTAAATGCCTGTTAACTGGTGTCACTTTTCTCCAAGAGAATCCAACCTTTCTGGTACCAGCTAAGGAAACCGTGCTGGGAAGCCTCTGAAGAAAGCTCTTGCCCACCTGACCTCGAGAGGGCTGGCCAGCCGGGCTTTATCTCCACAGGGCCACTCCCTACCTCTCCCCTGTAAAGGAAACCACCTACATTGCACAGTACATTGCGCAGTAAAGGAAACAACTTACAGAAAAGGAATGCAATGAAAAGTCAACCTACGGAATGGGAGGAGATACCTGTAATGGCGGCTATCCAAAATACTTGGAGAACTGATACAACTCTAACAAAAACCTGACTTAAATGGGGGCAGAAGATCTGAATAGACATTTTCTTCAAAGAAGACACACAAACAGGCACAAGAAAAGATGCTCCCTATCACAATTATCGGGGGAATGCAAATCAAAACAGCAATGAAATACCACTCCAACCGTCAGAACGGCTATTATCAAAAAGACAAGAAACAACAAGTGTTGGCAGAAGAAAAGGAAACCCTCGTACCCTGTTGGTGGGCAATTAAGTCAGTGCAGCCTCCTCTGCAAAATAGTACGGAGGTCCACAAAAAAATTAAAATACAGCTACCATATGGTTCAGGAATGCCACTTCTGGGTATTAATCAATAAAAAAAAAAAAACCACAAAAGCACTAATTTGAAAAGATACTATGTATCCTGATGTTCACTGCAGCATTACTTACAATAGGCAAGATACAGAAGCAACTCAAGTGCCCACTGATGGACAAAGAAAATGTGATCTACAAAGTGGACTACTGTTCAGCGATAGCAAAGAATGCAATCTTGCCATTGGTGATAACACAGGTGGACCTAGAGTCAATAAGCCAGACAAAGACAAAGACAATAAAATTTCGCTTATATGTGGAATCTAAAAGACACAACAAATTTACAAACAGAATGAAAAGAGACTCCTAGATAGGGAGAGCTAGTGGTTGCAGGGTTGGGGGGTGGTGAAAGAGGTGAAGCAGATTAAGAGGTACCAACTCCCAGTTATAAAGTAAGTAAGTTATGAAGATGTAATGTATAGCATAGGGATAGAATGCATAATACTGTAACAACTTTGTATGGTGACAGATGGTAACTAGACCTATCATGGTAATCATTTAAAAATACATAAACATACTGAATAGCTATCTTGTACATCTTAAACTAGCATAATATTGTATGTCAGTTATAATCCAATTTTTTAAAAAGTCTGAATTAGTCAATAGGCCATAAGAGTCTCCAGAAAAGAGGTCATAAAAATAACAATATCCACCACGTTGGATAGTTACCTCCTGCATAACCTCTTAAGACTTTGTATCATTAGGTTGATAGCATTGTACTAGTCTTCTATATCCTTACACATTTTTCTTTATTCGCTCTATCGAGTAATGAAAGAAATTACACTTAAAATCTCAAACAAAGATTGTGGAAGAATTTGCTAACAACTCAGAAGCTCACTAATCAATGGCCTACAGCCCATGACGTAGCAGAAGGCCAAGCACACATTCAGTGTGGACCAGCCCTTAGGCTGCCAACTAGTAGAAGGGATCAAGGTACCCTTTGATTCTTTGATTCTTTGTGCTAATTCTGAGAAAAATGCCATTGTTATCTGGACAGAGGTTACACTGTATCTGTATACCGCTCTAACAGACACCCACATACCTGGGTGTCATGAGGATGTATGTAGCATGAATACTTTGTAATGTTGACTGATGAGATCTAAGACAATTCATCTAAAAATTTAGAAATTAAAAAAAAAAAACAAAACAGGCTCTTCCTCTAGCACTTTAAAGACATTGTTCCATTGTCTTGGACTTGCACAGTTTCTAACAAGAATCTATAGTATTCTTACTCTTCTTTTTCTGTGTATAATGTATCTTTGCTTAGGCTTCTTTCTAGACTTGCCCTTTATCTGTTTATAGCAATTTGATTACGACATACCTGACAGTGGTTTTCTGTTTATTCTGCTTGGATTTTTTTGGACTTCTTAAATCTAAGGATTTACACTTTTCTTAAAAAAAAAAAAAAGGAAAAATTTCAGTGATTATTCCTTCCTTCTCCTCTCCAATCTGGACTCTCATATGGTAGAGCAGTTACTATTATCCCATAGATAAATGCAGTGAGTAACACTGTACTTTTTCAGTCTCTTTCTCTATATTCTTAATTTTGGGTAAATTCTACTGTCATTCTTAAATTCAAAGGTATCTAATCCTTTCCT
Organism: Mustela nigripes; assembly: GCF_022355385.1. Lineage (NCBI taxonomy): Eukaryota > Metazoa > Chordata > Mammalia > Carnivora > Mustelidae > Mustela > Mustela nigripes. Next base: position 74,525,758 of record NC_081563.1, on the reverse strand, counting down.
TTGGTATCTAATCTGTTAAGATTATATAGTAAAGTTTAAGTTTCAGAGATGTACTTTCCTTTGCTCTATGTTATACCATTTGATTCTTTATACATCTTCCATTCCATTCCTCAGTGTGTTAAGTACTTGAAAACGTCTGTAATAGTTTTGTTGTCCTTTCCTTCCAATTCTATCACCTCTATCTCTTCTAGATTTGTTTTGTCAGCTAAATTTTCTTTTAGTTATGGTTCATTTTTTTCTTCTTGGCATGATAGCCCTTTTTTATTTGATGACAGACATCATAAATCCTGCATTTTTGAGTGTCTTAATTTTTTTTTTTTTTTTAAAGCACTGGGCTTGATTTAAGCAGGCAGGCAACTGTGGATCAGTTGACCCCTCACAGGCCTCTTTTTAGCTTTGGTGGGGTGGGTGGGACTAGAATGACCACTTCAAAGACAGTTTGACTCCTCTGGATTCTCCAGTAAATGTCCTGGGTGACTACCAAGGACTTGCCATTCAGGCCCATCAGAACTCAAAGTACATGAGCAATGGCAATATTCAGGTTGCAGACCCCTGATCATTTTTCTCCCCAGACTTGTGTAGTGTACCCTGTGCGCACACACACCCCAATATAACAAGGACCCAAAGGCACTCTCATTTTCTGTGCAGCAGTCTCCTTTCTGCAACTCTGTTCTACAGTTTCCCCTTGCTCTCCCTGTGACTGCCCTTGTGCAGTGTGATCTGGAATGCATCTCCAGGCAGAAAGTTGGGGAAATTGTGGTATTCACTGCATTCATTTTTCTGTCTCAGGGAATCCTGTTGTGCACAGTCTGCTGTCCAATGTCTGAGAACAAAGGAATCATATTTTGTTCAGCCTTCTAGCTGCTTATAGCAGGAAAAGTAAATCCAGTCCTTATTAACTCTTTCAGGGCCTAAAACAGATGTTACTTTACATAACAAGGAACCAAAGAAAATTCCAGAAAACTAATGTGTACAAGTGACAAATCAAAAGCACTAAAGGGACCCCATGGGCTAGAATGGGACTGGCAGCTCATAATAAATTTTATGTCCCTAGGGTCAAAGGAGAAGCTATTCCTATCCATCTAATGCTTGGCTTTATGATACTTTAAATTCAATGCAGACGTATCAGAAAGGCTAATAAATACCAGCTAGCCTTACTAGTTTCTAGTAAAATGGTCAAGCTGTTAAAAGAATAAACAAACATACACACACTTCATTTCCAATATGTCTATCACAGTCTTTCCTCCTTTCCTTCTCCTAAATAGTTGATGCTACAGCAACAGTTCTCAAACTTTTCCAATCAGAACTCATTCCGATCAAATTCTCACCACCTCTTCAATTATCCTAGTCTAAGCCTCACCTGTATTATTACAATAGTTTCCTAAGCAGGTTCTTTGCTTTCCTTTCCAAGGAAGTCAGCGTGACCCTTTCAAAAGGTAAGTCCTGTTATTCTCACCAAAAATGCATAACTACGGTCCAATCACGAGAAGATAGCAAACAAATCCAGACTGAGGTATTTTACAATGTAACTGACTAGTGTGCTCAATGAAGATCTCCAAGTTCATGAAAGACAAGGAAAGTACAACCAGCTGTCATGGGTAGAAGGCAACTAAGGAGTCAGAACAACTAAATGCAAGGCGGTACTTAGGGCTGGTTTGCTAAAGCATAAAAACGACCATAGGTGGAAAAACAACTAATTTGAATAAAGTCTACAGTTTAGCAAATGGTATTATACTAATGTTAGTTTCCTAGTTTTGATAGTTTTGTCATGGCTACATATGTGGTAAATATTATGGCAAGCTAAGTCAAGGGAATAGTCTCTGTATTATTTGCATAAATTTTCTATAAACCCAAATTATTTATTATTAATATTCTTTCTAATATTCTTCTTCTTCAAAAACTTATTACCATTTTCTGTAAGTTTCACTGGAAAGAGGCTTTGTTTTACTCAAAGATATGCCTAGTACTTACCACTGTTTGGGTAAATACTGGTTGAATTATAAGCAAATTTAATAGGATATTATGTATGTACCATTTCTTCCTAATTGACTTGGGTATGATCTGTAACAAATGCTTAAGTAAACATCTTAAAATGCAACTGCTAAAAAAATTACAGGCCCAAAACACTATTGATGCACTTACACAGTAATGTGTAATTTAAAATGAAAACCAGAAACCTGAGACAGATAATCAGCAAGTCTATTTAAGATCTGAACAATATAAAAAAAAAAAAAGATCTGAACAATACTACCAACTCGATCTAACAGACATTTATAAAACACACCTCTTGGACAATAGCAGAATCCATTCTTTTTAAGCAACATGGAATCTTGTCCAGGATAGACCATATGCTAGCTTATAAACAAGTATTGGTAAATTTAAAAGGTCTGAATTAGAAATAAAACAACAGAAGGAAATTCAGGAAGTCTACAAATAAGTAAAAATTAAACAATACATTTCCAAATAATCCACGGTCAGAGCAGATTACAAGAGGATTTAGAAAGTATTTTGTACATAACAAAATTTATGAGATGCAGCTAATGTGGAACTGAGAGAGAAATTTAAAACTTGAAATTGACTCTATTAGAAAAGATCTCCAGCTAATAACCTAAGAATTCAAGAAAAAATTCTAGAAAATCTAGAAGGGGGGGGGGGGGGCCTAAGAATTTGGAAAAATCTAAAGATCTAGAAAAAGAGTAAACCAAACTAAAAGCAGTAGAAAACTAAACTAAAAGTAGAAGGGAAGAAGTAATAAAGAATGGAAATTAATGTAGCAGGAAAATAAAAAAATGATGAAGTCAATAAAACTAAAAGTTCTTTGAAAAGATCAAAAAATAATGTCAACTGAAGAGCATTATAGGGAGGTCTGTCTGGTCTGCCTGGCTGCCAACCAGCTGGGTGAGAGGATGGAAAAGGTCTCAGCGGGAAGGAAATGGCGAAGGGAAAAGAAGGAAATTAGAGGGGCGTTAGGAAGAGTGAAGACAGGAGACTACTGTTTAGAATAACAAACTCCGCAGACTGCTGGGACTCTTCAGCCATGGGTATGTATAATTAATATATTGTTCTCAAATGCAGAACAACAAAAGTAAGTAGAGAAAAAAATATCCCTTTGTAATGCTAGATTACAAGAGCACCATCTCTTGTCTAGTGGATTTTTTTTAAAATCTCCTCCAGGACTTTCTTCACCTTAGTACTTCAATAAATACATGTTCATCGAATGAAAGAATAATTAGAATGGTATCTGTACTTCTGCCTTTATTTAGAAAAGAGGACTAACAGGTAATTATAAGAGCTTGAGAAAACATAACCAGACAGAGGACTACTGTCTCTGAGGCTAATGTAATCTTCAGATGCTTTGGGTGGGAAAAAGTTTCAAAGCATTCAGGGAACTGAACTCTCACTGAAAGCACACTAAACTAACTAGAAAAAATTGCGCCACTTATATAGAGTTTGCCTAGGAAGCACTGACATTATACAGCATTACCAATGAGAAACAGATACAAAACTGCAAACTCCATTTTCAGTAAGACAAATATTAATAACCAAATTTCTCAAACTCTAAAGGAATCCAATGTGGTTCCAATAATCAGAGGTAGCCTGAAGAATTACACAGACCAACTATATTTGTAGGAAGCAGCCTGACTGTAGCAGCTACAAAGACAGTCTTTGATTAAAAAACAACTAGTCTGGAACACTACTTTACCCCCTCCTCCTCTTGTAACCCGGTGGCCTAAAGGAGAAAAAAAAAAAAAAAAGCTATTTCCTTCCACGATGATTCATAAAAAAGGAACCAGCACAGCAACTATACAAAAAAATATAAGAAAAAAAGGAGAAATTCAGCAAAACCTATGAACAAAAACAAACAAAAAAAACCTGTATCGATAGCCACAAAACAGATGAAAAATCATGACCAAACATTTCCCCACTAATTTAAAAGAAAAAACACCCAGTTAAAGCACTTGCTACTATGAAGCAACACTAGATATTAGAAATGATTGTGAAGATTCTAAAATGTGCATGGAAATGCAAAGGACCTAAAAAATCTAAATCAATTCTGCTAGTAACAAAATTGGAGGACTTAATCCACTACCTTATTTCAATACTTATTCAAAGTTATAGTAATCAAGATAGTGAGGTACATGCGTAAGGATCAACCTATAGGTCAATGAAACAGAACAGAAAAAGACCCACATGTACGTGGTCATGGATTTTCAACAAAGGCATCAAAGCAATCCAGTGGGGAAAGGAAAGTGTTTTCAACAACTGGTACTGGAGTAAGTGAACACCCACCTGAAAACAATGAACGTGAACACTGTGTTACACCACAACAAAAATTAACCCAAGACGGATGGCAGACTTAACACAAAAATTAAAACAAAGTTTTCAAAAGAGATAATCTTCACAATTTGGGGCTAGGCAAAGATTTCTTAAGATCATGGAGAACAATAATTAGAAAGCAAAAAATTAATTAGACTTCATCAAAATTAAAAACTTCTCCTCACCAAGAAAATGTGAAAAACATGAATAGACTTCCACAGATTAGGAGAAAATACTCACAAAACACCCATATTTGACAAAGTAAAAGTATCCAGTATATATAAAGAACTCTGATAACTCAAAAACAAAACACACAAAAAACCACCACACAATTTTTTTTTTTAAATGGGCAAATGGGTTGAAGACAATTCCTGAAAGAAGATATATAAATACAATGGATTAATGATGGATAAAGGATGGATAGGTAGGGATATGATAAATGAATACTAAAACTTTAGTAGTAAAATATAGGTGTCATATATGCAGATATAACTGTAAAATTCTTTCAACTTTCTTGTCTTTAAAAGTTCACAATAAAAAGAACATTCAAAAGTTCTTTTCTGAAAAAAACAAGTAAGATTTGATTCTATATACCTAAAGACCATATTATGTGCCAGGGAAAAATGATCCACAATGGTTGAAATCAAGACGTGTTAGAGCAAGATCACTAGGCTTTAAGGATGGAAAAAGAATCATTTGGGCCACTGGGCAAGATGGGTTTCTTACAGCAAGCAGTGAGAAACGTGGAAGGTCATCTAGCTGGCTTCAGCACTAGCACTCCCCTCCAACCTCCTAAAAAAGAAACTGTGATTGGGGGCTTCTATACCCAAGCAAATAATAAAGGCAGAAGATAACATCTTGGACCACCCAGGACTTCTGGGAGAACTGCTCATGTGGACCTTTCTTGAAGAAATTAGAAAATGAACTTTAACCAACAGGTTTAAACAGATCAGCAATACAGAAACTACTTGGTGCTTATTTGGGATTAAGCAAGTAAGCAGATACACTGTGAATCATGAGGCTAAGTTTCCCACTAATGGGGAACTTAGTAAGAATAAGGAATTAGGGGAGGCTAGAACGAACCCTGCAGTATTGGACTGGAATCAAAGGTGTCATTACCCAACTCGTGATTTTTAACACATACAGATAAATGGACTTAAGACCTGTATAGATGTACAGATGTGTGTATATATGCATACATGTATTTCCTATTAAGAGATAACAGGTTTGTTTCTCTCCAATTAATTGGTTTCTCTCCAATTAAGAGATACTAGGTTCCCTCCGGACATGGCTGATTCCAGGTTTGGGGGAGGGAAAATACAAAATAAGCTGAGAACTTCTTACGCTGCTAGGATATAAGGAAAAATGATGGGGCATATTGAAAGAGCAACAAGTGGCCAAATTTTAACAATTTTAATAACAAAGTAAAAAATTTACCATAATATCCACAACTTCACACTGGTATCAATAACCAACAAAATAAAATTGAAGAAAAGGATAGTTCTTCCTTGCAAAATTCCAATTAATGTAGAAGAAACAAGGAAATCACCATTCAACAAACATAACTGTCAGAGGCAAGAATCATTAAGAATGATTAGTTGGGAAAAGTTAAAGAGAAACAGGATATATGCATGATCTCAAAGCGTCACTCCAGAAGATAGCTTCTAAGTACATCTGGAAAAAGAGCTTATTTATAGAAGAGAAACCTGTCAGACACCACCTTAATCAAGTGATACAAGTTAACAATGGTGATAATGAGATATGTCAAAATCCTCTCAATAGGAGACTCTGAAAAAGAATACCATATCACTTCTATGGTGTTCTTGCTAAAAAATGTGGAACTTGAATTTAATCATAAGGAAACATGACACAATCCCAGACTGAGACATATTCCAGAATCCCTGCTTCTTTAGAAAAATACTTTTAGAAGAAATGGGTTTTTTGCCGGTATATAGAAAAATAAATCAATCTCATCCAGTCACCTTGACAAATTTCCCTATTATTTCTAATAATTTGTCTCTTTATTCTTTGGGGTATTCTGTGTTATCAAAAAATAATTAAGCTCCACTCAAAGTCCAGAATAGGAATATCCAAGTGGCTGAGCCCAGGTCATATGCCTGAACTGGTAAAGCAATTATCTGGCATTTTTAGTTTGTATAATGGGAGGGCGGCTTCCTCCCAGTCAGATTTATAAAATGGGAGAATTCTCTAAATATAAAAACAGAACAGGAAAAACAAATTTTGCTGAAATCCAGAGGACACTGTAGGAAAACATTTTAATAATATGAATGATAATACAGTATAAGAAATACTATAAAATACATAACAAATAATGAGACATACAGACAAAAGATCATTAAAATGCAAAGGTCATAATTTAAAGTAAAGTGCTAAGTTAAAGTAAATGTGAGAATGATACAATCTTAAAATCTGAATATCACACTTGGATCATATCATGGATCCTTCAGAGCAACTGGAATTTATTCCTCTTAAGTCCTGCAATTCTAGAATAGAGTCAGTAAACTTTCAAACAGTACATTAACAGTCAACTCTCAAAACCTTGCATGTTCTATAAATGTCTCATCATTTATGCCCAATTGACCCCAGGGGAGAAATCACCAGAGAGGAACAAAGAACAAAAATAGAGCCAGGAACTACTTTTTTGTGTCTCCTCTTCTCCCAGAGGGGCAGTCTCATGGACCCTCTCCAAGAAAAAAAGAACATGAAGAATGGGAGGTCAAACAGGCATGAAAAGACTATGATATATTTTAACATCTATATGCTTTCTTCTACAGCTCTTTTTCATTTTTAATTTTTTGCTCACACATTAAAGTGGACCAGAGGTAATTCACACATTAAAAATGTTTGCAAAAGATCAGTTTACTTCTACCTATTTAACCTAAACAAATTTCATATAGGAGGCTGAGGACAGTTTCATAAAAGGGATGAGCAGGGACCTGAAAGATGATTAAGAAAGAAAGGAAGAGGCCACACTTCAGGCTAAGGAATAACACAAACAGAACTGAGGACAAGCTAGGTCTATGTGACAAACTGAGAGTAAAAGAACTGGAACACAGACCTATTAATTCTGTGAGGTAAAAAAGATTTGAATAACATGGGAATTCCCATGAATAACATGGGAAACCTGGAGGAGAAGCAGTTTGAGAAAACCAGATTAACTTAGTTATGGACGGATTAAAAACTGCTCATAAAACATTCAACTAATGTTATCAAGTAGGCAGTTCGAAATGCAGGCTTAGGAAGATGCTAGAGATCTAGAGCCAGAAACCATGCAACATACAGATCGTGGTCACCTCCACAGAATATGTATTTGTTACTAGTGTTAATGTGCCTCAGGCTACCAAACACTTAGATTAATAACTACTAATCAAGGTAGAATCAAACATAGTGATTAATAATTCTCAATTGCCTAAAGCAATTCAGTGAACTCTATAAATCCATCAATTCTTCAAATCAACTTTGTGGCTCAGAACAGATTTTCTTCCAGATGCTGAAATCTACATCAACACATATACAAACACCGCAATTCGGGGGTCTTCAGAAAACTGCAGGCAGTCGCACTGAACTGTAAGCATGCAACACCTCTCCCTGTGTGTGATCTCACTACACCTGCCTGCAACACTGCTGAGCTTACGAGGCTCAAGTGGCAGTTAAATGGCAGAATTCAGGCCTTGAATATGGGTCATCCACCCCACACCCAGTGTTATTACATCTTAGTGATCAGGTGAAGGGTCCTGAATTCTTATGTACACAAATCTGACCCTATAGACTGAAAACTATTTTTAAGTTATGGCATTGTGATTTGTAATATTAAATATATATTTGGTCTTTGCCCCATTTCGGGCACAGAGCTCCCCAAACCCTGGCAATTTCACAAATAATAAGCACAGCAGATGTTCTTCTGTTACATTAATGAGGTGGTTTGGGACCCATCCCTTCCCACCACCCTAATGAAGGATGGGGGCTGGCTGCCAGGAGAGCCAACCATGTGATCAGAGTGTTGGAACTTTCGGTCCTACCCCTCCAACCTCCAGAGAAGGTAGAGGACCAGGAGGCTGAATCAATCACCAATGGCCAATGATTTAGTAAGTCATGACTATGTAATGAAGCCTCCAGAAAAACCCAAAAGGACAGGGTGGGGGAGGTTGCATGCTGGTGAATACATAAAGGTGCTGGGAGAATGGCGCCCTCGGTGAGCATGGAAGCTCCACACCCCTTCCTACTTACTTTGTGCTGCACACCCCTTCCATCTGGCTGTCATCTCTATCCTTTATCATATCCTTTCATAAATTAGTAAACATAAGTATTGCACAGAGTTCTGTTAGGCACTGTAACAAATTAGTCACACCCAAGGAAAGGGCTCTTTGGAACCTCCAACCTATAGCTGGTTGGTCAGAAACACAGGGCTTGCAACTGGCCTCCGAAGTATGCGTGCATGTGGGCATGGGAGCCAGTTCTGTGCAAACGAGCCCTTAATCTGTGAGATTTGACCTCAACTTCAGGTAGATCACATCAGAATTCAGTTCAACTGTAGGACATCCAGAAGCTGTCACAGAGAATTCCTTGGGGTGGGCCAAAGTTCCATACAGTTGCTGACCAAAAGTGTCCACGAAGTGTCTAGGTCAAAGAAGAGACAGGGATGCCTGCGAGGCATGATCCTACCAGAGTCCCGGGATCAAGCCCCATGTCAGGCTCCCTGCTCAGCGGGGTGCCTGCTTCTCCCTCTCCTCTCTGCTCATGCTCTCTCCCTCACTATCTCTATCTCTCAATCTCTCTCAAATAAATAAATAAACCTTAAAAAAAAAAAAAAAAAGTAGAGCCACACAGGGAACAAACACACCGTAGGGAAGTAGTGAGATTTCCCTACACAGGAAGAAAAAAAAAAAGAAAAAAATCTGAGTCTTCCCTTTACCCAAGTACAAATTTCTTTTCTTTTATGGTGTTAAGGCTTTTTTTTTCTCATTAAAAATCAGTACATGCTCAAAATTCTAATCTTACAAAAGTGTATACAAGAGAAAGTGGCATAACCCCATAATCCAACTCTCACAACATGAAATGTTTGTTCCACAAGACCATTATCTCTATTCATCTAATTAATGCATACGTAGGAGCTGTATAAATGTGTGTATAAGCCTGAATATATTTACACACTTGAAAATGCTTCTACTACCTCAATTTTTAGAAGCAGAATGTTAGGTCACTGAGTATTTAGTACTTTAAATCTGAACAGCTATTGCCAAATTGCTTTCCAAGGAGACTGTCCCAATTTCTACTAGTTGACAAAAATTTGTATAAATACAAATGGCCACAAGACATATAAACCAAGGAGACTACTCCAATTTCTACTGACATACAATATGCTATTGACAAATACACTCTATAAATACAAGGGGTTAAAAGCCAATATTTAATCCCATTTGGTAAAGAAATCCAAATTAAAAGAAATATTTTCTTTTTACCCATCAAGTTGGCAAAAAACCCTGAAGACCAATATTATCTAGCAGTATTATCTAACAGAGCATGGGAACAGGTCTCTCTCAGACAGCTGGAAGAATAACCTAGCTCAACTTCTGGAGGGCCTTTGACCATGTGTGAACATTTTGATGTATGTGGACTATGAACAGGCAATTACACATTTAGGAATGGATCCCACATCAGTAAATATTCCAGTCCCCAACAATTTACTTATAGAAATGCACCGTGCAGTCTTTAAAAAAAAGAGCAAAAATTTTAAACAATCTATGTCTATCAATCAGAAACTAAGTCAATTATGTTAAAACCATATGATGGATTATTTTGCAATCACAAAAAATGATGATATGATATTCTTTTTAGCATAGAAAAATGTCCATGATATGAACAAATATATATAATGATCCCATTTACATATAAATGTATACAAGCCATAGGAAGAATTTCTTAAAATATATTTCAGAACATCAATAGTAGTTATATCTACATGGAGGAGTAACCAGTAAATTTTCATTACACATTTCTGTAATTGTTTTAAATGGCATGCATGTGTTTACTTTTATATTAAAGAAATCATTAATAATATTTTTTTAAAGACATGAGAGACCAAGAAAAGTTGCAAACCAGTATGCTAGAACCAGAAAATGTCCTAAATCCTTTCATATTCTGAAATTCTACATGATAATTACGAAAATATTTACTCCAGGTGCTTTTTTCCTTCATTATTTCCAAAAAGCATATTTAATATGCTTTCCCTAGATCTTGTGAGGAGAGTAAAATATAAGAAATGTTCCCTATCCTTATATTTTTTTTTAATTTTTTATTTTTTATAAACATATATTTTTATCCCCAGGGGTACAGGTCCGTGAATCGCCAGGTCCTTATATTTTGACTTTTAAAATAATAATGGCTGCATCTTGGGAATGCAGAGTAGGGGGGAGAGAAAATAAGGAAACGATAAAACCCCAACCCAGGCAAAACCTTTCTCAGGTTTCAAAACTCCCAAAGAAAATTAGTGCAAAACTCTAAATTCAGGTCTGAGAGCTGAATTTAAATACGGGGACTCATTGCTCTTAAAGATTATTGTATATAATAATATCCTCCTCACAAGAGATCTCTATTCCTGGACTGTTACTATAGGAGACAAGTTAAGGAAAACATAACAAGTTAGACTTACATTTAACTATCAGAAAAAAATGTATTATCTAACACTTATTCATTACATTTTTAAAAACATGCTTATAAAAGCATATTAAAACATTCATTTGTGGTTTCAACTCTTATACATTACGTTTAGTAAAAAAAAAAAAATAATGACAAATAATTACCTCTCCTATGAAGACAACTATAACACAGTCCAACTTCTCTTCAGGATACAGATTATCAATAAGGGAATGAAGGGTTTCTATGAGGTAAGATTTCACTTCTCTCTTCACTGTGGGAATTCCCATTACTATTGACACTGAAACAAAATAATGATAGTAATTACATAAAAAGATTTCACAAAGACAGTATAGAATAACACTAGTATTTCAAAAATGATTATTACCCTCTCAAATTGATAGCAACAACTGAGAAAGTGAAATATACTACTCAATAATAATTGAGGAATCAAAATATACTATAAAATGTACAACTATACAAAGAAAAATAATCAAAGCCTATAAAAGCATAGCCATAACAGTGTAATTCTTTTCCACAGGGCTTATAAAAAAAAAAAAAAAAAGTCAAAGTACTGTTGAAAATGAAGACATTAAAAACAAGTGACAGTAAAGTATTAAATATATATTACACAAGTAAAAAATAGAAACACTGAACACATCTTAAAAATTAATGTCTCAAAAAAACCCCAATGTCTCAGATATCATGTATATAATGCAGTCAGAAGGACACAACATCCCTTCTGTGGTTTTCTTGACAAAAACGCATAATCTCAATCTAACCATGAATATCAGACAAATCCAAATTAGGAGGGATAATCCACAAAATAATTGTCCAGGTGTTCTCTGAAGTGTCAAGATCAGGAAAGACAAAGAAAGAATAAAGAACTGTGAGAGATGACAGAAGATGAAAGAAGATGAAGGAAACATGACAAGTAAATGAAATATGGGATCCTGAGTCTGTCTGATCCTGGAACAAGAAAAGAATGAGAAAATGACAAAATCTGAAGAGGCTCTAAGGTTAGTTAACATGACAGCATCAATGTCAAGTTCCTGGTTTTGATCATTATATTATGGTTATACAAAATCTGAACATTTAGAGGAACTGGGTGAGGCATATAAAAACACTGTGTGTACTATCCGTGCAACTTTTTCAAGGCTAAAATTATAGCCAGCTCTGCTATAATGGTTGTTTTGCAACAAAATTTTTTCCTGAGAGATTAATGTATTAGGCAACTATCTAAGCATCATGTGGATTTTGCATTTGCTTAGGTGCAATTTCTCCTCTGGGACAAGCATTCACTAGGTAAACACAGAAAAAGGCAACCATTTGAAATGAGCTAAAAAAAAACTGAACCAAGCAATGTAGAAATACACAAACAGTATACACTTCTAACTTCTACCAGCTGCCTCAGTTTGCTGCACATGAAAAACCACACATGTCTACATCTAGTGTTGAAATTTCCACCAGATTGCAGATAACCTGCCTTGTATCACACTTCTCAAAATCTTCCAAGAGGCAGTCCTTCTGAAGCCCATTTTAACAGGCAAACCTCAAGCATTATTCAGTACCTTATTTATTGTAGTACTTAGTATTTCTTAATCATTTAGCATGTGTAAAACTGCTGGGTTTTTTTTGTCTTTTTGTACATGTAACAAAGTTTCTGACCACTGCAATACTGACTTTTCTCCTTTTATTGAACAATTCTATATAGTATAATTAATTTTAAGAATGCATATATTCTGTTATAATAGGACTGTAATCCACAGGAAGTTATTTTTAAATAACATCTTTTAAAAAGCCAGTAGAGAAATATTTTGCAAATATTAAAAACATTTAAGTCTCAGTAATTAAAAATTTATCAGAAATGCTACAAAATACTTAGAATTCATGAAATTCTGAAACTGGAAGGAAGCTGGAAGATCAGAGCTCAATGAGTCTACTACTATGATTCTGCAAATAACAATACTAACATTCATAATTTGGCTATATGCAAAAGAAGGAAACTGGACCAGTTTGTTACACCATATACAAAAATAAACTCAAAACAGACTAAAAACCTAAATGTGAGACATGAAACCATAAAAATCCTAGACAAGAGCATTGGCAATAATCTCTCTAACATGGGCCAGAGCAACATTTTTCTAGGTATGTCTTCTGAGGCAAGGAAAACAAAAGCAAAAATAAACTATCAGGACTACACCAAAATAAAAAGCTTCTGCACAGCAAAGGAAACTATCCACAAAACTAAAAGACAACCTACTGAATGAGAAAAGGTATTTGCAAATGACATACCTCAGTATCCAAAATAAATAAAGAATACAACTTAACAACAAAAAAATAATCTTTAAAAAATTTAAAAGTGGACAGAAAACTTGAACAGATACTTCTTCAAAGAGGACATACAGATGGCCAACAAGACACATGAAAAGATGCTTGACATGACTCATCATCAGAAAAAGGCAAATCAAAATCACAATGAGATAATACCTCACATCTGTCAGAATGGTTAAAATCAACAACACAAGAAAAGAGGTGTTAATGAGGATGTGGAGAAAAAAAGAAATCCTCATGCATTAGTGGCAGAAATGCAAACTGGAACAGCAACTGTAGAAAACAGTACGGAGGTTCCTCAATAATTAAAAACAAACTACCCTATGACCCAGTTAACTATACTATTGGGTACTCACCCAAAGAATATGAAAGCACTAATCCAAAAAATAAGACCACCCCTATGTTTACCACAGCATTATTTACAATAGCCAATAACGGAAGCAGCCCATGGATGGATGAAAGGATGAAGATGTGGTGTATACACACACACACTGGAATATTATTCAGCCATAAAAAGAATGCAGTCTTGCCATTTGCAGTAACATGGATGGAGCAATAGTATATAATGTTAAGAGAAATAATTAAGTCAGACAAAGACAAATACTATATGATTTCCACCTATAGTGAATTTAGGAAACAAAACAAAGGGGGGGGAAAAAAGACACAAACCAAAAAAACAGACTCTTAGCCACACAGAACAAAGAGATGGTTACCAGAGGGGTGAGTGGGAAGATAGATAAAATAGGTGATGGGTATTAAAGAATACACTTATGATGAGTGCTGAGGAATACATAAAATTACTGAATCATTACATTGTACAACTGAAATGAACACTATATATGAACTATACTGGAATTAAAATTTAAAAAGCAGTAACCACCATTCCCCCCAAAAGAACACTAAGATCCAAATGGTTTAAAAAACAGCCCCAAAAGGTAGACGCCACACTCCTCTCTTCCATTTTGAGATGAAGAGCTTCCTGGGGTTTAAAAAGGGATCTGTCATATTTGGACTTCTGAGAAGATGGCAGAGCAGTAAGATCCTAAGCTCATGAACACACAGTGCAACTAACTCTGGAAAAGACTCAAAAACTGGCACATGAGATTTAACAGTCAATCGTAGAGAAGGCCACACTGAGAAGTACAGGAGGGGCAGAAGGGGCAGAAATGCATTTAGGAACCAAACCTCTGTGAGACTAACCTCACACAGGAGGGATACCAAAGCACCAAGGAGGGAGAGGAGCAGAATCCACAGCAGGTACCACAGGTATGGAGAACCCACACTGGAAAGATGAGTCCCCATAACATCTGGCTTTGAAAACCAGTGGGGCTTAACTTCCAAAGTTTTAAAATCAGCAGACCCTAACTCCAGGTATTTTTAAATCAGCTGGATCAGCTTCAGGAGAGCTGGAGGATAACAGAAAACTGAGTCCCCACCCTCAAAGAGCCAGCATAGCAAATACTTCTGCAGAGACACTGCAAGGCAGAAGCAGTTTGGAAAGTGCCTGGGGTAGCTCACATTTTGTGCTAGATGTGCAGGAATCTTTAGGAGACTTCAAGAACAAAAGTGCTAGCCAGTGCCGTTCTTTTACCATGGCACCCCCCCCCCTTTATAGCCAGATACTTGTGGAACCACCACAAACATTCTCTACACATATTGCTCACACCAAGTCCCACCTCTGCCTTCCCTTGCAGAGGTACCACATCCAACCTGACCCACTCAGCAGGCATGCCTCCAAAGCCACATCTTCCCCAAACACCATGCAAGCAACCCCAGCAGGGACCAGTACCACTCCAAAATGACTCCTGTCCTGGGGAGAAGGGAATATAACCATACAAACCAGTGTAGCCACAGTCCCAGCAGCCAAACCTTATAACTGGCAGTGCAGACATAGTGCCCCGCAGCTCAGTATGCCTGCAGTCCCAGAGCACACTGACTAAGGGCAGGCATCCAATCTGACTGCTAACCTACTACAAACCCCCTAAAAGCACAGGGACCAAACCCTGACCAAAGCACCCCAAATAGCTAAAAATGGACCCTTGCAGCCAACTAGACTAAAGGTAAATGCAATCCAGTCACACAGTAGGACCCACATAGCTACACAGGAGACATCCCTGAAGTGCCTGGTTCCAATGAACAGAGGACACTGTGCTACAACACACCACAAAACCTCTTCATAAGGCCACTACTTTTAAGATCAGGAGATGGAGCTGATTTCCCTAATACAAAGAAACAAACACAGAGTTAGACAAAATGAGGAGACAAACTAATATGGCAAAAATGAAAGAACAGGACAAAAATCACAGCAAGAGAGCTAAATGAAATGGAGATAGAAGCAATATGCCTGATAAGGGATTCAAAGTAATGGTCATAAAGATACTCACTGGCCTTGAGAAAAAAGTGGAGGATCTCAGTAAGACCTTCAACAAAGAGATAGAAAATATAAAAAAGAACCAGTCAGAGATGGAAAATTCAGTAACTGAAATTCAAAATACACTAGAACAAATTGACAGCAGAAGAGAAGAGGCAGAACAACTAAGCAGTGATGTGGAAGACAGAGTAATGGAAAGCAACCAAGCTGAACAGCAAAAAGTAAAAAGAATAATAAAAAATGAAAATAGGGTCAGGGAACTCAACAATATCATCAAGCACAGTAATGTTCACTTCTTAGGGATCTCAAAAGACAGAAAGCAACAGAAAACTTATTTGAAGAAATTATTGCTGAAAATTTCCCTGTTCCAGGGAGGGAACAGATATCCAGACCCAGGAAGCATGGTGAGCCCCCCCACAAAATTTACCCAAGGAGGTCCACACCAACACATATACTAGTTAAAATGACAAAAACAAGTGATAAAGAGAAAATTTTAAAAACAGCAAGAGAAAAGAAAACAGTCATACACAAGGGAAACCACATAAGCCTAACAGTTGATTTTAAAACAGAAACTTTGCAGGCTAGAATGCAGTGGCAAGATATATTCAAAGCCCTAAAAGGATAAAACACTCAACCAAGAACACTCTTGGTGTTCAGTGAGGCAATCATTCAGAATATAAAGAGAGATAATGACCTTCCCAGACAAACAAAAGTTAAAGGAGTTCATCACCACTAAACTAGGCTTACCAAACCAAACCAAACCAAACAAAAAAACATTAAAGGGAATTCTTTAAAGAAGAGTAGAAAGAACAGGCAACAATTTAGTGTAAGAAAATTATGGAAGGAAAAAATTTCACAGATATAATAAAATAAAATGCAAACATATAATAAAAGTAGACTAATCACTTACAACACCAGTATGGAGGTTAAAGCACAAAGGCAGTAAAATAAATTATAACTATAAAAATCAATCAGGAGATTCAAAGAAGTATAAGTATGACATGATATACATAAACTGGCAGGGAAGTGGGAAGAGGCACATAGAAAAAATTCCGTGCTTTTAGAATGGGTTCAAAACTTAAGTGACCACCAATACATAGACTACATAGGATGTTCTATATGAATTTAGACTATATAGGATGTTCTATATGAACATAATGGTAACAAATTAGGGGAAAAAAAACCTTTAATAGATACATAAGAAAACAAAGAGAAAGGTATCCAAGCATAACACTAACAAAATCCACCAAACCACAGAGGAAAAAGCAAGAGAAGAACTGAAAAAAACAAAACAAAACAAAACAAAACAAAAAAACCCTAAAACAAGAACAAAATCGTATTAAGTATATACTTATGAATAATCACTTTAAATGTAAATGGACTAAATACTGCAATCAAAAGACAGTAAGACAAGAAGGTGACTGAATGGATAAAAAAGCAAGACCCATATATATGCTGTCTATAAGAGACTTCATTTCAGACTGAAAGACATGCAGATTGACAATGAAGAGATGGAAAGACATGTACCATGCAAACTGAAGGTAAAAACAAAACTGGGAAAGCACAATTTCTATCTGGCAAAACAGACTATGCAATAAAGACTAAAAAAAAGACAAAGGACACTACATAATGATAAAGAGAACTACCTAACAAAAGGATGTAACAATTGTATATATTTATGCACCCAACATGGGAATACCTACATATATGAAACTACTATTACAAACAGAAAGGAAGAAATTACCAGTACTACAATAATATTAGGAGATACCCACTTACAGTAATGGATATATTATCAAGACAGAAAAATCAACAAAGGAAGAATGGCTTTGAACAATAAATTAGATATATTCAGAACATTCAATCCAAAACCAGCAGTTTACACCTTCCTTTCAAAGGGATTTGGGACAGTCTCTGGAACAGATCAAATAAACATTAGACCACAATGTAAGTCCCAATAAATTGGAAAAGATTGAAATCATGGCATCCATCTTTTTAAACCACAATAGTATAAAACTAGAAATCAAAAGAAAAAATCTGGAAAGAACACAAATACATGAGGATAAATAATAAACTACTAAACAATGAAGCAAAGAAATCAACCAAGAAATCAAAGAGGAAATTAAAAAAATACACAGAGAAAATGAAAACATAACAGCCCAAAATCTTCAGGAGGCAACAAAAGCTATTCTAATGGGAAAGTTTATAGCAACACAGGCTTATCTCAACAAGAAAAATTCAAGTAAACAACCTAACATTTAAAGGAGCTAGAAAAAGAACAAACAAAGCCCAATGCCCACAGAAAGAAAGCAATAATAGAGATTACAGCAGAAATAAATGAAACAGAGACTTAACAGTAAAACAGATCAATGAAACCAGGAGCTAGTTCTTTGAAAAGATCAAGAAAATTAATATGCCTTCAGTAAGATTCAGCAAGAAAAAAAAGAGAGACTCAAATAAATAAAATCAGAAATGAAGCAGGAGAAATAACATCAACCCTTCAGAAATACAAAAGCATTTAAACTTTCATAAGAGATTATGAAAGTTATATGCCAACAAATTGGACAATATGAAAGAAATGGATAAATTTCTAGAAACAAACAGTTTTCCAAAACTAAATTAGGAAAAAATAGAAAATCTGAACAGATCAATTACTAGCAACAAAATTGAATCAGTAATTTTAAAACAAAAAAAAAAAAAACAAAAAAACAAAACACCACAACTCCCAAAAAATATAAGTCCAGGACCAGATGGCTTTATAGGTAAATTCTACCAAGCATTTAAAGAGTTAATAAGTTAATACCTATTCTTTTCAAATTATTAGGAAAAAAAAAAAAGAGGAAGCTTCAAAATTCATTCTATGAGTTCCAGCACTACCCTGACACCAAAACCAGAGGAAGGCACTAAGTAAAAGGAAAACTACAGGCCAATATCTTTCATGAACATAGATGCAAAAATCCTCAACTAAATATTAGCCAACTGAATCCAACAATATGACAAAAATAATTCACCATAATCAATGGGATTTATTCCAAGGAAGAAAGGGTGGTTCAATATACACAAATAAATCAACATCATACATCATGTTAATAAGAGAAAAGACAAAACCATAAGATCATCTCAATAAATGAAAAAGAATTTGACAAAATCCAGCATCTGTCACAATAAAAACTCTCAACAAAGAGGATTTAGTGGGAACATACCAGAATATAATAAAGACCATATATGAAAAATTAACAGCTAGCATCACACCCATGGTGAAGAACTGAGAGCTATTCCTCTAAGATCAGGAACAAGACAAGGATGTCCACTCTCACCACTGTTATTCAACCCAGGAATCAAAGTCCTAGCCACAGCAATCAGACAAGAATAAGATATAAAAGGCATCCAGATTGGTAAAGAAGAAGTAAAACTTTTACTATTTGCAGATGACATGATACTATATATAGAAAACCCCAAAGACAGCTAGAACTGAAAAATGAATTCAATAAATTCACAGGATACAAAATACACAGAAATCAGTTGCATTTCTATTCACTAATAATGAGATAGCAGAAAGAGAAATTAAACAATAATCTCATTTACAATTGCACCAAAAAGAGTAAGATACCCAGTAATAAATTTAACTAAGGAGATGAAAGATCCATACCCCAAAAACTAAAAAACACTGATGAAACAAACAGAAGATGACACAAACAAATGGAAAGGTACTACATGCTCATGGCTTCAAAGAATCCACATTGGGGCCCCTGGTTTAAACCTCTGCCTTCAGCTCAGGTCATAATCCCAGGGTCCTGGGATTGAGCCTCGCATCAGCCTCTCTGCTCAGCGGGGAGCCTGCTTCCTCCTCTCTGCCTGCCTCTCTGCCTACTTGTGATCTCTGTCAAATAAATAAATAAACTCTTTTTTTTTTTTTAAAGAATCCACATTGCTAAAACTTCCGTACTACCCAAAGCAAGCTACAGATTCAATGCAATCTGTATCAAAATAACAATAGCATTTTTCACAGAACTAAGACAAAGAATTTAAAATCTGTATGGAATCACAAAAGACCCTAAATAGGCAAAAAAATTTTGAGAAAGAGCTAAGGTGAAGGTATCATAATCCCAGATTTCAAAATATACTACAAAGCTGTACTAATCAAAACAGTATGGGAGGTACTGGCATAAAAACAGATCAATGGAACAGAACAAAAAACCCAGAAATACACCTATACTTATATGGTCAATTAATCTGTGACAAAGGGGGCAAGAATATACAATGGAAAAAAGAGAGTTTCTTCAATAAATAGTATTGAGAAAACTGTACCACTTTTTTACACCATACACAAAACTAAACTCAAAATGGATTAAAGATCTAAGTATGAGTCATGGAACCACAAAAACCCCTAAAAGAAAAGATAGGCAGTAATCTCTTGAACCAATGTCCAATCCTTACCAACACTGTTTTGGAGTCGTCTCCTCACACAAGGGAAACAAAGGCAAAAATAAACTACTGGAGACAAACCATAAGTGACTCTTAATCTCACAAAACAAACTGAGGGTTGCTGGGGGGAGGGGGTTTGGGAGAAGGGGGTGGGATTATGGACATTGGGGAGGGTATGTGCTTTGGTGAGTGCTGTGACGTGTGTAAACCTGGTGATTCACAGACCTGTACCCCTGGGGATAAAAATATATGTTTATAAAAAATAAAAAATTATAAAAAAATAATAAATAAAAAAATAAAAAAATAAACTACTGGGACTATACCAAAAATAAAAAGCTTTTGCACAGCAAAGGAAACAATCAACAAAATAAAAAGATAACCTAGTGAATGGGAGAAGATATTTTTGCAAATGATATATCCAATAAGTGCCTCATATCAACTCAATACCAAAAAACACAAAAATCTAATTTTAAAATGGGCAGAAGACCTAAGAAGATATTTTTCCAAAGAAAGCATACAGATGCCCAACAGACATAAAAAGATGTGCAACGTCATCAGGGGAATGCAAATCAAAACCACAATGAGGTATACTTCATACTTGTCAGGATAGCTAAATTTAAAAGGACAAAAAATTACAAGTGTTGTCAAGGATGTAGAGAAAAAGGGACCTTCATGCACAGTTAGTGGAAATGCAAGTCGGTGCAGCTGCTGTGGAAAACAGAATGGAGGTTCCTCAAAAAACTAAAAATAGAACTATCCATTAATTCTACCACTGGATATTTACTCAAAGAAAAGGAAAACATGAATTCAAAAAGATATATTCACCTTTATGTTTACTGCAGCATTTTTACAATATCCAAGATATGGAAGCAATCTAAGTTTCTATCCATAAATGAATGGATCAAGATGTGGTACATACATACAATGGAATACAACTCAGTCATAAAAAAGAATGAGATCTTGCCATTGCAACGATATGGATGTACTTTAAGGCTATAATGGAAAGTGAAGTAAGTCAGAGAAAGATAAATACTATACAATTTCACTGATATGTGGAATTTAAGAAACAAAACAAATAACAAAAAAGACACCAAAATATGGACTCTGAAGTACAGCAAATAAGCTGGCGTTTGCCAGATGGGAGGTGGGTGGGGGGATAGGTAAATAGATAAAGGGATTAAAAATATACTTATAACAAGCACTGAGTATAAAATTGTTGAATCATATTGTACACCTGAAACTAATATAACACTGCATGTTCAATTTTAAAATTAATTAAATAAAATTATTTTTAAAAGAAATTTCCCATATTTGTTCCAAACAAATATTTACTGAACACCTATCAAACCCAAGGTATTATTCTCGTCGATAAGGATAATAGTGAACAACGAAGGTAAGGTCTCTCCCCTCACGGAATCAATATTCTAGCAGAGGGAAAAAGATAAATAATAAAATCTTAGCAGGTGATAGGTTCTAACAAATTAAAATGTGGCAATATTAAAAAGAGTAAGTGGGGAACAGGGAAAGGGACAGATATCTCTATAGACACCAATGTTATGGAAGGCCTCTCTTCTATCACCTGAACTGATAACTAATGATAAGAAAGAGCAGATGAAGAACATTCCAGAAGAGGAAACAGCAAGGCCCCAAAGAAACAATCTTAACACAGTCAAGAAATAGAACAGAATGTATCTAAAGCAGAATGCGCCTATATTCAGAGAATTAATTCGCGGTCAGATCAAATGTAACCTTAAATTTAGTTTTAACTGACTATAAGAGAAAGTCACTGTAGAATTATAAGTAGGGGAGTGACATTATCCAATTTTTAATTTTAAAAAGATTACCAAATTTTGTGGCAAACAGATATAAAAGTAAAAATGTTTTGGGGAGATCAGTTAGAAGATAGGTGCTCTGAATTAGGGTACTGGAAATGTAGCTGAGTGGACAGACTGGAGAGAGAGCACAAGTGGGGGTAGCAGCAAGCAGGCAGGAGGAGAAAGCGAAGCAGGCTCCCCACAGAGCAAGGAGCCCGACGTGGGGCTCAATCCCAGGAACCTGGGATCATGACCTGAGCTGAAGGCAGCTACTTAATCGACTGAGCCACCCAGGTACCCCATCTACCCCAATTCTTTGTGCCCTCAATGCAGTGTTCTACAAGAACTACATAGCTCAATCGTTCAGATTGCTAATCTGATCTTCAGCTGTATCTACAGTTTATTAGTCCATCTATATGGTAATTTTAAATATAAATCGATGAAATTAGAACCAGAGATAACTAACTAATCCTTTATGAACTGGCCTCTAATCCCTCTAAAATATATTGAATATGTGTAATTTCTAAATTACATTCTTCTTGCTCTGCAAATTCAATTTCCTTGAGTATTAAAAGTCATTCACAATGTGGGTTTCCTTAAATATTTTGTAACCCTAGTTGTACAATACGCCCTTTACCCATCTGTAGTTGCTGTATGTATTTATTGCAGCCTGCAAATTTCATGGAAGGATCTAGAAAGGGTGTGGGTTGGGAGGGGGTGGCTGGCAGGTTTTTGTTCTTCACAAGGAATTCAAGCCCCTCTTTAGACAGTAGTTACCTGGAACATTCTCCCTCTTTAGTCTTAGGAAGACTTAACTGGTCTGAGTGCTGTTCCTTATTTAGTCAGCCTGACCACTTTATAACAATTTTTAGCAAGAAGTAGTTTTTCTTTGATCTAAAAAACAGAAGAGGCACGTGGGTGCTCAGCTGGTTAAGTGTCTGCCTTTGGCTCAGTTCATGATCTCGGGGTCCCAGGATTGAGTGAGCCCTGCATGGGGCTCCCTGTTCAGTGAGAAGTCTGCTTTTCCCTCTGCGCCCCCTCTGCTCATGTTCTTGCTCTCAAATAAATACATTAAAAATCTGAAAAAGAAAAGTTCTTAATATAAAGTCCCTAAAAAGATTTTGGAGCTGCACAAAATCCCAGCATACATATACAGAATTACTTTTTCTATGTACATTTTTCTAAATAGAAAGTGTATAGTTTTCCTAGGATAGCCAAAGGGTTCTTTGACTCTAAAAATGTTAAGAACCACTGCTTATGGATTTAAGAAAGTGATTTTAATGTAAATCTGAGGGTTTTCTTATATATTTTTTTTCAAGCTTTTTTTTCTACCTCTCAAAAGTAGTGCCGGCTTGGTAACAATGCTAACTAGCAGAAATCTGGCTGACCAAGATTTCATTATATTTATGATAAAGTCATAAACAAATGGGATGGAACATAAGTATCTTCAAAAGGGTAAGAGAATGTCACATTTACAAAATAACAAGGAGCTTCCATAGGAGAACCTGTTAGATGTTGCGAACTTTTAAATGACTTTAAAAATACTTGTACTTTCAGAATGGATAAAGAAGATATGGTCCATAAAGATATGGAGGAATATTATGCCTCCATCAGAAAGGATGAATACCCAACTTTTGTGTCAACATGGATGGGACCAGAGGAGATTTTGCTAAGTGAAATAAGTCAAGCAGAGAGAGCCAGTTATCATATGGTTTCACTTACTTGTGGAGCATAAGGAATAACACAGAGGACATTGGAATATGGAAAGGGGGAGTTGGGGGAAATCAGAGGGGGAGATGAAGCATGAGAGACTGTGGACTCTGAGAAACAAACTGGGGGTTTTAGAGGGGAGAGGGGTGGGGGGTTAGGTGAGCCTGGTAGTGGGTAGGTACTAAGGAGGGCACATATCGCATGGAGCACTGGGTGTGGCGCATAAACAATGAATCTTGGAACACTGAAAAAATAAAATTAAAAAAAAAAACTTGTAGGGGCGCCTGGGTGGCTCAGTGGGTTAAAGCCTCTGACTTCAGCTCAGGTCATGATCTCAGAGTCCTGGGATTGAGCCCCGCATCAGGCTCTCTGCTCAGCCGGGAGCCTGCTTCCTCCTCTCTCTCTGCCTGCTTCTCTGCCTACTTGTGATCTCTGCCTGTCAAATAAATAAATAAAATCTTTAAAAAAAAAAAAAAAAAACAACAACTTGTACTTTCTTTTCATTTGATATTCTTATTAATGAAGACATCATCTAGACCAGCAAATGTACTAAATGACTGAGACACCCTACCCAAACAGTGATTATTAAATGGAGAGATAGAATATCAACTTCAGAAAAAATTAATGATTAATGTTCTGAAGAAAATAATTCAGAGTACACCACCCATCTTGTTAGTCGTTGTACATCCAGCATCTGCTGGATAATTATTTATTTAATCAATAAGGAAATGGAAGAATGAGTTAGTCTGAACATGATATTTTAAGAATTATCACTTCGTTAGGAAGGCAGAGTGCAATTTTAAATGATTCATAAAGTAGAAAGATGGCAGAACTAAAAGACAAATATAAAAGCTTATGCTAATAGATCAAATAATATAAGAAAATGCAACATACACAAAAAAGTAAATACCCAAGAATCCTACTGAATTAAAAGCAGATTAAATCAGCGTTTCAGAAACATTATCACAAATATGAACCCCAGTATCTATCGGGTAATGGTTTTAACAAAAGACAAAAGACTTATTAGGGGAGCAAAACGATATTTTGCTATCTACATTTTAAAACCTCCAAAGAAAACATTAATAAAGTCAAAATAGAGGAATAAAAATAATGAAATAACAGTTAAGTAGGGCCCACAAGGAAAATTAAACGTCTGGCAGTTTTAACAAGAGGAAAAAAATAAACAATAAACTATATTTTCACTATATGAGAAAAAAAGTAAACCAAAGTATTTCTATTATTGTTTGAAAGGTTAAATGAAAGCGATTATATGCCTTCCAGCTCTTTAAGAAAAAGCAGGGGCAAACAGAAAAAAACCTCTCTTGACGATGACGAGACTGTGAGAACTATTAATGTAGAAAGAAAACACAAGAAAAAAAAGTCACCTCAAATTTTCAAAACAGAAAAATTAAAAAGGTTTAAACACTTTTCTGCCTGGAGATGGGGCTTAAACCAGATTTCTCATGCCTATATACTCTGATCTATGGCAAAAAATATCTAACTCCTTTCAATGTAAACGAATCCTAAGTTATTATGCAGAGAGAAGGAATTTTTCTTCTTTGACCTGCCAGACTTCTAATGGTCAATGTTATACTCCAAGATCCAATTAAGACCAGCAGTATAACCACAGTAAAAAACAAAATAAACATACCTCCTGTTCTTCCGTTACCAATCTGCAGAGCAGGCTGAAGGCTTCTTTCATTTTGCAATAAATGAGGCAAATGATAATAAATACTTGGCACTTGAAGAGATTTTTTGCTTGTTAACTCCTTTAATAGCTTAAGAGTATTATCTAAAACAGAAAAGCATAATTAATGATCGCCTTACTTACAGAAGTTACTGATTTTACAAATATAGCAGTAAAAATTTATGAGCACTAGAACTAAAGAATTTTCTTTCCTGATTTCATACTTTGGTGAATAAGATCTCCATTTAAAATGAAAAAAGACACTTCTGCAACCAGAGTTTCATAGAGTCCCAATGTTGATACCACTCTGAAGAAGCCAAAGTACCATGAGAAGACAGAATGCTTTCATCATGGAATGCTTTCATCATTTGCTGTTAAAAAGGTTCAGTTCAGAACTCAGGCCCTGCAGAACACACTCGAAACATGCTACCCATTTATGAAAATGTAATAAGCACATTCACCACAATAACTTTCACTCTCCTTATGCTATTCTATTTTACTGAATTTTCAAATGGAAGATTTTTTTTCTTTCAAAAAAAAAAAAAAGTACAATAATTTAAACAGCACAATTTGAGAATGCCCTATACAGATCCTAATTTTCAAGTAGATTTTCTGGGTTTTTTTGGAGGACTTAATGAACCCTTTAACATAATATGAAATAAAAACTCAATCTAGTAGGCAATATTGTTTTACAGTTCCAACTCTATTTTAATTTAACCTTTTAAATACGGAGTTGGGAGTAAGGATTTAAAGCCTCAAAGATTTCAGGCAAAACTATATGAAAACTCCATTAAAAATATGACAAGAATCAACAATTCACAAAAGAAATGCAAATGACTGTTATACTTAATCTCACAAGTAAAGAAACAATTATAAATTACAAGACACTTGTTTCAACCTATCAACTTAGCATAAGTTGATAATAATATTAAATACTGGTGATAATGTGATACATGTTTCAGCTCTTCAGCTATTCAGAAGAGCATCAAAAACCCTAGAACAAGTCTGCTTTACTAGTCAATAATTTCCCTTTTAGGAATTTCACTTTTATGCATGCAACAAGTATTTATCTATTTTGTCTCAGCGACTGTGTCATGTGTTTAGAAATGAACAAGCCACTAAAACATAGATCCCTGTTTTTAAGGAAATCATAATGTAATGAAATAACATAAGGGCTACCAGAAATGTGACAAATTTATACACAAAGTTGTTCATCGCAGAGTTAGAAATTGGGGAAAAAAAACAATATAGGAAAATCCTATTTGCCTAATATTAGAAAAATATTTAATTCATTATGGTATATGGTTAACTGACATATAGCCAATGAAAATAGCATTTTTGAAGAATATTCAAAGACACAGTGAAATACTAATAGCCTAATTTCAAAAGTTAAAACGAGGCTCTAACACCCAATCACAATTTTGAAGAAAAACGTAAGTGGAAAAAAGACTAGAAGGAAACAAAAAATGTTAGCAGAAATCAACTGGCAGCAGGCTTATGGGTGCTTTATTTTTTTTTTATTATCTGTCCCATTCCATAATTTTAAGTGTTACTGTGCCATAACACACATTTCACAATCAGGAGGGGAAACATGCAGCATGAAAATTTAAAATAAGGTCAGGTAGTGAATCCAAGACAAGAGGAATGAATGATAAAGGATGGGAAGAGATGCTGCTAAATGAAAAAATATATTAATCCTGAAAGATTACATAAATTCTGAGGCAACTGATTACATACACATGTCAATTTAATTATTAAACTAATGAAAACACAGAAACAGAGAGGATAATTGTCACTCATCTTACTCTAACCACAAGTTGTCAGAGAAGCAACAGATCAGATACCCCAAAAGTGCACACTGTAATAAAACCATATTTTTTCCCCTGTCAGAGATAAGAGTACTAATTGCTTCAAATAGCTCAAAGGTTCTCCAGAGTCTATCTGAGGCCCATACAGGTCACAACATAAACATGTAAAAACACAAAATTAAATTTTAATCTCATTTGGAATATGGTTTTTAAAAGATCTGGCTTTTTGCTATGGTCAGTGAAATTTATCCAACTGAAAT
The DNA here is from genome assembly GCF_022355385.1 of Mustela nigripes. NCBI lineage: Eukaryota > Metazoa > Chordata > Mammalia > Carnivora > Mustelidae > Mustela > Mustela nigripes. The sequence continues at coordinate 74,498,378 of NC_081563.1, read as the reverse complement.
CTAAATCAATATTATGTTACTCTCTTAAAATCAAAGTGAGTAACTAATCACAACTGTTTTATTATAATTTACCATGACAGGGAAAGTTTGTGTGATGTCTCTCGCTGGAAACAGTAATAAATGCTGGCTGATAAGCTACTTTACACGACTTTCAAATAAATTACGTCACGTAACCCTTTGAAAATAATAATTTTTATAAAACTAAAAATATCATTTGTACCTGAAAATTTATTTAATGGATCCTTACTTCCATTTGCTTCTGCTCCTACACGCTTGAACTGCTGTACAATGGCATTTAATTCAGAAGAGCGCTGAGAGATTCTATGTTCAGCTATTCGAAGACGTTCTTTCAAGGCAAGAAACTCTCGTTGATAAGCAATCAGTTTTTCTAGAAGCAAAACCAGAAGTTTTTAATGTATTTAAAAAAAACCAAAACTATAAGATCAGAATTTTTACAGTCACATTTTTCCAGAAAGATATTCATTTGTGTATTGCTACAGAACTGAAAATAAAAAAGAGCCCCAACCAGTTATATATAAAAAAGCCTGCACTAATGTAATGCTTCTTTTTTTTTTTCCTTTCTTAGCATTAGAAAGCAATTTATTTTTTTTTCCCCTGAGGCTGTAAACTTTTTTTTTGGTTTAAGTTCAAGTTAGTAAACATAGAGTGTATTACTAGTTTCAGGGGTAGAATTTAGTGATTCATCAGTTGCATACAACACCCAGTGCTCATTACATCAAGTGACCTCCTTAATGCCCATCACCCAGTTACCCCAACCCCCACCCACCTCCCCTCCAGCAACCCTCAGTTTGTTCCCTAAAGTTAAGATTCTCTTACGTTTTGTCTCCCTCTCTGTTTTTGTCTTTTCTTATTTTTTCCTTTCCTTCCCCTATGTTCATCTGTTGCTCTTTATATCTGTAAGAATGCAAGCACTTTCAACTAAGCACATAACAATGGAAAGACAGGGATAAAAGGATGAAAAGTTTTTAGAATTAACACTTCAAGCATAATACTAACATCATTTCTCAAAAGGTCCAAACAACTATAAAAACCTTATTTGTGGGGCTCCTGGGTGGCTCAGTTGGTTAAGTGTCTGCCTTCAGCTTGGGTTATGATCCTGAGATCTGGGATGGAGCCCGGAATGGAGCCCCGCATCGAGCCAGCACTGCGCCCTGCATCTGAGCAAGGAGCCTGTTTCTCCCTCTCCCTCTGCCTGCCTCTCTGCTTGCTTGTGCTCTCTCTGTCAAATAAATAAAATCTTAAAAAAAAAAAAAAAAAGAAGACCTTATTTGTACTAAGAAGAGAGAGATAAAGTATTGAAACTGATGATAATGTATCTAATAATAAATTACCATTTATAGCATCATCATTTATTTCCATAGGCCGTTTCCTCTGTACTTCCTATTCTGCCAAGATTTTCCTAGGCCAGACTTTGGCCAAATTCCTGATTCCTAAAAACTCTACCAGGCAGATGTAAAAATCAACTGGGATGACCACCGTTAAAAATCATCCTTTTTTAATTTGAGAGAATCACAGGTCAGGAAAATCTGGTCTAGGAAATAAAAGTGGATTTTATGAGGATAAATGTAGGCATTGAAACAACCGGCTCAGAGGGACAAAGTGCAGAGTGAGAAGAGCCCTAAGGACAGAGCCATAGAAATCCAAGGGATGGTGGGAGAAAAAGCATTCATTAACCACGATCAGCAATGCTGAAAGATAGCTGAGGCTATGGGAGTAGGAAGAGTAACTCCACAACCTCATTAAACTAAGAGAAACCCTAACAATGGTTTTCAACTTTGTATCAAGTTAGGTAGGCTACTATTTTGACATCTAAACAAAACACACTTCAGAAAGACTGCTTTTTACTTAATATTATTATCTCGGCTTTATTCAAGGATAGACTCAATAAGAAACAGACTTACAAAAAATAAATCTGCATGTTTCATAAAGCTAGTCTTAAAAACAGGCAATTATGTTGTTCTTTGTCCCTTACACAAAAGCCCACACAGTAAACATCTCTTCAGAATTTTGTGGCAGGGGGAAAAAAAAGTCTACCCTGCTCAACTGTCATTCTTCCTTATATTGAACAATGACAGACATGTAAGCAGCTGTATTGCCCCTTAACTTGCTGGTTTTAGGAGGGAAGGAACGACAAAGCAGGCTGTAATTAGGTCAGACATCAAGGGAGTTTCCAGGTAACCAGCAAGGTCCTAATGACTGACCTGGGTAGTGGCCCAATAAAATTCATTACTATGCATTCATAGTTTAGGCACTTGTCCATATGTATAAACTCATTAAATAAATGAAATGTCAAAAAGATGCTATTCACAAACATGAAACTATCAACAATTATATTCTAACAAATACTGTAACAATTGTAACAAGAGATACCCAAGATTCATGTAATGAAAACTACAAACCCCTTACTGACACCTGTAAGAGTAAATGAAATCATTGCTTAATCCTAAGTGAGAAGACTCAAACTTGTAAAAAAATTAAAATAATAAAATAAATTTAAAAATAAAAATGAATTCTACCACAAATTAAATAATAAATTCAGTTCAATACCTTTCAAATAAATAAACTTCTTTGGAATATGACTTTTTACACGTGATCCTAAAATTCACCTAGAGGAGAGAATGTGTTTAAAGAGGGGAAAAAAGGGCACCTGGGTGGCTCAGTGGGTTAAAGCCTCTGCCTTCGGCTCAGGTCACCATCCCAGGGTCCTGGGACGGAGCCCCGCATCAGGCTCTCTGCTCAGCAGGGATCCTGTTTCCCCCTCTCTCTGCCTGACTCTCTGCCTACTTGTGATCTTGTCTGTCAAATAAATAAATAAAATCTTTTAAAAAAATAAATAAAGAGAAAAAATAAATAAATAATAAAGGGGAACTCGCTCTGAGATCAGAACACACTGGAAGGCTATAGAAATTAAAACACTGTGGACCACCAGGTCCGGAAAGTGTGGACAAGAGCCGATTACACGAAGCAGGCGGTGTCCAAAATCAGCACTAGTGAACAGTCCTTTCAGTTCTTCCCTCTTTCAGCAAGTTAAAATCCTCTTGCGAACAGTCACGCAGTGCTGAGATTGTGGTTTCTTGACACCACCCACCCAATAGAGAATTAGAACTCTCTGGAGGATAAGTTTAAGATGAACCTGAAACAATCTGGTATAAAATAAGAAAATGCTATTTTAAAAACACCACCACCACCACCACCACCACAGGACTTGCTGAAAGGGCACAGCAAGGTACCTGAGGGGCTCCTAACCAAATTAGGGACAAATTTAAGCACAAAACAAATACTGATAGTAACAAAGAGAAATGGGTTTCTTTATAGCAAAATGCCAACTAATAAATGAAGAAGGAAGGATTAATGTTGGAAAAATCACCATTTCACAGCTATCACAGAAATAACTGATTCAGGCAAAAATTAGACCAGCAGGTGAGAGTGTGCTGAGGAAAGGGCTATGTATTTCACCTCCAAGTATCTCCCCACAAAGTGCTCATTACTTACAAAGGGAAAAATATGCTAACGTTACCATGGAGAAACCTGGTAGCTACTTTGCTTAAGTGATCAAAGTTCCCATCAGCAACCAGAAAACAGAAATGACATGACTGCTGATGTGAGGCACAGAGGACACGCCTTATTCTTGTGGCATTCCTGCCAAAAATACATAATCTGAATCTAATCTCAAGGAAACATCAGATGCATCCAAACTGAGAGACAAGGTACAAAATAAAAAGCTCATACTATAAAAAAAAAAGTCACGGCCATCGAAGACAAAAGGCTCGTGAGGAACTGCCACAGATGAAGAGATGAAGGAGCCATGAAAACCCAATGCAAAACACAGTCCTGGGCAGAAACCTGGACCAGAAAAGCTAAACCCTACAAAGAACATTACTGGGGGAAAAATAACAGAATATAGGCTAAAGACAAGATACTACGCCAAAGTTAAATTTCCCTAAATTAGATTTTCATACTGAAGTATTTTGCAGAATTCCTTGTTCCTAGGAAATAAACATTAAATTAGTTAGGGATTAAAAAAGCATGATTTCTGTAATTTATACCCAAATAGTGCTGAAAAGAAACAAATTATCTCAAATAGGTGACAGAGACAAAATAGTCACAAGAGGTGAGATCTATAAAGACATTTTGTGCTGCCCTTGTAACTCTTCTTCATTTGAAACTTAAAAAAAATAAATAAATAAAAAATAAATTAGGACTGGAAGGCATACAGGTTAGGTCTTTTAGCAGCTCTGGATTGGGTGGGATATGGACCTGAAGGCAGTCTCTGTCCTTCTATGCATTTTCTTGGTACTTTTTTGAAACCACCTTCCCAGAGGCCAGCTTCACCAAATAGGGAGAGTAACCATTACCAACAGAGAAACGCCCCCAGCCCTTACTCCAAAACACTGTTCTGCTCTGAGGTGGCCAGGCCATGCTCCTGAAAAGATCCTTTGGGCCCATGGAATACTGGATAAAGCCCTAAGTATTTCCTGTCAGCCCAGATGCTAGTGCTGCTGTTAGCCCAAAGTCCACAGCTATGAGAGGGCTCTAAATGAATCATTTCCCATCTCTCACATCCATCCTTGGTTTCTAACTCCATACTTCCATATTTAAAGGGTTCTCTCCAGACATCACAGCAAGTCCGTACTCCATCTACAATGCCAGGTCAATGAATTAAAGTATGCGTGGTAAAGCCCTTAGCTAGACCTGCTAGGATACCACAGAACACTGCTGGCTCCTTTCAACAGAGAGGAGTTATAATTTCCTCACAGCCCCCCTTGGAATGCAGTCTATCCCTGTCATCTACCCAAACACAGGCTCACTAGTGACTTCTAGAATATGGGAAGCTATATTTCCCATAGCTTTATGCTGCTCCCTTAAGGAGAGTAATAGATCATCCCAGAAGTTCAAACTTTAGCATAAAAGACAAAAAAATTCCTTCAAATTAGTGATCACATGTTTGATGATTCTCTGTTCTCAACATTAGTAACATAATTCTTATTTTTGCTTTTTTTTAATCATTTAAATCAGTTTCTACTGGGGGATTGGCAGGAAACTGTAGGAACTCTTATACTATCATCTTACTAGGAAATGTCTAGTTTTGTTTCTTTTGTTTTTATTGTAGACCGATTCTAACTTTTTTTAATTGTAGAAAATTATATATCCAGATGAGACAATGAAAGTACAAATCATGCTGCATGAACCTAAGACTCTGAAACATACAAAATTTCCAAAGAAATCACTTTAATTCCTTCCAAGCAAATAATCAAGCCAGTTTTCCAGAGAAAAGTGTACCTATAGTTCCTCAAAGACTTATCAGGTTGACCCATATGAAACTGCTGATATTTGATCTTTTTTTTGCAAAAATGTCAATTTCATGTGGTTCAACAATTTAAAAATAACAGCTTTGGACCCAACAATTTAAAAATGCATGAATATAGATGAAAAACTAACAAAAATAAAAACTAATATCCAATATGTAATATATAAAAACAGAACAAAAAATTTCATTTTTCAAGCAACAGTACCTCTTTATTAGCAAGATGTGGGGGACACCACTGAATTCTATGAGCTAACATTAAAAACCAGCTTTTTATATTAAAACTAAAATTACCAAAAATTAAACCCACTTTTAAATTTTATTTTAAAATATATTAAACAATAAAGTTCTGACACTGAGAAGAACGTTGATAAATAGTCTGGTCCACCCCTCTGTCCTTTAGTACTACAACAAACCACTTCACACAGATAAATATTTAAATACATATATATACACACACACACACACCACACACACACACACACACATATATATATATATATGGAGATACCTCAGAAATAGATTCCACAATTTAACAAGCTTTACTTTTCAGGAAGTCATGGCCTTTGAAAAACATTTCACTTCACATTCATCATTCTTAAGACAACCATTTTTTTAAAAAAGAAGGCCCAGATGAAATTATGGGCAGTTTCTCATTTAAAAATCTCTTAAAAAATAAAAGAACTGCTGGGGAAGGTATGTGCTATGGTGAGTGCTTTGAAGTGTTTAAACCTGGTGATTCACAGACCTGTACTCCTGGGGCTAATAATACATTATATGTTAATTAAAAAAATAATAATAAAAAAGAAATGGATTCAGAAAGGGTTTAGAAGAACTAGTCTAGAAAAGCCAAAAGACAAGTGAGCAGGACTCTAAATGACATAGGTTGAATGGGATTTGAACAGACAATTCTAATTAGAACGGATATAGCTAAAAGTTACAAACAAGAAGAGGTATCTCATTCTCTAATGTTCCCATGCCTAAGAACCACCTGGAAGAGACTGTTAAAACAAAACTCTGGACCCCCACCTCAGAGATTTTAATTCAGTAGGTATGACATGGTGCTTAAGAATTTTAAACAAGCGGGGCAACCTGGATGGCTCAGTTGGTTAAGTGTCTGACTCTTAATTTTGGGTCAGATCATGATCTCAGGGTTGTGATGTTGAGCCCCATGTCGGGCTCCATACCTGGGCATGGGACCTGGGTAAGATTCTCTTTCTCCCTCTGCCTCAGCCCCACGCCTCTTAAGATTTTTTTTCAAACAAGCTCCACGGTGAAGCTTAGACATCTACCGAGCAGCACTAAGGTAACCAATACTGACCTCAAACTAGGTCTAGACTCAAGCAGCTGGGAAATCTGTATAGCTCTGCTCTACTCTCTACTAGCTGCTTCTCCTCTCTCTGGCTTACATGTTAAAGGGTCCAGAGACAGAAGGTTCTGGACATAATCCTCAAAATTGCATTTGGAGCACAAAGGGATTTCAAAACATCCAGTAGACACCTATTTCTAAAGTCTTCCTAAGAATTATGAAGAATTACCAAAATCATTCCTTGTTTCTGGAATATTCCACTCAGGATCCATCATACAAGCATGGATTAGAAAAGACCAGCACCCTTCTAAACTCAAAGGGAAAATGTGGTTCACAGATACACAGAACCATATACTGCATTTAAAATAAAACAATGAATAAAATTCCTTTGTTCCCGGGGCGCCTGGGTGGCTCAGTGGGTTAAAGCCTCTGCCTTCGGCTCTGGTCATGATCTCAGAGTCCTGGGATAGAGCCCTACATCGGGCTCTCTGATCAGTGGGGAGACTGTTTCCTCCTCTCTCTCTCTCTCTGCCTGCCTCTCTGCCTACTTGTAATCTCTGTCTGTCAAATTAAAAAAAAATAAAATAAAATTCCTTTGTTCCCTTACATAATGTTTTCACTATGCTTACAAAACAGAATTCTAACTAGTGAATGAATACCACCAGATAAGTTACAGTTGAGAAGTTTTCTAGAATAAAATCATTACTTGCGAGTTGTCCCCTAAGTAATATAATCATTAACAATGTCATTCAAAAGAGACTTCCAGGTAGAGGTTTAATAAGTTAAAATTTATCCACTGACCTTATAAAGCACAATCCCTTAAGATAATCAAATGATGCTGCATATACCTGTTACAACAGACTCCTAGAAATATTTTCTTAATCTAAATAGCTGCAAATAATTTTCTTTGAGTTCTCGGAGGACAGGGAAATCTCCTCTTAGCAATTATCCTGAAGTCCCAAATTCCATTTTCATAGTGAAAGGAGATGGAAAAACAATAAACCGCATAACTTAGGAAAATGCTTACTATACTATACTTAGCCATATGTTTATGACCATTCTTTACTTTCAAAATATATCAACAATGATTTTATCAAACCCAATTTTTAAAAATTCAACAAGCTATAAGGAGCTCAGAGTAAATATTAGACAGTTACGAACTCTTTTCCCTGAGTACTTAAACTTATGAGCAGATGCTTTTCCAAAAAAGTGCTTTGTCCCCAAAGGAAAAATTGTATTCTAGAAGATATAATAGTATGTCTTTTCCCATGAAGAATCACTCAAAACAGGGCATTATATTCTATATTAGAATCATCTTTATTTAAAATGCAAAATACTGGGCACCTGGGTGGCTCAGTGCATTAAGCCTTTGCCTCCGGCTCAGGTCATAATCTCAGGGTCCTGGGACCAAGACCCACGTCAGGCTCTCTGCTCAGCGGGGAGACTGCTGCCCACCCCAACCCTGCTCCCTGCCTGTCTCTATGCCTACTTGTGATCTCTCTCTGTCAAATAAATAAAATCTAAAAAAAAAAAAAAAAAAAGGCAGAACACTGACCATTAGCCAATCCTACACTACGAATTAGCCCTACCAACAAACATCATGTCCTCTTGCTGTAGCTCGCTAGATCTGATTATTTCTTTTAGGATCTATTTCATGCTTTCTTCTTCCCTCTTTACTTTCCTCTTGTTTCTTATTTTCCACCTTTCTCCCATAACAGTCTTCAGCAAAACCCTTTTCAAATTCTTCTGTGTTTCTTTCTGGACTTCTCATTTTCATCCAGAAACTTCATATCTCTCACCTCTTTCTTCTTTCCTATTATTCACACTACCCACCCCCTCATCTACCCTGCAATATCCCCACTTTTTCTGCTGTGTTTGTTTTAAATTACAGAGGACTTTTTTCTCAAATTGACATAAGCAGTCCATTTACCTGGAGACATTAATTTTGCCGTCTTTTGTCTCACTGAAAACAATTGAGAATTTAGGATTTTTCCTTCTTGGAACCACAGTGGCAAGGGAAAAAAAAAGAAATTAGCAGGAAAACATTTCACAATTACTCGATAAATCAGAAAATAGATGGGGAGACAAGTAATATCACTCTGAACTCCAATAATGTTGGTGAAATTGATTATAAAAGTGAAATCTCAGACTATGGCTTTCCAGATGATAATATCATGAATGAATTTCATCAAGTTCAAGATCAAGGCTTCTAGTTACAGATCAAAACAGAGATGCCCCTAGCCTTCCCACTAAATATAATAAAAACCCTGTACATTACATATTACAACAAAGAAGACTCAAGTAGAGAGAAGAAGAGGAGTTAGAAGTGACAGTGGAACCCAAGGAACAGCACAACAGTGAGTTCTCGCAGTCTCTTCTTTTTGCTTGGTATATTCCAGATTGAGTACTGGAGAAGCCAGCAGCATGGAAACACCACAGGAGCACACAAAAACACCCCAAGAAAAATTTGCTCTCTCCAGACAAAGGACTAAGGATGGAGCAACCTAGCAAGAGGGAAAACTTTTAGACAATAAACACTGTATTTCTGACCAAACACCATGAAAACAACCACGGTCCCATCTCCACGCCACTGGCAAAAGCCAACCACAGAGTCTAGACCTCCACCATTGTCCAACTGTAACAAGGTCACACACACACACACACACACACACTGATGGTATCAGAAAAGACTGTGTGCAGGGCATCTGGGAGGTACAGTCAGTTGAGCGTCCAACTCTTGGTTTCAGCGCAGGTCATGATCTCAAGCACATGAGATCGAGCCCCACAACAGCCTCCAAACTCAGCACAGAGTCTGCTCCAGATTCTCTCTCTCTGCCCCTCAAGCTCGCTTTCTCTCTAAAATAAATAAACTCTTAAAAAGAAAAAAAAAGGGGAAAGGAAAAGACTGTGTGAAGAGTGGGGACTTACATTATCCTTCAACAGTAATGTGACCCCCCCCCACCCCGCAAATGCTTATCAGTAGAGACCACATGGAAAACAGTGACAGGGTACTTCCTCCTCTGCCAGCCAAACTTAGTGTCATCAGATGCCTGATAGGGAACCAATCTCCCACCTCTGCAACAAAAATAAGGAGCCCCTTCCCACCTGGTATCAACAGAGGCCAAGTAAGGAAGATGGATTTCTACCTCAGGCAGTAATAAGGTGGCACTCCACCTTTGCCTCCAAATCCAAAATTGGTGTCAGAAAAGATCAGCTAAGGGGCATTTGGGTGGCTCAATCATTTAAGCATCTGAGTTCAGATCAGGTCATGATCTCAGAGTTCTGAAATCAAGCCCTACGTCAGGCTCCCCACTCATGTGGGGAATCTGCTTCTGTCTCTTCCTCTGCCCCTCTACTGGCTCATGTTCTGTCTCTCTCTCAAATAAATAAAATCAAAAAAGAAAAAAGAAAAGAAAGAAATAAAGAAGGCCAGCTAAGACAGCAACTTAAACAAGACCCAGAGTCTCATAACATAATACTCAAAATGCCCTGGATAGCTGAAAATCACCCATCATACTAAGAATCAGTAAATCTCAAACTGAGAGAGAAAAGACAATCAGTAAATGTTAACACCAAGATGACACAGATGTTGGAGTTACCTGACAAAGATTTTTTTAATTTTCTTTAATTTTTTAATTTGTTTTATTAACATGTAATGTATTATTAGCCCCAGGGGTACAGGTCTGTGAATCGCCAGGTTTACACACTTCACAGCACTCACCACAGCACATACCTTCCCCAATGTCCATAACCCCACCACCCTGATAAAGATTTTAAAGCAGCCATCATAAAAATGTTTCAATGGGCAAATTTTTAAAAACTGAAGAAAAAAAAAAAGAAACCCTATGCAAAGAAATCAAAGACAGAAGTTATAGAAACAAATGAAAATTTTACAACAGAAAATACCATAACTGAATTTTTAAAGATTTAATGTATGGACTGAATAGCAGAATGGAAAAGAAGAAAGTGTTGGTGAATCTTGAGAAAGACAACCAAAATTGCCCCCCAATTTGAATAACAAAGAGAAAACAGACCAGAAAAAAAAATTCTCAGGAACCTTTGAAACTGTAACAAATGATCTGAGATCTAACATTCTTGTCAGGAAAAGATAAAGAGAGTAGGCTGGGAAAAGCAGTAGAAAAAATAATGGCTAGAACTTCCCAAATTAGGCAAAAGATGTAAACACACATAAAGATGTGAGAAGCTAAGAAAATAACAAAAAGATAAACCCAAAGAAACCTATGCCAAGAAACAAAATAAATGAACTTCAGAAAATTAGAGACAAAGAAAAAAAAACTGATAGCAGCCAGAGAGAAATGACACATTCCAGTGGAAAAAAATAATAATAATTTGAGTAACTGCAGATTTCTCCTCAGAGATCATGGCAGCCAGAAAAAGATGGCATGACATTTTTCAAGTACTGGGGGAGGGGGTGTGGGATGGAGGAGCCTCAGCAGGTGGAGGCGGGGAAGAAGGAAAAAAAAAAAAAAAAGAACTATCAACCCCAAATTTCACCTGGCAAAACTATCAAATAAGACATTCCCAAAGGAAAACCAATGGAAATTTTCATCAGCAAAGCAACCCTTTCAAAATGGCTAAAAGGAAGTTCTTGAAATGGAAAGGATAAAAGAAGGAATCTTGCAACACCAGGAAAGAAAGAACTCAAAGAGCAAAAATAGGATAAATACAGGGGCACCTGGGTGGCTCAGTCTTTAAGCAGCTGCTTTCGGCTCCGGTCATGATCCCAGGGTCCTGGGATAGAGTCCCACATCAGGCCTGCTTCTCCCTCTCCCACTCCCCCTGCTTGTGTTCCCTCTCTGGCTATCACTCTCTCTGTCAAATAAATAAATAAAATCTTAAAAAAAAATAGGATAAACACAATGAGGTTTTCAAATTATGTTTGGTGGCTGAAGCAAAAGTATAACATTGTCTACGTACATTCTCAATGTAGAGAAAATATTTTAAAACAATTATAAACTATGGAGGGTAAAGGGGCTTTAAAGGATGTAGGTTTCCATACTACACTTAAACTGATAAAATGCCAACAGCACTAAATTGCCATGCATATATATATATATATATACATATATATATATATATATCTCACACCTAGAGCAACCAGTAAAATACCTGTATGAAGAGATACACTCAAAACACTACAGATAAATAATAATGTAGTTTTTTAAATATTCAAGCAACCCTTAAGCTGTTAGGAAAATAGAGAAACAACAAAAAAAGAGAGACTAGTGAATAAAAATAATATGACAAAACTTTATAAAGCCTAACATCACTAATCACATTAAATGCTAATATTCTAAAAATACCAAATAAAAGAGATTGATAGAGTGGATTAAAAATACATAATCCAGGGGTGCCTGGGTGGTGCAGTCAGTTTGAATGCCTGAATCTTGGTTTCAGCTCAGTTTCTGATCTCGGGGTTGTGGGATCAAGCCCCACACAGGGCTCCACATGCAGCAGGGAGTTTGCTATGACTCACTCTCTCTCTCTCCCCCTCTTCCTCCACCCCCCCAAAATAAAAATAAAATCTTAAAAAAAATACATGATCCAATTATATGCTATTTCATACCATGGAAGGTCACTCAGAAATTAAAAGGAACACAGGGTGCCTGGGTGGCTCAGTCCGTTAAGCATCTGCCTTGAGCTCAGGTTGCTATCCCAGGGTCCTGGGATCCCGCAGAGCCTTGGGCTTCCCACTGATCAAGGAGTCTGCTTCTCCTTCTCTCCTTCTTCCTCATTGTGTGTGCTCACTCTCTCCTGCTCTCTCTCAAATAAATGAACAAAATCTTAAAAAATAAAAATAAAAAAGCACAAACTACTGAAACACCCAATAACTTGGATGGTCTTCAATTACAGTGAGTGAAAAACAAACTGTAGTAGGTTGCATACTATGTGATTCTTTTTGTGTAACATTTTCAACATAACAAAGTTATAGCAAGGAGTAAAAGATCAGTGGTTTTCAAGAGTCAGGGAGGTAGGCAGGATCATGGGTGACAATAAAGGGGTAGCACAAAGGAGATCTTTATGGTGATAAAATTGTTCTTTACCCTGGTTGGTGGTGGTGTTAGTGGTGGTTAAGAGAATCTGTACAAGTGATAATATGGCAAAGAACTATACACACCCATAGTACCAATGTCAATTTCCCATTTTGGCATGGTACATTACACATACATAACTTAAAACAAGTAACCACTAGAGAGAAATGGGTGAAGGTTACATTGTATCCCTCTGTACCATCTGCAGCTTCCTGTAATTCTCTAATTTTAAATAGTTTTCTAAGAAGCAAAACAAAAAAGAACCAGTGGATGAACAATAATTTCTAAGGACAAAAAGGAAACACAACATTTTCATCCAGTTGGTCATATAACTGGACAGACATCCTCACAAGATCTGCCATAAAAAGCGAGAACATCCTGTTTTGCTAAAAGGATGAATGATGGTCTTCTCTTGTCTAGCATGTATGTATGCAACAACATTTACTGGATTAGTTCATAAGCAGACAAATGGTAAAGGCTAATGCACATGCAAAAGTCATTAAAAAGATATGATGCAGAAATGGAAAGACTTAACTGGCTTCATCATTCTGTTCATTAATTTAATAATGAAAATGTTTTGCAATTAAGAAGCAAATAAGACAGCCATCTTCTCCTTGAACAAAATTATCAGCTGCAAAAGTTTCCATAAGTTTTGTGTTTGGATGATTCAAGTGCAAAAGAACTAGAAGTAATGAGGAGTTAAACCTATTACAGATGTATTTAAAACCAAGAATTACAATTTATAAGCAGGGTGTATTCCAGGTTTATGGAGGACAGTTGATGAGCAGTTAGCTGTGTTCAAAGGACACTGCCCATTTCAATTTGTATACCTACCAAACTAGAAAAATGTGCAAAAATTTGGCTTTCCTAAATTTAAATTATTAAAATTTACAATAAAGTTGTTTTTACCTACCAAACTTTATTTTTATTTCCATATTATTTGTAAAATTACAATAAAAATAAATGAAGGTTGCTCACTGGACCCAGATGATAAACAATGATAAAAATCCAAATTTACTGTATGATAATATTGTAATAAAATGATAAAACACTATTTTTTCCTGGTAAAATGAGGCCTTTTAGACTGATTTTAAGGAAACTGCCACTTCCATCCACAGTTCATCGCTTCCCACACCACTTAAGGCAAACCTCAGTGTTTGGTGTTTCCACTCTAGAATCATGCTGCAGAAGGGCAGAAAGGATCTCATGATTCAGTCCACTCTAACAAAGTGACCTATCAGGGTAACAGCTCATCCACACTCTCAATCCGACTCTACACCTCTTTCATCTAATGACCTAAGGGCACAAAGAGAGAATGGCCCTATTCCTACAGATATCAGAAGTTGTAGTTGTCACAAAAAACACACACCCTGAAGTTCTCATTCACAGGCTGAGCAGACTTCTCGAAAATTCCTTAGGCCCTTCCTGAAGCTTTGCCTACATTGTGGAATTTCACATTCGCCCACCTTGCTTCTTTACACAGATGCCTCTGTAAACCTTCATTTATCCTTCACCTGGATTAGAATATAACAGTTCTTGGACACCTTCTGGTATTCATCTCCAACTATTCTCTGGATGATCACACAGCTTATCTTCCAAGCTGGAAAAACTTAAGTGACTCCCGACTTAATTCTCCAACATTATCTCTAATGCCACTTAGAATTATTTCTTGCTTCAACAATATCAAACTGCTTGGGTGTCTCCAAACCCAGTACAAGTTTCAACCCTCTCTGTGCATGCTGTCTGCTCATCAGACCTACCCTTCTCTTTCTTCGTTTTTGAAATTCCATTCATCCTTCAAAATATTCTTTGGTCGTCTTCCCTATGAAGTTTTCTTTGACCTCTGTCCTCTTTATCTTTTTTTTTTTTTAATGATTTACTTAGGGGGGAGGGAGAGCAGCAGACTCCCCACTGAGCATGAAACCCAATGCTGGACTCAATCTCACAATCCTGAGATCATGAGCTGAGCTGAAATCAAGAGTTGGATGCTTATCCAACTGTGCCTCCTCTTTATCTTAATTACACTCCTATTTTATACCTACTACACTGTACTATAACTACATATATATCTCCTTTTCCCTACTAAAGTGTGAGTTCCAGGATGGCAAATATGTCAGGAAATCCCAAGACCACACCCAGGTTCGCTGATTCAATAGAAGGACTCACAGTACTCAGCATACAGTCATATAAGCAAAGGGAAAACGCATATGGGTAGAAGTCTGGAGGAAACCACGTACAAGCATCCAGGTCTTCTCCCAGTGGAGTAATACAGGACACACTTAGTTCCTCCAGCAATGAATTCTGACAACACATGCAAAGTGTCATCTACCAGCAAAGCTCACTAAAGACTCCGCGCCCACTGTTGTTATTGGAGGCTAGTCTTGTAGGCAAGCTCTGGCTAGCACATACCAAAATTCCAGACTTTAAGAAGGAAAGCAGATGTTCAGCATAAACTAAATTGCTTGTACAAATAATTTAGGCACAATAAACCACTCTTATCACGTAGGCTAAGTTTTATATCAGTGTTTATCAGCCAAGTTCCTAGATGGGAGCCGAGAGGTCCAGCATTGCAGGCAGGCCTTTCTAATGATAAGCAGTCCCAGCTCTGTTATTAACTCTCTTTGCAGCAGGAATCACATTTTAGTTTTTTTCCCCCTAAATGTCAATGACTTGTAGAATGCTACGTAATTAGCAGCTATGCCAGTGAACTACAAATCCTCTTAAATTAAAAAAAAAAATTAAAAGAAACTGATGTTTAAAACTGTATGTATAAAACTTGTCATAGCCTTATTTACATGGTTAAGCTAAAGATGGTAATTATATAATCGAATGTTTTGGACCCACTAAAAACCATGATATGGGAAACATCTGTGATTTATTAAGCAAAAATGTAGGTTATACATTATGCCTGATATGATACCAATTACATTTATATTTAGTAGAGTAGCTCTCAAGCTTTTTGGTCTCAGAACTTTCACAGTCTTCAAAATTACAGGACCCCAAAGACCTTTTGTTTATGTAAATTATATCTATTATATTTACCATATTAGAAATCAAAACCAATCAACATGTAAAATATTTAAAACTATTTTAAAAACATTAAACCCTTTACATGTTAACATAAATAATATATTTTACAAAAAAATTACTATTTTCTAAAACACAAATTTAGTAGAGTGACATATGCTCAAATCTCTCTAATGTCTGGCTTAACAAAAATACAGCTGTATTCTCATAGCTGCTTCTGCTATTCTTTTGAGAATGAAAAAGGCAACAACCAAATAACTTATCGGTACTTCTCCAAGAATAGTCTTGACTTCGTGAACCTCTTGAAAAGGTCCCAGGAATCCTCAAGTCCTTGAACCACACTGTGAGAACCACCAGTCCAGAAAAATGAAAGAAAATATACCAAAAATGTTACCAACGTAGTTCTACCTGCTAGATTCTGTTGACTAGCATTCTATTTCGGACTTCTGTGCACATTTATATTCTATTAAATAAGACTGACCCGAGAGCTTTTTTTTTTTTAATGCTATTCTTGTCCACTACCGGTTTAAGGGTACAATGTACTTTTTCTGTGTACTTCATTAAACAATGGAGCCTAGAGCTGGACCATTACTCATATCCCCAAAACTTGGCTGGCAGTCTTTCGAAAGCACCACAAAAAATTCAGTTAGCTAATGTTCTGTAATAATCCAGTGTTCTCAATTTAGTCCTCCTCTAATATGTCAACCATGAATAACATCCTTTCAGAGTTAAGAATACGTCAAGCATAGATTTCCACACAACCTCTGAGCACAGCACATGCTTAAGCAGCCTTCCATCCTAGAAAAATTAGATCAGGAAAATGTTTTGGGAAATGGATGGTAGCCAACGAAGCTGAACATAAAATAATGCCAAACCAAGCCCAAAGGATAAATCTGCCAACTTTAATATGTAAGTAAGAAAGGCGACTGGCCTACCTGGGAGAATGTAGGCCCTCTTCAGATTCTGTTTTAAAATTAGGTCCTTATTTACAATGCCTCAGATATTAAAGAATTCTCCCTCTCTCTCTCTTTTTTTTTTTTTTTAGAAATTCATATGGCAAAAACTTTATGCCACGATTCTATATGTATATATTTAGAGCCTGAAGAACCTTAGGTGTAATGGGTCTCAAGCCTGCCTACAAATCAGAATCACCTGACAGAACATTTTAAGAAATGCCCAGAGGACTTCTAACTTCTACCATAACAGACTGAGAAAGCCCACAGAACCTCTTCCTAACTAGAACTGTAAGCTTGCCAAACGAGTCAAAAAAACCACTATTTCAGTGCTCTGGAAATCAACCGGAGACATACAACAAATGGTTTATTCGTGAAAACACTGTACTTTGAGTGAGGACAGAGTTAAGCATGTGACCTTTTTTTTTTTTTTTTTTTTTTTTTTTTTGGCCAGGAACTGCCCTCATCCCTCCTCAGCTCTAACACTCAGAAGTTCAAAAAGGCAGGGGGAGGCCTTGAAACCAACAGATTCACTGTCACGGGGGTGGAGGGGGCTCACTTGATTTGGAGTGTGAGTCAAAGTGGCAATCTCTGAGGCAAATGAATGGGAGGGTCAGCGTCTCCACCAACCTGAGGCTACTATGCTATAGGAAACAGGCAATGAGCAGGCAGAGCAGCCAGGAGACTTCACAAGAAGTTCAAGACTTCACATGAGACAGCAAGAGGGAGCTTAAAAAACTCTTCACAGCTCAGGTTGAGTGGAGGCTATAAGCACGCACAGCAGAGACCAGAGTGGGCCCAGGCCACCCACACACATTTGGCTGATAGAACCCATGCACACACACAGAGGAACTGACTTTCTAGAGGCAAGAGGAAAGTCAAGCCAAGGCAGACCTGAGAATGGCCTCAAGTATGACCACTCCCCAAGTACCCGTTCCCAGAGAATGGAGGTCTTACTAGCCCAAACTGTTTGACTACAACCCCTGACCAATCTTTGGCTGAACACTATTCTATGTGCTTAAAAATAAGAACAAAACAAAAGTGTAGAGAGTTATCAGTAGCCACATACTGTGGGAAAGATGGATTTGGGAGAGTTAGTCCAGCCAAGCTACTGAACAAACAAGGAAGCAAAACCACCAGCAGCTTTAGGGATAAAATTTTAAAAGAATCTACGTTGCATCAATATATTACCTAAAACATACAGTAGTCAACAAATATTTACAAGACATAAAGAAAAAAGAAAGTGTGACCTGTACTCAGGGGGAAAAAAATTAAAAGCAGTCCACAGAAATGTTCTGAGTGTTCCCAGACGCTGGATTTAATAGATGAAGACTTCAAAACAGCTACTAGAAAAGAACTAAATAAAACCACACTTAGAGAATTAAAGGCAAGTGTGATAAAACTGATGTAATGAGTAGAGAAAATAAAGGGGTAGAAATTAGAACACAAAACGGAAATTCTGGAGTTGAGTTTCAACCCCACATTTCTGATGACAGAAGAATCCATGACCCTGAAGTTAGATCACTAGAAATTATCCAGTCTGAAGAAGAGAGGAAGAAGATTGAAGAAAGCTGAGCTATCCCCAAGCATACACAGGAGAGGAGAGAGAAAAAGTGATAGAAAAAATATATGGAAAAAGTAATGGCTTTCCACAAACTAGAAAGAGAGGGGAACTTCCTTAACATGAGAAAGAATATCAACAAAAATCTCCAGCTAATACCAGACTTCATGAGAAAACTAGATGCTCTCCTACTAAGAACAGGAGCAAGGCAAGGATGCCTGCTCGTACCACTCCTATTCAACATCATATGGGAAGTCCTGAATCATGCAACAAAGCAAGGCAAAGAAATAAAAAGTATATAGTTTGGGAAGAAAAACAAAACTTTGTTTGCAAAGGACATTGTCTACACGGCACATTCCAAAGGTTGACCAAAAAACTCCTGGAACTAATAAGCAATTATAGCAAGGTTTCAAGACACAAGGTTAGTATACAAAATCCAAGTGACTTCTTATACACCGGTAATAAACTACAGACTTGAAATTAAAGACACAATACCATTTACATTAGCATCCCCCAAAATTAAATACTGGACTATACATCTAACAGAATATGTATAGGATCTACATGCAGAAAAACCACAAAACTCTGCTGAAAGAAATTAAAGAGGAACTGAGTAGATATTTCATGAGGTCTTTTCCTCCCAATTTAATCTAGAGGGGGGAAAAATGAATAAAGCCAACAGTTAGTTCTTTGTAAAAATCTTCCCCCCAACCAAAACAAGCAAACAAACAAAATATCCAGGTTCTGATGCTAGTATCCATGGTTGCTTCATCCGAAATTAGCATTATTCCAGGAGCTCCTGGCTGGCTCAGTCAGTAGAGAATGCAACTCTTGATCTCAGGGTTGTGAAATTTGAGCCCCATCTTGGGCATAGAGATTACTTATTTAAAAAAATAAATAAAATCTTTAAAAAAGAAATTAATTAATAAACCACGTTAGCAGAATAAAAGACAAAAAACCATGAGTTTTAACAGATGCATTGAAAGCATTTGATAAAATCCAGCACTCATTTATGATTAGAAAAAAACCTGTAATTCACACCACATTTAATAGGAACAGGGCAAGGATGTCCATTCACATCACCCTTTTTTTTTAAATAAGCTCCATGCCCACCCACCATGGAGTCCAACGCAAGGCTTGAACTTGCAACCTCCATGATTAAGACCTAAGCTGAAATCAAGAGTCAGATGCTTAACTGACTGTACAGCCCAGGCAACCCCATTCATATCACTTTTATTCAATGTTGCACTGGAGTTTCTAGCCAGTACAATAAAGAAAAGGGGAGGAGGATGGAGGGAAGGGGGGAAAGGAGACAGAAGAAGGAATATAAATTTTTCAAGTTTCTGAAGGGAAGGGCAAACAGGTATACCAAAAACAGGAAGACTTATCTCAGCCACACTGACTGCAACAATACAATACAGGCATGTCTTAAAAATTCAAAGGAAACATATTTTTCAGATTAAATTCCTTTACCCAGCCATCAATTTAGTGTGAAGCTAGAATTTAAAAATATTCAAAAGCATGTAACTAGTCAGGAAGTTACTAGAGAAGTGCTCCAGCAAAGCGTAGAAAAAAGTCAAGAAAGAGAAAAAACTCAGGATCTGAACATGGAAGCTCAAAAGGAAGGCAAAGGGAACTTCCAGGATAATAAAGGACAGAGTTTCAGGAAGAAACTAACTGGAAAGAAAATAAAATAAAATGACAATCAAAATACGATCGAAATTGACATGCAGAAAACTGACACACAGGAAAAAAGGAAAGTTGTACAATGAAGGAAAGGTCCAATACCTGGCTCAAAAGTAAGATATATTTACTTGGTCCCAATAATGCAAACATGGAGTAGTGATTTAGCTGAAAATTGCCATGTAAGCATACTACAAGAATGAGAATGAAAAACATTCACCTGTAATAGGAAGTCCACAAACGCTATCTTAAAAAAAAAAAAAAAATCAGAAACAACAGATATATATATAATTTACAGATCTGGAAGTATCAAAAAGAAGAGCCAAAAGTACTAAAAATAGCTCCTTCTAGGAACGGAGACTGGAAGAGTATAGAGAAATGAAGCTGGACCCCATTCTTTCAATACACCCTTTCAGTGTTATCCATTATTTTTTAACTATGAGCATATCACACTTTCATAAAAATGATACTTAATTTAAATGCACAAAAGACACAGATAGTAATACCATGGCTTTAATTGAAGAGCCTAGAAAACAGAACCAGACAATCCACCCTGTTTAATAAGAATACAATGAGAAACAACCACGGAAGAGTCATGATCACAGAACTCAGGGAACGCACCTGGAAAGAGAGTGGAGAGGAAATATTGGCACGAGGCTGAGGGTATTTCTGTCCTGACTTCCAAGACCAGTTCGTGGCCATCACGGAGCACAGGAGAAATGCTGGAAAGGAGGTGCCAGGAAGGGTCAAAAGGACAGCTGGAGATCATGGGAGAGCTAAGGCAGTTAAGCCAGAATCTGTGGGATAGGCAAGGCTGTGGCAAAGAGGGTGAGGAGAGGAACATTTGCAAAAGTAAAAAAAAAAAGGCAAGACTTTTGGGTTCACATCAGGTGCTCAGGATGGTGATAACGTAGGAGATGAAGACGAGCTAAATCCTGGAGAGCACAGAGACGCCAGGATTAGAAATGAGAGCTGTACATAAAATTGGTCTGTCCTCATCTCACACAACCTCTCAGCAGCGTTCCACATGACTGACCGCTTTTCTCCTTCTTGAAACACTTCCCTCCATTGATTTCTTTGGTATCACAATTTTCTAACATTCCTCCTGCCTCACCAACTGCTTCTCCTCCTCTACTTGACCTCAGAGATGGGAGTCTGACAGGGCTCAATCCTGTAAGTTCTCTCATGCATTCTGTGACTTTAAATTTCACCTGTATTCCAGTAATACCAAAATGTCTATCTCCAGCTCCGGCATCTCAAATGAATCACAGAACTCTTGATGCCCATCTCTGCTCCACACTCCCTCTTACTAGGCTTTACCTAGTAAGGCTTTACTGACTTTGTGTTCTTTCCGACATGCCAAGCTTTATTCTTCTTTTTTAGAAGA
This sequence comes from Mustela nigripes, assembly GCF_022355385.1. Classification (NCBI taxonomy): domain Eukaryota; kingdom Metazoa; phylum Chordata; class Mammalia; order Carnivora; family Mustelidae; genus Mustela; species Mustela nigripes. The sequence continues at coordinate 74,477,079 of NC_081563.1, read as the reverse complement.
TTTTATTTATTTATTTGACAGAGAGAGAGCACAAGTAGGGGGAGTAGCAGGGAGAGGGAGAGGGAGAAGCAGGCTCCCCACAGAGCAGAGAGCCCAATGTGGGGCTCGATCCCAGGACCCTCGGATCATGACCTGAGCTGAAGGCAGCTGTTTAACTGACTGAGCCACTCAGGTGCCCCAATGCTAAGCTCCTTCTTACTTCAGGACTTTCACACCTGCTATTCCTACTGCTAAGACTTCTCTTCACTCTACTTCTCTGGTCTCAATTAAACCATCACCCCCTCAGAGAGGCCTTCTCTGACTATCTGTATTAGCCCTCATTCCCACCTCTGGCATTCTCACATTAGCCTGTCTTACCGTCAGTATTCATTGCTATTCAAAATAATCTCGCCTGTTAAGTTGCTCAGTTATTATTGGGTAACTCCCTCCTCACACCCTTAGCATCTCTATAAAGAGGTGATATCCTTGCTATCACAGAGCCTACCTCATTCACAACTATATCGCAGGTGCCCAGTGAAACAGGACCTTATATATGATCAATAAACACTAGGTAAATGAATGATTTAAAGAAGCTAAAGAGACGGAAAGGACCAGTATGAAGAAAGCTACTTACAAATCCACTAGCATTATGCCCATAAGCCCCCATTAGCCTATAACTAAAAAGATTAGTGTATTTCCCTCAAGTTTATTTCCCTCTAATTCACTACTATAGCAGCTGAAGCACTGAGACAGTTTAGTGAGTTAACTTCTAGACAGTCCATCAAAAAGAGCAGGGAGATACAACACACATGCAAGAAGAAACTTTCTTTAAGGAAGGTGGAAGGAGGACATCTTAGAGTGTCTTATTTCTACTTTATCTCTAACCTTAGTTTTCTTTTCTTTTCTTTTTTTTAAAGATTTTATTTATTTATTTGACAGACAGAGATCACAGTAGGCAGAGAGGCAGGCAGAGAGAGAGGAGGAAGCAGGCTCCCTGCTGAGAAGAGAGCCCGACGTGGGGCTCGATCCCAGGACCCTGGGATCATGACCTGAGCCGAAGGCAGAGGCTTTAACCTCTGAGCCACCCAGGCGCCCCAACCTTAGTTTTCTGATAAGGAAGCCCAGGTTATCTTACCTCCTTGCATCCAGTTGGTTCAGAAAGGGCAAAACTCATTTTCCCTGAGAAGAGGGTTTATTAACCTTCTAGATCTTAATCAGCACCCTCAAAGATAACTTCCTTTCATGACTGCTTCAGCAAATGCTTGCTACCACCTCAGGAAATGCTTCCCCTCTCCTCACGGTTTATACTCCATTCTTAAGGCATTCACTGCAATCCTGTGTGGGTTCCACATGTTTGATTAATACAACGGAACGTGCATTCCCTCTCGGACAGGCAGGCTCACAATGATTCTGAATGATGCTTCTAGATCACGGAACTTCACTTCCCAGCACTACTGAATCAGTTCCCTGTTTTGCCCAAACATGGCCAGTCACTATCACAGTCTTTCACTTCACTAATAGGGTGACTACATATTTATTTACCTTTGCTCAGAGCTGTTGAAATTTACAGCTATTACCCCAGCATAACTGTTAATTGCACTTGCTTTACTCTCAAGTGGCCCAAGTTGGACACAGTATCACTCTAAATGCACAGGAAATAAATAATGTCCAATGAACTTATCTATAGTCACACAATGATGATGTGATCATAGAACAGTCTGAATTTAATGAAAATCAACTAACATTCCCATTACTAGCGATTAAGAGCCAAGTGCACCCAAACATTGAAAATGAGAACTACAATGTGGATGTTGAAGAGACTGATCATAACACAGAGGTTTTGATGTCGTGTCCTAACCATTACCTACCATGTATGTAGGGACAAAAAAGTCACATCTGCTGTGCCATGACCTGAACTCTTAAAAGGCAAACTTCTGAAGGAACAAGGACAAAAATGTTATATATCTAGTTTAGAAGAACTTGGACCAGAATCTTGCTGGGAGCTAGAGAACAGAAAGGTATGAGAAGCTGCTATAGTGTGACATCAGTGAAAATGATGCAGTAGGGCTTTCCAGGGTGCCCTCCCCCCTGGAAACAGTAAAGTAATGTGGTAAAAAAAAATCCAAGATGTTTTTATGCATACAGAATAATGCCTGCATGAAACTATTACATATATAGCATAATGGTATCTGTGTAAACATTTTTAAAACACACACACATACAGATATGCATATATAATTATGGGGTTGACAAATATAAATCCATCATTAAAAAATGGATTAGAAGTATAGACAAACAGGGCCACCTGGGGTGGCTCAGTTGACCAAGCATCTGACTCTTGGTTTCGGCTCAGTGATCTCAGGGTCAGGAGACTGAGCCCACATCATGCTCCATAGGGAGTCTGCTTGAGATTTTCTCTCTCCGCCCCCCTGCCCTTACCCCACTCAGGCATGCACCTGTGTTCATTCTCTCTCTCTCTAATAAATAAACAAATAGATCTTTAAAAAAAAAAACAAACAAACAAGTTCATGATCTAGGCTAAATCCTAGTTCATTTTTGCTGGCTACTAGCAATCACTGCTTCTTCTTACAAGTATTCACGGTGGAGAGCCTGGGTTGCTCAGTCAGTTGGGAGGCCGACTCCTGATTCTCTCTCAGGACATGATCTCAGGGTCCTGGGATTGAGACCCCTGTTGGGCTCTGCACTCAGCAGGGAGTCTGCTTCAGGATTCTCCCTTCTCTCTGCCCCTCCTCCCCCACTCACTCATGCTCTCTAAAATAAATAAATATTTTTTAAAAACCAAACAAACCAAAAATAAATAGATAATTAAGCAAGCAAGCATGCGTGGTCATGAAGCATATTGCCACAAAGGCCAAGCTCTGTAATTAGCAATACCCACCTTCTTTTCCTTTAAAATAAAAAAAAAGAAAGAAAAGAAACAAACAGCCCTGTTGGCCTGCACTTTGCCTTGTAGCATTTTCCCCAATCTTTAAAACTGCCCCATGATCATTACCAGTAGAATGAAAATTAAAATTAAAAACATAAACAAAAGAATCCTCCACAGAGCTCAAGTGACTTTTCCCAAAGTCAAGAAGGAAGCTACAAGGGAACCAAGGAAGGTCTCTAGACTCCTTTCTCCCAAACAAGAACACTGCCATTATTCTTCAGGAAAAGAAAACCATGAGCAGCATCTTTTTAATAACCTCTACACCCATCCTGTCTTTCACTTCTGGAAAGAGATCAAAGCCTATTAATTCCTGAATAACACTGGTTATTTACAATCACTGGAGTTCTTTCTGGATCTTCTCTATGACTTCCAAATAGTTAAAACATCTACTACAAGTCAAAAATTCTACCATCTGATGTTGTATCTAACCCGAATAGAACTCACTCCTAGAAAATGGTTTCAAAGTAACTTAAGTTCCATACTGAAAACTACATTTTCTAACTATCAATAAAAATGTTGCCTTAGATATACCTTAATCGTTAACTCTATTATAGATCAAAATATATAGTAGTCAAGCCTATCTCTTCATCTATGATTTACTCAATGTCAAGGTTATTTCAGTGAGCACAACTGACAATGGTCTGATTTTTCATTCATAATATACCAAATTTGTGATAGTCATTGATAGTGTTTTATTTTAACCAAAGCCACCACATTTATAACTGTCTTTCTCTACATCAAAGCAATAAACCTAAAGTCCTAAAGACTAATATTCTATATATTTCTGAGCCCCCCCAAAAAAGATTATGCCATTCTAAACTATTACACATATTTAGGAAGACACTTTAACAGCTGTACTCAACAACAAAACAAAAATCCATCATGACTCAAGTTAACACAGACTTCTTCCAGAAATACTAGCAACCAATATATAGACATTTCAATTACAAGGTAACTTTGCTAGTGTATACAACAGATCATTTAATGACTTAAGTATCCTCTAACTAATGGCAGGGTGAACTTTTTAACCTAGAAGCAATCAAGGTAAAATAGATTTCTGCTAACTTTACTGAAAACTGAAACCTCATACTTAAAAAAATAAAAAGGTAACATCAACAAATAAGGCTAGAATATGATTAAATACTAGCAAAGGAAATATTGTTTTAGAAAAAGCACATGAAAAAGTCACATTAGGTGACCAACAAAACAAGACTTGCCAAAGCTCCTATGGAGACTCCATTTAGGTGACACACTCTACTGCACAGGAGGTAGCAGGCAGTGTGTCTCTAAGATTAGTACCAGCCGTGGGACCAGATACACCTGGGCTCACATCCTTTATCCTGTCATTCTCCAGTCATGTAACAGAGTGGGATTAAATACTTCACTGGTTGCCTAAGTGTCTCCTTGTCAAATAGGGATTTTTTAAAAAGATTTTTTTTTAATTTATTTGTTGGAGAGAGAGAGCAAGCACAAGCAGGGGGAGTGGCAGGTAGAAGGAGAAGCAGGCTCCCTGCTGAGGAAGGAGCCTGATGCAAGACTTGATCTCAGAACTCTGGAATCATGAACTAAGCCAAAGGCAAATGCTTAACTGACTGAGCCACCCAGTTGTCCCTCAAATAGGGATTTAATACTCACCTACTTCCCTCAAGCTGTTGTGAGAACTAAATGAGATCACGGATGCAAACATAGCCAACAATGGTATTCTTCATTGATCCCAAGTACCAACCCTATGCTTATGTTTGGTCATTACATGCTTATTTCTCTTGAAATGACACCAGTATACAGCAGTAACAGAGTTCTAATCAGTCTTATTATTTTTCTGCAAAACCATTTGCAAATAAATAGGACCTTACCATTGATTAAAAGTAAAAAGGGGGAAATATGAATGGATAAGACATTTGGGGAAATGGTACAGAGCTACAAAAGAGATAACTTGAGATAAATGCAAATTATGACAGGAAGCAACAAATAGGAAACTTTACATCACATGTCTTGAAGGTCAACTTTTTAAGCTCAACCTCCATTGACATAATGAAAGAACAAGGTACCAGGGGAAAAGTCCCATCATGACAGCAAGCCACCAGACATACAGTTTAGGATTATGATAGTTCCTGGAACATTTACCTCTTTTTTCCATAATTCACACACAGGATTTGTGGAGAATTTTTTTTAATTTTTGGTACTCTGAAATAGCAATCCAGGTACCAACAGAAATTTCTGTGCACAGAGGCTTGCCAGGACTCACAAAGAAGTAAATTAAGAAACAGCTGATTGTTTGCCACAGTGAAGAAAGAGATAAACTAGCTGGCAAACTCTTATTCTGTATAACTTTCCACAGTCTAAGTAACAAGTCCCAGACTGCTGAGTTTCCCTGCAAAACTCCAATCCTATTGGAAATTTCTCTTTATAGAGAGCTGGAGTTCATCGATATACAACAAAATTGTAGCGATTAATGAAACCTCACACAGAAGGGAAAGTAGAACACGACAATGTGGTTAGTTAAATCAGAAAAAACAACCAATGGCCATTTCCTACAAACAAGAGCAACACTTTTGTCCATCATTAAGTCTTATGGACATTCAAATTTTGGTCTCTAATACAATTGCTTCTGAAAGGAACTAGGACTCTTAAGGCATAGCTAACTCCACATCTACTGATGGAGGGGAAAAATTAGGATGTGAGTGTGTGAGTCTGTGAGTGTGGAATAGGATAGCAAAGCAAGGACGCTTTCAGAGATGTCAGGGAGAGTTCTTAAGAGATAAAGAAACAGCCTAAAGTATCTCCAGTAGACAAGTGGTGACTACCTAGATATTTCAAGAAAAAAAATTATATTAAGTGGATACAAACTTACTCTGCAAATAGAAAAAAAAATTTCAAAAATAGGCTGAAATGTGAAACAGAAAATGGTTAATTTTCTGTTAATTTAAACAAGTAGAAGACTGGTCAATATACTTGAGTACTTTTTCCTCTAATAAGCATGTTTGCTTATAAAGTGTAGACATAAATTTTTATCTCTGTCTACCAAGAAATGGGGGGTGGGAAGATTCCATGCAAGCTCAAAACTTTGGAAAAAATAAAAAAGGTGGGACGCCTGGGTGGCTCAGTTGGTTGAGCGGCTGCCTTCAGCTCAGGTCATGATCCCGGTGTCCTAGGATGGAGTCCCGCATCGGGCTCCTTGCTCGGCGGGGAGCCTGCTTCTCCCTCTGCCTGCCCTTCTTTCTGCCTGTGCTCGCGCTCGCTCGCTCTCTCTCTCTCTCTCTCTGATAAATAAATAAATAAATCTTTTAAAAAAATTTTTTTTTAAATAAATAAATAAAAATTAAAAAGGTAACAAGAACAAGGGGGTGGAGAAAATGATCAGAGTAATGGTCACACAAATAAATTTGATTTGAAAAAAAGAAAGAAGGAAAATATTCCGATCTGTCCTAAAATAATCAAACTCCTAGACTAATCCCTTATCTTAGAGGAAGAAAACTCAGGTGGCCTTCTAATCACAAGATTCTAATAAAGCATGCTTAAGTTTGCAATATCTCTATCAGGTCAGGGTAATGATAAGACAGCAATTAAGAATCCTATTCCAGAGGGAAAATGCCAGCATGGAAAAAAACAAAAATCTAAATCAGCAATAGGAGCTTAAATGGCCTTATTAACCTAACAATTAGGTTTAATTGCAAAAAAGGATGCAACTAGATAATAAAAGATTTAAATCATCTTGGGAAAAGCAACCAGGTCCCCTGCTCCACTCAAGACTCCGTCAATAACCCAGGGCATGTTTAGCGCCAGTCTCAGTAGACGTTCACTGCTTCTCCCCACAGGCTGGTGAGATTCCTAAAACCTCAGAAAGGTATAAAAATAAGAATTCCATTACCTTACAAAGGTTCGGAAATAAGGAAATGAATGAAGCCCATGCCATTGATAGTTTAGAAAAGTTTAAATATAAATATGGGTGTAAGTTTTGCATTACTTGTACTTGTCTGCTGACTGAGGTGTTTGAAATTCAAATCCAACAGCGGTACTGGGATGCCTGGGAGGCTCAGACGGTTAAGTGGGTGCCTTGGGCTGAGTTAATGATTCCAGGATCCGGGGATCCAGTCCTGCCCTGGGCTCCCTGCTCAGAGGGCAGTCTGCTTCTCCCTTTGCCTTTCACCTGGTCATGCATGTTCACGCAAACATCTCTCTCTCTCATTCCCTCACTCTTGTTTTCAAATAAAATCCTTAAAAATAAATAATCAGCTGTACTTTCTCATTCCCTCTCTCATTCACTCACTCTTGTTTTCAAATAAAATCTTTAAAAATAAATGATCAGCTGTACTTTAAAACTATGAGAAAAAAGATGTGTGCACACACATGCTAAGTGCCATGTCGTCACCTACTCAAAAAATGAACCCAAGTCTAAACAAATAAGGTATCTTACTGGAAGGACAAAGTCACAAGACAATGACCCTCTTCATCATGACCTCTTGCCTTGCTTTTCAGATCTCTCATGTCCTCCCCAGTCATTATATGTGCTTCTGATCGAACAGAAGCTGCCAGTCCCTAGACCCTTCTGATTCCCCCAGTCTCTTCCCACTTTTCTTCCACCCTTTATGCATGAAGTCAACACTTCTGGTCACTCAGGTCAAATGCTTCTGCCATTCAAGTCTTCTGCCACTTGTATGCACCATGGTTCAAGCCAACATCTACCCTCTCCATTATCCCAAGGAGCACTTTCTCCTATCAAATCCCTCTTTATCCGTCAGACCAACTCACATGTCCCTTCTTATAAGGAACTTTTCTAGGACCCCTTTCAGAATGAACTGTTTTTCACTTGATGCTAATCACAGCACTGTGTCCACAGCTCTGGGAGAGCAGAAGGAACAATGGTTACTTGGAGTGCTGGTAGGGCCACTAAAGTAACATCCCCCCTACCGCAGGTCTTGCGTCTCAATCACCCTTGCGTTCCCACAGCTTAGTACAAGATGGGCAAACAGAGCATTCGGTAAATCCCGGGCAAGCAGAAAGGCTAAATGCAAACAGCAGCATGGAGATGAAATCCAAGACTTGGTTCCTTCGGAGAAGTACCACGAGAGATGCTGCCCGGGCAACTTCTAGGTCAAACACCTACAAAATCAGGTGCCAACACACAAAGACACATAGTGCCACAATGTTCTCCTTCTGGGGTTTGTTACACAGATGGTGCCCACTTGGTGACAGCTCACAGAGCTAAACTCCTACAATTGTACACTGACTATATGTACGTTAGACTTCAATAAAAACATCTACTTGAAGAAATAAAATTGCTCTGAAGATAGTAAGTATCGAAACCTGTTGAAATGAAGATGCACAGGCCAACTCAGTGTCCCCCTGGCTAGAAAATTATATCTTATCACCTCAACTGTGAAGAAAGTAAAAAGCCTGGCATGTGAATATTTACTACTTTTTAAATTGGAAAAGTAAGAATACTGACTGTAATCTGCTTTAAGTTACTTTCTAGCTTCCCGTCAAAAAGGTATAAAAAGGGGCACCTGGGTGGCTCAGTCAGTTAAGCATCTGAACCTCGACTTGATGTCAGTCATGATGTCAGGGTTGTGAGATCAAGCCCCATGCCGGGCTCTGCACAGAGAATGGAGCCTGCTGAAGAGTCTCTCTCTCCTTCTCCCTCTGCTTCTTTCTGTTTTGTACACATATATAAATACATGTGTACACACACACACCTATATATACACATACATATATATAAAAATAAAATAGAAATTAAAGCTTCTTAAAAATTGGCCTACCTTTTATCCTTAGGTTTTGAAAATTATATACTAAGTTTGGATGCAAACAAAAATATACTTGAATAAGAGAGACAAAATCTCCTTTTCCTGACTAAGTTATTTAAATCTAAATGGTAATCAAATCAGCTCAACTTCCAGACTGTCTTGTTTACAACATAGGTGGCAACTACAGTTTTCTTCCAAAATATTAAGTCCTTGATTTCCCATGGTATGAAAAAAAAAATAATAAGGCTAAAATTAAACTTAAAAAAAAACAACAAAAAACCCTATAAACTAGATTTCCATTATTCAAGACCCAGCACAATGCCAGACAGGAAATATGTACTTAACATACTGAATACATGCATTAAAAACCTAAACACCCCTAAAGAGGAGAGTGTTTGAATGAATTACAGTATATTCAAAACAATGAAGTATGAAGTTGTTAAAAAGAGAAAAAAAAAAAGAGGAAGACCTCCATGAACTGCTAAGAAGCAATTTCCAGGACACACTGCTAAGTGGGAAGAGCAAAACACAGAGAAGTATCTGTAGTATAATACCCATCACTTAAGAAACAGAGACAAGGAAATGTTCGTGCCTCTGCTCAATTTATGCAACAAGAAATACAGAAAGAATACAACAGGAAACAAGACTGAATACCTATAAGGGAGAGATAGAAACTGGGTAGAAAGAAGGGAGAAATGAAAATGGCATAGAAGGAATGAGGAGGGACATTTCTCCTAGGCTATCTTTTCTTACAGTTGAGTCTCAGAACCAAGATAATGTTTCACATATCCAAAATGTAAATGAAGGCAGTAAACAGGACATGGAGGGGAGCCCAAAAATAGAGTGCAAACATTAATAAATGAGCTTATGTATGGGCTTACATGTATTATAACTGAATGGGAAAGCCACACTGAAAAGGAAGTGGATAAGAAATAAGCTAAGTAACTTTGGAAGACAGCATTTCACTACATAAGACAAAAAGACCTGTACACAGATATTATACCCTAAGAAATTTATTTTTCACCTGGATACTGGTTAACAATTCTGAAACTATTGTCTGTATATACAGTAACTGAGTAAATAACTATATTGGGATACTAACAGCCTTTTTTTTTTTTTTTTAAACTGTGGGATACAGAGATAAGTTAAAAAAAAAAAAAAAAAAAAAAGGCAGGCAGAAACCAGAATGAATTCAGCTGTACTGGATTAAAATGAGAGGGATCAGTATGAACTTTTGTTTGTTTTTGTTTTTGTTTTTTAATATATGTGTATGCACACATATACTTTCTTGCCCTATCTACTGAGAAGCTAAGTGGTGATGCCATGGTAGGAATGAGCACACCAAGACTCCATTCTTTAAAGGAACTGGAGGGTCCCTGAAGAGAGGACTACTTCAGGGCTGGGCCAGAGAAAATGCAAGATGAACCTGGAGCATGTTACAGCACCAGAAAATCAAAAACGGCTCAAGAAATGAGTGATAACTAGATCAAGGTGCTGGTTGTACAACACTGTGAAGGTACTAAATGCCACTGAATTGTTTACTTTAATAGACTTTCTATTTTGTTATGTGAATTTCCACCTCAATAAATTTGAAAAATATGAGAGGGGCATGTGGAAGGCACAGAAGCCAAGGTGAAGAATCACCAAAATCATTAAGGGTAACAGAGGATTATAAACCACAGAACAAAATAAATACCCTTGAGTCCATACTCCTATCCAGACAGGAGAAAGACAGAAGGAAGAAGAGACATCTCTTCCTTTCAGCAGAATTCCAACCACTAAATGTAGAAGAAATGGCAGAAATGGAAAATCACATTGGGCAAACATCACAGTAATAAATTGTTGCAGACAAAAATAATCGATGAATGTTAAAATTTATAGGCAAGAATATGATGAGAAACAAGATATCTGCTTAATTTTCAAGAAGCCTCCACAAAATGCTTATTACTTACTTAGAAGAACATAGTAGCTTTACAGTGGAGAAGCTAGGCAGATACCGGTTTAAGCAAGTGATCCACGTTCTCATAACCAATGGTAACACACTTCAACATCACGAAGCTGGTAAATACGGTGTACTGAGAAGGACACAATGTCATGTCCGTGGTATTCTTGCCAAAATGCATTACCTCAATCTAATCATGAGAAGTCATCAGACAAATTCAAATTAAGGGACAGTCTAAAAAATAACTGGCCAAAGGCTTTAAAAGTGCCAAGAACATAAGGGAAAATATTAAGGAAATTTCCCATAATGGAGGAGACTAGAAAACATAACTAAATGCAATGTGGGATCCTGGACTGGATCCTAGAACAGAAGGACATTAGTGGAACAACTGGTAAAATTCAAATAAGGTTTGAAGATGAGTGAATAGTACTGGATCAAAGGCAATGTGAGGGTTTAGAATATTATTATATTCTGTGGTACTGTAAGTTGTTCATATTAGGGAGCATAGGGGAACTCTGTGTACTGTGCCTCAGATTTGCTGTAAACCAAAAATTACTTCAAAATAAAAAGCTTTAAAAAACACATTTATTATTCATCAGCTTACTAATTGTTTTTTTATTTTGTTTTATTTTTTTGACTATCTCCTGTCTTCCTCCCCCACATTAAAGTAGATTTACTATTTACTATTTACTATTAATTTCCCTTACATCCTGTTTGAAAGGAGCATTCTTATTTTATAAAGAAAAACTTAAAAAAATGTAAAAGCTTTTTATTTACTGTTTTTATTTGTAAATAAGAGCCACAGTTTTACATATAATGGTTTATTTGGCTTCCATATTTCTTATATCTAACAGGTTATGATATCCAATCTCTTCATGCACCCAAGGTTCCATCTTGGTTGCAGCATACTGAAAAGTCATTCCACTGGCTAGTGAGGCAGTGGCTCCACACCAGAAGAGGCAGAGCCAAGACCTCCTCATGCTACTGGCCCCCTCCACTCACCCAGTGCTCAGCTCCTCAAGTGGGAGTACCACTCAGAGAGAAGCTAGCCACTGTCCTCACCCCCAACTCCAGAGGCCTGGCTCAGAAATTCTGCTTGGTGGAAAAGCAGGCCATAAAACAGACAACTCCTCATCTCTTCCCAAAGGAACTAGCCTCACTGCAACAGAGTTTAACAGCAGAAGTCATGGTGAAGGAACTGGGACAATTATAGATCGACTGAAGATACAATCTAGATTGGAGGAGTTGGTGGCTAGTTTACAAGAAAAAAACGAGGAAAGGGGACAGCTAGGAGGAACCTTCCTGTGGTCAGAACAAATAGCAAAAACTCCAAACACAGAAACATTTCTTCAAAGGAACCACAATTTGATTAGATTAGTTTGTAGCAGAATTTATGCTCCAGTGCAGTTGTAAACAACAGAACAATCAGCCCCCAATTAGTGTAGTGGTCACTGAAAGAGTAGAAGAGAGTCCTACCAGTATTAACAGTCACCCTAGGAAGACTGTAGGCAAACCCAAAACTATGTCTCCCTGAGGACCAATACTCAACCTTGCAGAGGGGAGAGGGAAGACAGACTAAAATAATCCAGCCAGTCACTAAACAAATAAATAAGCAAATAAACAAGCAAAGATAACAAGCCCTGGGGGTAGCAATGGGAGAGTATCCAGTGTTGCTAAATTATATTATCTAAGATGTCCAGTTTTCAACCAAAAATTATAGGCATAGAAAGAAATAAGTAAATATGACCCATACACCAGGAAAAAAGCAGGCAGCATAAAACACTCCCTGTGAATATGACTAGATATAGGATTAGCAGGTAAATATTCAAGGAAGCCACTATAAATACATTCACAAAAGTAAAAGAAAACTTCCCTGTAAAAGTAAAGAAATCATAACAACAAAAGAGAGTATCAATAAAGAGACAAATGTTAAGAAAGAACCAAATGCCAATTCTGGAGTTGAAAAGGACAATAATAGAAATTAAAAACACTAAAGGACCTCAACCATAGATATGAACTAGCAAAAGAAAGAATTAGCCAACTTGAAGAGAGATCAGTAGAGATTATATAAACTGAAGAAAGAAAGGAAAAAAGAAGAAAAATGAACAGAATCTCCTAGAAATTTGGGATACCGTTAAGAATAACATCAGAAATATACAGGGAATACAAGAAGAAGAGAGAAAGGTAAAAACAACAACAACAATGACAAAAGCAATACAAAAAAAAAAAAAAATTAAAAAAAAAATTAAAAAAAAAAAGACTGAATACTTCCCAAAGTTACTGAAAACCAGTAACCTACACATCTAGGAAGCAAAGCCCATCAACAGACACATCACAATAAAAATGATAAAAGCCAAACACAAAACAATCTTGAAAACCACAAAAGAAAAATGATTCATCACTGACAAGGCAACCCTAACCCAAGGAGAACAAAAGCTAACTTTTCAGAAGAAATACTGGAGGCCAAGAGGTGGTAGGATAACACAAAGCCCTTCAAAACAAAACAAAAACCTTGTCAACCAGGAATCCTAAGTCCAGCAGAGCTGTATTTAAAAAATGAAGGGTGAAATACACATATCCCAAGATAAACAAAAATTGAAAGGATTTACTGCTAGCAGGCATTCGCTCCTTACAAGAAATACTTAAGGATGGGGCACCTGGGTGGCTCAGTGGTTAAGCCGCTGCCTTCGGCTCAGGTCATGATCTCAGGGTCCTGGGATCGAGTCCCGCATCGGGCTCTCTGCTCGGCAGGGAGCCTGCTTCCTCCTCTCTCTCTCTGCCTGCCTCTCTACCTACTTGTGATTTCTCTCTGTCAAATAAATAAATAAAATCTTTAAAAAAAAAGAAAAGAAAAGAAAAGAAATACTTAAGGAAATCATTAAGCTGAAAGCAAGTAATCCTAGACAGCAATTTAAATCCACATAATGAGCACCAGTGATTATGTAATGATAATAGACACTATTAATGCACACTTTTTCTTTCTCTTCAATTATTTAAAAATAGTATAAAACGATATGCATAAAGTATCACCAAGCCTGTAACACATGGAAATGTAATATATTTGCCAATAACAGAACAAAGGAGATAGGTGAGAATAATGTGCAATGTGCTAAGGAAATAACAGATGGTAAAATAATAACAATGTATTGTTGGGTTTATAATATTGACAGATGTAAAGCATAAAACAATAACACAAAAAGGGGGGGGTGACAGCACTAAACAGAGGTAACATTTCTATATATTACTGCAATTAATGTAGCATAAATCTGAAGCTAATTCTGATAGGCTGCAATGTAAATGATAAAGCCTGGAACAACCACTAAAATATACTCAAAAAACAGTGAAAAAAGTCATTAATGAAATTAAAATGCTACATTAGAAAATATTCAAGCAATGCAAAAAAAAGTACAGAAGAGGAAGAAAAAGATATGAGACATATAGAAAACAAAATGATGGCAGATATAAATCAAACTATATCAATAACAGGAAGAATGGATGGAGAACAGTCTGAACAAAAGGTAGACATCTTCAGACTAGATCTAGAAAATCATGATCAAACTATAGATTGTTGACAGGAGTCAAACTGTAGATTTAAAGACAAATAGATTAAAGTCAAAGAACAGAATAAAGCATAAGATACAAGTAGAAGCCACAGAAAAGCTGGAATGGCTATATACTGATACACTAACAACAGACAAAACAGATGTTCAAACAAAAATGTTACTAGAGATAAACAGGGAATATTCAATAATAATTAATAGAAAATAAATATAAAAATATTTTAAAATAAAAAATACATGTACCCAATAACAGAACACCAAAATACATGAAGCAAAAAAGACAAAAATGAAGAGAGAAATAGATAATTCTATAGCAATAGTTGGAGTCTTCAATTCTCTACTTTCAATAATGGAAAGAACAACTAGAGAGAAGGTCAACAAGGAAACAGAAGGCTTGAAGAGCACTATTACTCCAGCAGGACCTGACAGACATCTAGAGGACACTCCATCTTACAACAGCAGCATATAGAGTCTCAAGTGCACATGCAACATTCTCGAGGATAGAACATATGCTAGATTATTTTTTAAAATCTAAATAAATTTAAAAGGATAGAAATAATATAAAGTATGTCTTCTGACCACAATGACATGGAATTAGGAACCAATAACAGAAAAATCTGGGATACTCACAAATCTGAGAAAATTAACACTCTCCTAAACAACCAACCAGTAAAAGAAAAAAGTAAGGAATCAGAATACACTTTGAAATGCTTGAAAATCAAGACAGAACACACCAAAATATGGGATGCAACTAAAGCAGTGTCTAGAGGGAAGTTTACAGCTGTAAATACCCATATTATGAAAGAAAAGAGATCTCAAATCAATGACCTTGCCTTCTAGAGAAACCTTACCTCCACCAAAAAAAGAAGTGCAAACTAAGCCTAAAAGAAACAGAAGGTAGGAAAGTATCAAGATTAGAGTAGAAAGTAATGAAATATATGATCTCTCTGATATGAGGAATCTGAGAGGCAGGGTGGAGGGTTGTGGGGGGGTAGGGAAGGAAAAAAATGAAAAAAGGTGGCATCAGAGGGAGACAAACCATAAGAGACTCTTAATCTCACCAAACAAACTGAGAGTTGCTGGGGGTGAGGGGTGGAGATAGGGTGGCTGGATTATGGGCATTGGGGAGGGTATGTACTATGGTGAGTGCTGTGAAGTGTGTAATCCTGACGACTCACAGACCTGTACCCTGGGGGCAAATAATATAGTACATGTTAATAAAAACATTTTTTTTAAAAAAAGTAATGAAATAGAGAGTAGACAGAGAAAATCAAGAAAACAAAAGGTGGTTCTTTGAAAGGTCAACAAAATCGACAAACTTTTAGCTAGTCTGACCAAGGGAAAAAAAAAAAAACCCTAAAACTATTAGAGTACTAAAAGAGGGGGCATTACTACTGATCTCACAAGAACAGGAAGGGCTATAAAGAAATATGATGAACAACTATACACCAATAAATTACATACCTTAAATGAAATGGACAAATTAGTAGAATACAGCCTACAGAAATTCACTGGAGAAGAAATAGAGAATCTGAAAAGAACCGTAACAAGTAATAAGATTCTATCAGTCATCAAAAAACTGACAGAATCTTATTACTTGCTGTGGGTCTTTTCACAAAGAAAAGCCCAGGCCTAGATGATATCAGCGCTGATTCCACCAAACATTTAAAGAACACTTATTTTCCACAAACTCTTCCAAATAGAAAAGAACACTTCCCAAATCTTTCTATGAAATGAGTATCACCCTAATATCAAAAACTGACAAACACAAAATAAGAAAACTACAGACCAATAACCCTTCTGACTATGGATCCAAAATCCCCAACAAATACTAGCAAACCAAATCCGGCAACATCTAAAAAGAATTATACACCATGCCAAGTGTTACTTATCCTTAAGGATGCAAGGTTAGTTGAACACATACAAATCATTTAATGTAATATATCTTATCAACAGAATACAGAGCAACAACAACAAAACAACAACAACAACAAAAATCACTCAACAGACACAGGAAATTCATTTGACAAAATTCAACATACTTTCATGATAAAAACACTCAGCAAGCCAGGACTAAAAGGCAACTTCCTTCACCTGAAAAAAAGACATTTACTTAAAAACCACAGCTTATATTCCACTTAAATAAATGTAAAGACTGGCTGCTTTCCCCTTAAGACCAAGACAAGGAGGTCAGCTCTCACATTACTTCTATTTAACACTGAAATGAAGGTTCTAGCCAGAAAAATTAAACAACACAAAGAAAAAGCATTCATACTAGCAATGAAGAAATAAAATTATTTGTATTCACAGATGGCATGATCTGGTACACAGAAGATCCTAAGGAATCCACTATAAGAATAAAAAAGCTCAGGAAGGTTGCAGGATACAAAATCAATATACAGAAATCAATTGTGTTTCTATACACTTGCAATGAAAACTGACAAAGTTAAGAAAACAACTCCAGCAATTGCACTACTGCGTATTTACCCTAAAGATACAAATGTAGTGATCCAAAGGGGCACGTGCACCCGAATGTTTATAGCAGCAATGTCCACAATAGCCAAACTATGGAAAGAACCTAGATGTCCATCAACAGATGAATGGATCAAGAAGATGTGGTATATATACTCAACTGAATACTATGCAGCCATCAAAAGAAATGAAATCTTGCCATTTGCGACAACATGAATGGAACTAGAGCGTATCATGCTTAGCGAAATAAGTCAAGCAGAGAAAGACAACTATCATATGATCTCCCTGATATGAGGAAGTGGTGATGCAACATGGGGGCTTAAGTGGGTAGGAGAAGAATCAAGGAAACAAGATGGGATTGGGGGGGAGACAAACATAAGTGACTCTTAATCTCACAAAACAAACTGAGGGTTGCTAGGGGAAGGGGGGTTAGGAGAAGGGGGGTGGGGTTATGGACATTGGGGAGGGTATGTGCTTTGGTGAGTGCTGTGAAGTGTGTAAACCTGGCGATTCACAGACCTGTACCCCTGGGGATAAAAATACATGTTTATAAAAAATAAAAAATTTAAAAAAAAAAAGAAAACAACTCCATCCAAAATGCTATCAGAAAGTATAAAACTGTGTAAATGTATGCAAAAATCGTTGAAAAAAAAGTAAAGACCTAAATAAATGAAATCCGATGTTTTATGGATTGGAAGACTGAACACTATTAAGATGGTAATGGTACTTAATCTGATCTATAGGTTCAAAGCAATCCCTATCATAATCCCAGTTGACTTCTTTATATACATTGATAGGCAGATGTTAAAATTCACATGGAACTGCAAGGGACCCAAAATAGCCAAACAATCCTGAAAAAGTATAAACTAACAGAATTTATACTTCCAAACTTCAGAAGTCACTACAATGTAATAATCAAAATGGTGCTGTATTAGAAGGAAGGAATATCAATGGACTAGAATTGAGAGTCCAGAAATAAATCCATACATTTATGATCAACTGATTTTCAACAACAGTGCCTAGACCATTCAATGGGGGTAAACAAGGGCTAGGACCACTGGATAGCTAGATGCAAAAGAATCAAGTAGGACCTTTACTTCATACCACACACAAAAATTGACCTAAAAATGGATTAAAGGCCAAGACTCTTAGAAGCAAACACAGAATTTTCATTATTTCAGGTTTGACAATGAACTCTTGGATATGACACCAAAAGCACAAGCAACAACAAAAACAAAAAAAAATTTGAATTTTACCAAAATTTAAAACTCTTGTGCTTCATAGGGCACGATCCAAGAATGTGACAGACAACCCACAAAATGGGAGAAAATATTTGCCAATCAAGTATCTGCTAAGTAAATTATATCCAGAATATATAAAGAACTCTTACAATTTAATAAATAGACTTTAATTTTTTTTAAATAAGCAAAGGATCCAAACTGACAATTTCCCAAAGAATATATGCAAACTGCTAAAAGAATATAAAAAGATGCTAGACATCATTAGTCATCAGAGAAATGCCACTCAAAATCACAATAAAACACTATATCCCCAACACTAGAATGAGAATTGAGAGCTTGATAATATGGGTTGTCAAGAATGTGAAGAAACTGGAACTCTCATATGCTACTAGAAGGAATGCATAATAGTCCGGTTGCTATGAAAAACAGTCTGGGGGCGCCTGGGTGGCTCAGTGGGTTAAAGCCTCTGCCTTCAGCTCAGGTCATGATCTCAGGGTCCTGGGATCGAGCCCCACATCGGGCTCTCTGCTCAGCAGGGAGCCTGCTTCCTCCTCTCTCTCTGCCTGACTCTCTACCTACTCGTGATATCTGTCTGTCAAATAAATACATAAAATCTTAAAAAAGGGAAAAAAAAAGAAAACCAGTCTGGCAGCTCTTCAAATGATTAAATATAGAGTGACTAAATGATCCAGCAATTCCACCCCTAGACAAATACCTAAGAGAAATGAAAACACATGTCCACACACAAACATGTACATGAATGTTATATGTTCCTATGAACAGACGGATTGCTTGCTCGGTCTTCCCCAGTTTCTGGATTGTGCCTGAGCAAAGTAGGAAGTTCCTTAGGAGAACCCCAGCTACAAGTGAGACATGTAATGAATGACTCTGGTCCCCTCTCACAATGTCTGCATACAACTTTCCAAACCTGTCTATTCCACATAATTGGAATTCTGCCTCATTTAATTCTGCATGCTCTGCTAAAACTGGTATCCCCAACCCCAAACTCCATCTTCCCTGGCTGGGTTCCTAACATCCTCCCAAACTTATGCCAATCCCATGGACCAGCTCGTGTATTCTTCCAAGTGTTAGATGAAGACCTATGAAAAATAGGTTAAGGACTGCACTGGATTACCAACTAAACCTTGAGAGTCTAGGAATCTTACATGCCTATGAAACTGAGTGTCTCCTAATTCGAAGGCACAAATATACTACACCGTTTCAGAGCTTTTTGGCTGCACAAGGACCTCTCTACCTGACGTGCCCACTATCTACTACTCTGCCTGGCATCATCTCCCTATTTATTCTTCCTCTGTGAAGTGATTCAAGAATTAGTATCTTCAGTCTCTGCTCTTCTGGCAAGCCGACCAAGAGCTAAGAGCATAATACCTGGAACCAGCATGACTGAGCTCAAACTTCACTTTACCACTTAAATGTACCACCTTGTCAAGTTTCTCAACCACTTTCCCTCAGTTCTCTCATCTAGTGAAAGGGGGTAATTCTTTTTCCCAGGCTTGTTATAAGGATTAAATGAAATCATATATAACATGTAATATGCTTCCCCAGCACTGGGTTATTACTTCTATCTCAATCTATTGATGGTATCATATTTGTTTTGTTTACCTGAATCTTCCCCTACCAGTCCCTGAGCCTCTCAAAGGTGTTAAGTTTATTATTTCTTTCATATTCATAGCATTTAATGCAGTGCTAGGCAGTACATTAAGGGGCCGATGAGTGAATGAAAAATAAAAACTACTAGCCCAGCAAAGTCAATGATTATGGAAACCACGCTTTCAATATAAAAATCAGACCACATGGTTGATGAGTGTACTAGACCTAACTATCTAAGAGCAGGCCTGCTCTGGAAAATCCAGACTATCTGACTGCCAGAATGATCTAGAAAGAATCCAAATGCTCAGCAGTTACATAAACGATAGCATTAAAACACAGAGGACTGGGGCACCTGGTTGGCTCAGTCCATCAATCATATGCCTTTGACTCGGGTCATGATCCCAGGGGTCCTGGGATTGAGGCCCACGTCAGGTTTCCTGCTCAGCAGAGAGCCTGCTTCTCCCTCTCCTTCTCTCTCTCTCCAATAAATAAAACCCAAAACAAAAACAAAAATAAACAACAACAAAAACAACCAGGATCTTGTATAACCATAACAGGAGTCATCTGTTGACACCTGAAAGAGTCTGGACAAAACACTAAGCAGAAAAACAGAGCAGAAGAATATGCATGAAAGGATTACAGAGCTGGTCAAAGAATGATAATCAAAGAGAACAGACTTTATGTGTATCTAATATCACAGAAGGAAAGAATATTTCTATGTTTTAAATTTTGATTCTAAAGACAATTTTTTTAAAGATTTTATTTGTTTATTTGACAGAGAGAAAGTACATGCCTACATGCAAGTGGAACAGCAGGCAGAGTTAGAGGGACAGGGAGAAGGAGGCTTCCCACTGAGCAGAGTGACATGGGGCTCAATCCCAGGACACTGGGATCATGACCCGAGCCCAAGACTGTGATCAGCCAACTGAGCCACCCAGGGGCCCCTAAAGACAACTTAATCCACAAAGAAAATAATGCTTATAATGCCTTTACACAAGAAACAAGGTAAGTGGAATAGAGATTCCGAAAGTTTTAATCCCTTACATAAGACTCAGTGAAAAGGATCACATTTCTCCATTACTATAACTCTGAATAGATAAGTTTCCTGATAAGAAAAAAATCCAGATATGCCCCTCACGGTCAATTCTCTTATTTCAATAAGTAAACTTATAAGGCCAGGCATCTGTTTTGGTCATGTCTGGGACAATCAACAGTTTGATTAAATTAACCAAAGTTCTTCCTAAGTATGTCTTCTCCTTTCCATACAATTAAAAAACAAAATCCAAATTGTATATATTTGTCCACAAAAAATAAAGGTCTTCAGCAAGTTTTTCATTCATTTCTCCCTGAAACAGTTCCTCTCAAAATTACAGCCCAACTCAGGAAAAAAAAAAAAAAAGAGAGAGAGAGATCGTATACTTGCAAGAGATAGTATACTTGCTCAAAGAACAGATCCTATGCTTTTCACTTTAATCGGCTTATTTTATACATATGTACTCACACAGATATATACACATCTGCATATATATATACCTATACACACACCAGAGGAAAATTAAGTAATGAATGCATCTTTTCAGTTATCTTCATATAAGTTACTAAAACAGGACCCTAATAATCTGGAGATGATGACTACTCTAACGATTCTAAAAAACAAAATATGTACTTCCATCCTTCTATGCCATCAACTTTCCCTAGATTAACATAGGAATGGGAGCACCTGGCTGGCTCAGTAGACTGACCGTCCAATTCTTGATTTTTTAGGTCATGATCTCAGGGTTGTGAGACTGAGCTCGAGTCACTCTCTGTACTGGGTATGGAGACTGCTTAAGATTTTCTCTCTCTAGGGCGTCTGGGTGGCTCAGTTGGTTAACCAACTGCCTTTGGCTCAGGTCACGGTCCAGGAGTCCCAGAATCCAGTCCCGCATCAGGCTCCCAGCTCCGTGGGGAGTCTGCTTCTCCCTCTGACCTTCTCTCCTCTCATGCTCTCTCTCAAATAAATAAATAAAGTTTTAAAAAAAAAAAAAAAAAAGATTTTCTCTCTCTAACGTCTCTCTCTGCCCTTCCCCGATCGTTCCTGAACTCAAAAATAAATTAAAAAAAAAAAAAAAAAAAAAAAAGCAAAGGCATTATCCCTGAATACCACTTAACAAATAACCTTCCTTAAAAACACAATTAAACAGTCTAAACACAATAAACTTAAAACTGGTTTCCAATTTTGAGTAAGAATTTATCCTCACCTACTTCATAAATACTCTTGCCCAAAGAGCAATCTGTCAACACATGTAGTTTAAATCATTAACTACAACAGCACCAAATCATTACTATAATCAGCATGTAAATTTCATGAAGGCGCTGATTGTGTCCTTTTAAGCACTTTAAACAACATCCAGTACAAGGAAGCTTATTAAACATTTATGATGTTTAATAAAAATAAAATGCCAAAACAAAAGTCTTTGTTATTCAGCTTGGCTGCCATGTATAATATAACCACTGATCATTATCTATTTCTCCAAGAGCAATTATAAGGAATCGAAAACAAACCCCATTCAGATTAGAAATTCTGTCTCCTCTGTCCAAGAATACAGTTTCATTTTTGCATCAGAAAGAAACTAGCAGGCCTCCAGCAGAGAGCATGCAAAATGCAGATTGTTGTGGTGCTTAACCCAAGCATTTATGCATTGTTTACTACTATATTTCATGCACATTTTTGGAGATATTTGCCTTACCTTTCCCATTTTGCCACGTAGTATACCAAGATAAAGTCAGGAACGACGTGATAAATGCTAAAACAGTAGCTACAGTTCCATTTCGGAGCCTCATCTCATTTCACCATCACACTGGTTCATATGTTTATGATGATAACCAAAACAGTTCTCTTTCTAATCCTGAAGTCAACTGAATCCAGTACTCCTGGCTCGGGGCCAATAAAAACAATCAATAAGAGAGGTTCATTTCAGATGCTCTGCAGAAGGAGCCCAGCAGCAACACCATTCATAATTGCAATTCTGGATTGTCTTCACAGTCGTCATAGGCTGCTGTCTCAGGCTTCTTTCTTCCTGTTCAGGGGAAAAAGAGAAAGGAAAACTTGTTCAATAATGCAAAATACTACTTTCTTCATTTATCACTCACCATTATGAACAAACTTTTGGCTGGGCTAATCCCCAGCTACCAAGATTATACCCGCATCTAAACAATTCATTTAATATACTAGAATCATATGATGTTTCTCCTCCAGAAAAAGAGCTTCAAACTATATTCCCTCCTCCTTGATTCGGTTTTGTCTGCAAAAAAAGAAAGTTATGGCTCATTATTTAAAGGGAGAGGTTGTGGGGCTCATTAAACAAATAGGAAGCCACAGATTTGAAGCTGATTAACTCTGAGGATCATGCAACGGGTCCTACGAAACAAAATCATCATACTCCTCCATTTTCCTCTTGCAAAATAATAGTCAATGTTTTGAAAACTTTAAGAAAAACTGGGAGACTACAACAGACAAGCATCAAAAAACCTGGGCTCTAGCTCCAGCAACATCATTATATATAGGACTTCAGGTGTGCCACTGATTTAGGCCTTGTTTCATCCATAAAACAAGCAAACCACCTGGCCTGGCTCCACTTCTAGGACACAAATAATGTTTATAAACCATAGAAAAGTCACAGTGATTATTGCCATTTATCATTATCATAAAAGAAATGTAGTTTTTCAGGTGAGTAACCTGCTCCCAAGGTGTCAACTGGGAATACGAAAAGGCATTTAGGAAACGAAGCAACCCAACCAGAACACTGCAGGACCTAGGACCTCGTTCTGCTTTCACTCAGAAAATCTGAACATCAAATTCAATCAAGTCCTTATGGGTACTTAAGTATACTCACCTAGCATTTAATAGGTTCTCCATAAATGTTAATTGTGTTAAAAAATAAAAGCAAACCAAACAAACAAAACTGCAGCCAGCCACGGGTTTGGTCTGCACTATGCATTGCCAGTCTCTTTCCCTGGGGGCATGTCAGGCACTCCAAGATGTTCACGGATTCCCAGTGACCTCAAAGGGACCACAAGATGCACTTGGCAACATACTGAGACACACTGTACTGGGGTAAGTTAATGCACTTCCAAAAATGCCTCACAAGCCCCAGGGACAATTCCCTTGGCTACAAAGTATGGCTGATAAAAGTAGCCATTGGCAGGCAATTCAGAAACCACCATGTCAGCTACAGTTGTAAAACTGAACATAGTGACTAGAAATCCCCCCTAGACTAAGGGATAGTACTGATGGTAAGAATGACAGACTCTACAAGGCACTGAGTGTTTCCTATGCAACCACTATATGCTTTAAATCTTCAACAAAACCCTAAGAGGCAGACCTTTTCTTTAACTGAAGTATAATTGACACACAATGTCACATTAGTTTCACATTAGTTTCACATTAATAATGCCTGCCTGAGACAGGCATTATTAAACTGGAGAGGGAACACTAATCTGTAGGACTTCAAAGTTCAAGCGCTTACCTACTGCCCTTTGCCTTTCAAACTAGGCCACCTGCACCTTGTAAGAATGAAGAGAAGGGCAAGGGCCACTCCCAGTCTAGAGCACCTTCCTGAGGTATTAACTTCACGCAACAGTGTGTGAATTTCAAAAATTTTCTCTTTTATAATGAATATGTATTTACTAGGAAATAAGCTGCAAAATTCATAGGAAATTTCTGAGTTTAAACCTAAAACTTTTTTTAAAATTTTTTATTTTTTAAAGATTTTGACAGAGATCACAAGTAGGCAAAAAGGCAGGCAGAGAGAGAGGGGGAAGCAGTCTCCCTTCTGAGCAGAGAGCCCGGTGTGGGAGATCCCGGGACCCTGGGATCATGACCTGAGTAGAAGACAGAGGCTTAACCCAGGCGCCCCATAAACCTAAGACTTTAAACAAATTTCTCACTTCCTGTAACCTCTAGCTAAGCACCCCTCCCCCACCACACACACATCCAAGCATGTCTTCTAACCCTCCTTAGCCAACAGCTCTCACTGTGGCATCATATTCTGGAAGCACTGAACCCCTCTACTTCCTTGCTTCTTCTTACTATCTGAAAACAAGGAACTCCAAAGATATTCTCAGAAGTTATCACTATTTTCTACAACCAAAGTTATTCATCTTCTATAGTTAAGACAAGTTAACATCAAACACGCTCACATTGATGGTTTAGATTTTAAAATCTTTGTGGTGAAATCCTACAATTTGTACTAAATTCCTTAAAGTGCCTAATATATTGTCTTATATTAATAAGCACCCTAATAATGAGTTCTGATTATAAAAAGAGATGTGATAACTCAGTGAATTATATAATACAGAATTACAATCCTGGTGCAACATTATATAAAAATGCATCTAGCTTTCTGTTGCTACATACTTAGCTGCACCCTACTTCAGGAAGAATTTTGTCCTAGTTAAAGATCTAAAAGTATACAGGTTATTAGAATAAACATCCAATTGATAATTATGGGGAAGTAAAGAAGAAATCATAAAGGATATTTTTAAATAGTTTTATTAAATACAAAAAACGCCCATATGATAAAATTCAATATTAACACGTAGAGACAGTAAAAGTGAATGACTTCAAAAGTCAAAGTAAGCTATAGATATGCTATTAATAATATGCAAAGAATATACCAAATATGAAAAAATTAGATCCAGGAAGCCATTAAGCTCTGGTTTGAAGAAGATACTTATCAATTCTACTAACAAATAGGACCTAAAATTCTGCAGGAGAAATATAAGAGCACTTTACTCAGTAAGAATGTAGTAGTACATTTTAATTAGGGTTTCCAAACTAATCAAATATAACTGTACAGTACAACTGAAGACTCCAGACTAAAGCAAAACTAGTGATCTCTATGATCTTCAACCAGGAGAAGCAGTCAGGCTGGACAGCCAAGAGCCCTCTGGACTGACTGACTACCTAAAGCAAGAAACAAATTGTGTCATTATTTTTATCGGTATCCACATTTGCAAAAATTTCAACCTAACACCTTAATACTCTCTGAGATTATCACTTAATGTATCCGAATCTTTAACAATAAAAAATGTGATAGCTAAAACTTTCAATCATCTTCTTCACCCTCCCAAAGACATATGGAACTTCAACTCAAGACCACAAACTGAAAAACCTGTTTTATTTGACTGTTCTATTGTTTTATTATTGGATACAAAAACCTTAATTTAAAGTGTTTTCTGAACTATTCAATACATTTTATGGCTGAGAACACTTTGCTGAACACTTGGCATATTCCCTCATTATTCCATAGACAGGACAGAGGTGCCTGAAGACTGAAAGGCAGAAGCATGAAATCCATGACGTAAGCTATATAACTTTATACAAATTATGTAAAAATTCATTTTAAATTTATCAAAGGTTTAATACTTTTCATTAACACAGCTTACATAATTTCACTGTCCAGCACGTTTTTGGATTTACAAGTGTGGACTAAAGAATCCCATGCCACGATAAGCTGTTAATAAAACTATTTTTTTTAACATTCAGAAAACGAAAGATAAACCACAAAAGGCATTATCTGATTCTAAATTTAGGTTTTATATTCCACCAAACGACGCTATCATTATCTTTCATGAGAATTCGTCCGAGAGCAAAAGCAGAACAGCAAAATACATGAAAAGCATTAAAAATATACATTATGTCTGCTTATATTTCGCAATTCGGACTGTAAGCAAATAAACGGGCTCAGGAGAAACACACGCTGCGAGAAATAAAAGCGGGCGCGCAAGTGGTATGACTGCCAGCTCATAAAACACGCCTCAGAGGTGTCACCTGGTACACTTTGTGTGCAATCACCCAGACCCAATCTAAGGGTCCCACTTGCAGCTTCCTCCTTCAGGGCAACTGGGGCCTGGGGGGATGGCGGACCCGCACACCTTCACTTTGTAGAAATATTCGCGACGACCGCTGCACACCGCCTCCGCCACGGCGGGAGCACCCCTGCCTCCATGCCCCGCACCTCCTGGCCCCCACCCCACCTGCCCCCGGCCCCGTAAAGGCGCCCACCCCCGGGCCGGTGAGGGCCCTGGGGCGGCCCGGTCCCGCGGACAACTCTCCCTTCCTCCCAGTACCCCCTAAGCCCGCACTTTCCTCCACTTTGCCCCGAAGTCGACGAGCCCCGCCGCGCCGGGGAGCGCCGGGAAACGCACCAGGCGCCCTGCCGGCCACAGCTAGAGCGCTCGGCACCAAGGGGCTGTAGCGGCGGCGGCGGTGGCGCGGGGCTGACCCCACGACCAGGGCGCCCCGGCCCGCGCCCCGCCCCGAGGCCCAGCCAGCGCCCCGAGCCCGCCCCGCAGCAGCCGGAGACGCGAGCTCCCGGTCGGGCCGCGGCGCGGGTAGCTCCGTTACCAGCAGGTGGATCTCCCGCGACCCCGGCGCCTCGGAGCCCAGCAGCCGGCACCGCCCCTCCATCCTGCGCCCCTCCGCGCAGCCGCCCTGCGCCCCAACCTCGAGGCCGCCCGCGCGCCGCCGCCAGCCGCGAGCCGCGAGCCGCGAGCCCCTCACCCGCCGCTGGTGCTGCCAGTTCTGCCGCGGCCGCCGCCGAGGCTGCTGTGGCCGCCGCTGCAGCCGCTGCCGCTGCCGGGTGCCCCGCCTCCCCAGCGCGACTCCGCCCCCGCCGCTGGAGCGCCGCAGCCGCCCCGCCCCCCGGCCCCGCCCGCGACCCCACCAGCCATTGGCCGCCGGTGCTGCGCGCCCTCCACTGGGCGCCCCCGCGCGGCAGAGCCGCTCGCGTCAGTGGCCTGCCCGGCTGTCATTTAGGGGCGCCGACTCGCAGCTACATAACTCTCCTGAGATCCCTTTCCTCCCCCCTGCATTTAATGTCACGGCGAGGTCTGGCTCTGCGTCTTGGTCTCCGGTCCCAGGCTCCAAGAGCTTGGCTTCTCCGCGCAGCCGCCCCAACCCCCCGCGCCCCGCCAAGCCACATCTGGCTTTAATCCTCCCCGGCGTGTGCAGAGGCAGCTCAGACTGCCAACGGAAGGCCCCAGGGAACCCTCGGCCTCAGCCTGGGCGCACGACCCGACCACCCTGGGCTTCCTCAGTCGGAGCCCCTGGCCCCAGCTGCAAGTGCCATTCCTCGGTCATCCGGCCTGGGCAGCATTCCTGGCGACAGGTCCCGGGGGCAGGTCCCAGGGGCAGGTCCCTCTCCAAACCAACAATAGCTTCCGAGGCCCAGCAGTTCCAGGACATCAGCGACTGTCTCTGACCTTCGCAGCATCCCCAGCGATAGGCATCCCTATCTCCAATTTACGGGGACTCAGAAGGAAGGACTGGCATAAACATAGGAAGAAAAAATACAAGGTTTAAAGGCAGATCGTTTGCGTGCCAAAGCCTTTGATTTTACCACTGCATCACATATCCTGCCCCTTTCTCCTGGGCCCCATGTTCTAATCTTTCACCATGTCAAGTTAACCAACTAGGTAATCGTCTATAGAAAGCCTGAGTGGTCCACCTCTCTTTTGCTTAGTGTTCATATGTATTATGACTTGTGTTAATAGTAACTACCATTGAGCACATCATCTTTTGGTTATACCAAAGATGTCTCATTTTAACCATTACCATAATCCTCACAACAGCCCTCCAAGTTAACATTTACAGGGAACTACCAGCCAAAGATCAAGGGAACATCCTTCTTCCTGCCAAGCTCCCAAAGTAATAAGTAGTTTCTTTTTAGAAATCCATAATCTAAAAATTCAAAACTCTTAAGAGACAAACCTCAATCAGAATCGTTCCCCGCCCCCAGCAAAATTCCTTTCTTTTGTCTCAAGATAGTGGTAATTAATAATCAGCTATGACATGCATGGATTTCTTAGTTCTTCCATGGTGATATTTCTCTCCATGACTGTTGAGCTGTTTTTAAAGGTCCAGGAAGACCTACATGATTCTTTCCTCTCATGGTTCTCCCTCAATTCAGGGGGAGTAGACAAAAAGGCTCCTCCACTACCCAGCACCACGAACATAACTTAAGCATGACAGCCATGACATCGAATGACAACTTTTCTCTCTGCCTTGGGGGCCGGAGAACCAGATTTCCTGTGTTCTATGACAATGACATTTCCTTGTAGCAAGCTGACAATAAGATTTCCAGATGTAAGCATTAAAGACTGAGGCCATTCTAGGATACAACCTTTGAGACACTGCTTGATACATGTTGCTGAAAATATCTTTTGGGAATGGAAAATCCTAGACCTTATTATACATTGCTCTTAATGACAGACTAGCCTTTTGCAAACAGAGAAAGCTCTGCCATTTGACAGATGATGGGGAAAGCCACCAAGCCATGCCCACAAGATTGGCCAAAAGACCGTGTACCTGGGTAGCTACTATTCTTATTTTACAGAGGAAGAAACTGAGGCTCTGAGAGATTAATTTAGCAGCTGCAAATAGTAATTTAGGCAACTAGTAAATAACAGAACCAGAATTCACATCCAGGTCTGTTGGATTCCAGAGCCCCTACATCATTCCACCACACCAACTCTCTGTTTGAGTCTTTAGCAACTGACAAAATTTTGTTGAATGGATGAATATCAAAAAGATAAGTTTCTCTCCACTTTCTCCATCTTTTTCCCTCGCACGAAGAGACAGAAATGAAAGCATTCACAAACATTCTGTAGAGGAATATGTCAGAGGAGAAAGGAAAGCCTGGAAGGCCAAGTTTCAATTGCAGACTCAATGGTCTTATTCAGGAAGGTGGCAGGAACTCCCCCTGGACACTGGTTAGTGGCAAAACCTATAGCAAAAGACGGAAAGCAAGCAGAAAAAAAACAAAAACAAAAACAAAAAAAAAAAAACCAACTGCCTTCCTTTTGGGGCCTTTCTGATGATATGTTGCTTCTCTATCTGTCAGCAGAAGGGTAGGTTTGGGAAGAAATTTGGCCCTACAGTTAGTCATCACTAACCATTCACATTTTAGCTCAGGAAAATCTGGATTTCAATTCATTGTCCTAAAAACTGGAATGACATGGAATATGGGCCTCCAAAGCGTAGGTCATAATTGGTTGCTCATTTGTCCTAACTTTGCAGAGCACAGGATCCTGGATTTTCCAACTACATCCGTGGTATCTGTTTAATAAAGGCAGTCATGCCAAGCCCCACTGAGTCCTCTTTTTCTTATCTTTTCCATGATGATTCCCTCTTTTATTCCCTCTTTGTTGCTTCTCTACTGTGCAGTTTCTTTTTGCCTTCTCCAGGCCTTTAGTTCAGAGTCAGTGGAAATAAGAGAAGTGTTTAGGCAAGAAGTTCTGCCTGTAACTTCACTGATCTGGATTCTGTCCCTAGCATCTTTCCACATTTTCTGAGGGCCTAGGAGGTGCAGAGGTAGCCAGCATCTAACCACAGGGCCATCACACACTACTGGGAGAGGTAAGTAAGGAATTAAACCCCAAGATACTGCCACAAGTTCAAGGTACTAGGACAGAAGATAGGATGGGGCCACCAGTCAGATTCTCAGGACAGGGAAGGCCTCCTGGAGATAACATGGGAGCTAAAGGCAGAGTCCACACCAAAGCTAATCTTTTCCCTTTATTGCTTTGAGGGGGCATAGTTATTGGTGGGGCCACACCTACAGTAATCAACTTCTAAGAAATGAAGCAAGTCATCTTTAGTTCTCTTCAACCCTGGTCCCCTCCAATTGCATCATATATGAACATTTATAATTGTTGTGATTCTGGAGCACCTGGGTGGCTCAGATGGTTAAGCCTCTGCCTTTGGCTCAGATCACCATCCCAGCATCCTGGGATTGAGCCTGCCTTGGGCTCCCTGCTTCTCCTTCTACCTGCCACTCCCCCCCTGCTTGTGCACTCTTGCACTTTCTCTCTCAAATAAATAAATAAAATCTTTTAAAAATAAATAAATGTTGTGATTCTGGTTTGTTGGCTACTCACTTAAATGGGATCATTTTTCAATTATAAAGGCTTCAAGAGGAATCGCCCCAGGAGGTCCTTCCTGGCTCCTATAGATCTGGCAGGAACCCTCTCATTTCTCATGGTAAACAGTGTGCTCTATCACTTTTAGTCTAGAAGCTACAGAAAAACTAGGGCCAGGATGGGCAGTAAAAGCTTATGTGTTTTCAGACACAGTATCCAAACTGTTTCTGCTGTGTAATGAGACACAGGGACCAAGAAATTAATGAAACAATTCAAATAGAACCAGCCTATTTAATATGCAACTCTAGGTAGGCATGAAGTTTCAGCCAGCTGGACAACAGAGAGCTAAATGATTTTTACTTCATTTTTACAATTCCTCCTCACACCTTTGCTTATCCTGATGTGAGAGAAACCTTGAAAGAGGACTTTCCACTTCATTCACATTCACATTGTTGGGGTAGAGGGGCCTATCCCATTATTCAGACAAAAACCGACATGGGCAGCTATGTAATTTTGGAATTGGGGGTCCTCACCATACTTAAATGCTGTGGTCGGTGCCACTTGTGTATGTGTACAAGCCATTGCTAAAATTGTTCAAGAAAACCCCAAAAGAGGATCCTACCACCTTACTGAGAAAGGGCTCCCTTCCAGGCATTGTTAGAACAATCGGCAATGCCCCGTGGCAGGGAAAGTCTCTGCCAAGAGTGTTTAGAAGGATTGGAGGGATCACTCCCTTTTTAGCCACACCATTAAAGCTGACTCACTGGTTTTATTATATTTGATGTATACTCTGAAGGTACGAAGGAAGAGAATGGTGAGCCAGAGAATTACAGAGCTTTGGGGATATTTTTTTTCCTTTCTTTTTCTTCCTCTGTAAATTTGGTAATTGTAAAAGATGTTGGGTCACAGCCTTGTGTCTGAAATCCATCCATGTGTAACACCAAATCCAGCAGTTCAACTGTGCTACTCTATCCGTTCCTTTCAAACAGGATAAAAACCTCTACTCAAAAAATACATGCAGGACCATTACTGCCCAGTATCAGGCCATTTGGAGCTATGGATAGCTGGACAACATAATCATTGTCACCTTTTTCATAACAACCAGTATTTCTTGCCCCTCTCTTACAGGGGTGGTTTACCACCCTACAAGCAGGTGGGTGTATCAGCCAGGCACCAATCAGAAAAGAAAAAAAGAAACAATTCTAGGTATTTTGCACAGAGGAACTAATACTCGGGAGATGGGTTGCAAAGGTGTTGGGAGGACAGAAAGAAGAAAGAAAAGGGTAAAGAGCAGAAAGAAAGCCGGATGGTTACCCAAGGATCCTGGGTTGCTGGTGCCTCCAGGGTGGACACTGGGAGCTTGCATCTGCAGCTGCACTATTGGTTCTAGAACCCTAAAAACATACTGCCTCCGCATGGGGGGCTGGAGACAGGAATCACCCCACCCCTTTAGCTCACGCAGCTGTTGCCAACAACCTCCAGCAACCCTTGGTCTCAGAAGCGGGAGGCTTTTCGCTTGTCTGTGACTTCTCATCTCCAACCACGGTCTCCTCTTGGCAGATGCTACTGGGAAGCCTCAGGGAGCCTTGGGAACGGCCCCTCCCAGCTCCAGCCTCTCAGGGCAGAGGACACAAAGGCAGCACGGGTGAGGCTAGAGACCGGGGTATAACCAACCCAGTGTCAGAATAAAAAGCCATGTCAGGCATTCTGTGAAGCGAAACCAGAGCTTGTCCTGGAAACTTGAGGGACTGGAGAACTGTATGCCTGTCAGATCTTTCCACTCCAGTGGGGTTCACACAAACTCTAGAAAACACAGTTCACATTCACATTGCTCTTAAGAGAGACTGTTCATGTGTCTTATGGCAGCCATCAAGACCTGTCACTAGTAAAGAGAGACTGTGCTATCAGACAAGGCCATATTCAGCCCTTACGTGAGTAAAAGTTTGGAAGATGCCGAATTGTAAAATGCGGTCTCATCCCCCCCACCCCCGGGTGTTCGGATTCTGGCTGGAAGAACACCCACAGCTCTCCTAGTCTAACACCCATTTGCCACAAGAGCCACATTCTCCCTGCCCCCGCCTCAAGCTGAGCCACGCCATCCTGAAAGGCTCCCTGCCTTCCACAAAGGGGCACAGGCGGTCTCCTCTGGCGACTCATTCCCTGTCCCCCTTCCACCACCCTCGGTGGCCAGCTAACATCCTCGGCGAGATTCAGCTTGCTGCCACTTCCTGGGAAGCCATTCCTTACCTACGAGCCTGGGAGACAGACCCAAGGCACTCCCGTCTCCACTCCTACATATGGATTCCTCACTCTGTAGCATTATCCTGAGTTTCAAAGCTGGTGTTAGTTGGAGGAAGGGAAAGCTTTGGCCCCTCTAGGCCTTTAGAGTGATTGGGTCAGATCTGACTGCAGCTGGAGCCCTCCAGCTACAAACAACCCTGGGGCCATGAAGAATGTTATCATTTTCTCTGTGTTTTTTTAAGTGAAAAAAGGTGGGCTGCCAATATCATCGTCTGCTGACTCATTCACTCATTCACTCAGCTATTATGCTCTTCACTAAGCAATGTGGGACAGGCCCGAGGGAATTACTCTGCACATGTTTGTTGATGGAATGGAGGGTTTCATGGAACAAGATACACTTGCTCTGAGTCTTTAAGAATAGGTATAGGGGAATTGGACAGGTGTAGGGGAAAAAGAAGCATTACAAGAGAAGAAGCACACATAAATACACACACACACACACACACAGAGGGCAGTGCACACTGGTTATTCATGGCACCTGGGCAGGAGTGGGTGAACAGAGGCATTGGGGAAAATATGGCAGGTTATGGAGGAGAGTGCAGGAGAGTCCCAGCCTCGGGCTTGGGTAAGAGGAAAGTGCGGAAGATTTCTGAATTGAAACGCAATGTTACAAAGCAAATATTCAAGGGTAGAGAATCAGACCATTGACACCAGCAAGAGAATTGCTGTAGTATTTTTACCTGAATTTAAGAAAATGAATCTTAGGATTATCAAACAGGTATTTTCTGAACTGCTACTCTTGGGCCCATCTGTGTACTCTTCTAGAGGCACTTAGTAAATATTTACTCATTGCTTTGGTTGTGCTTCCTACTTTAAATTTTACATTGGTCTAGGATCAAAATCACAAGGTTTATGAAAGGCTGAAGAATGAAGAAAGAAGTTTCTCTTCAGTAAGTAAACATTCTAATATTGGCATCTCAGACGCAACCAAAAATACAATATCACTTCAGAAATGAACTATTGTGACAACTAAGGCATCTCTTCAGAGGAAAGAGTCTTCCAGAATTCTGAACACTCCATTTAATACACTTCTTCATAGTCATGTTCATAATGACTTTGGGGAGGTAGAGACATTGTAAGCAATCGAGAGTGTCTTCTGAATACAAAATCTTGGTACACAGAGGTACCAGTAAGACATTCCAAGACAATCACAGCGGAGTGCTTTGTAAAGCTAATTTTTAAAATATTTTCTACAGAACTTTTGGATAGCCACTGTTCTGTGTCAACGCACGCTGATTGATAGTATATACTGTAAGAGTGAACTGCCTGTGGCTCTCTGCATGGGAAGGAAGTGGAGGAGCAAGTTTCCACTCACACCGTGGAGGCAAGAGGGGGTGTCAGCAAGGACTTCCCAGTTTAGGGGACAAGAGAACAGCTCGAACAGGTACAAAAACTTGAACACAGTTGAGTTTGAGCACAAAGGCCTCCTCCTAGGGGAACTCAATTCTGGTACAAATTGGGTCCTGTTCCTTTTCCCCTGGGCCCCCAGGGCTGGTTCATTGCCTTGTGCTATGGTCCAGCCAGCTGGCCTGGCTTTTCCTCAGATGTTGACTTCTTTCACCATCTGAATAATTGCCATATCCTTTCATGGCGGAGAACATTTTATTCCTGTCGTTCTCCTCACAAGGGCTCCACAAGTTAAATGTATTGAGTAAGCATTTCCCTAGTTTATCCAGTAATACACAGACATACAGATAGACAGAGGCATATACAATCAAAAGTTCTGACTCGCAGCAATGCGATGGCCAGCTCAGAGATGGCTAGCCATTAACTGACAAGCTGGTGTCCCAGGATACAGGGCCCTCACACATGGACCCTCCCGTATTTTTACACTGGCTGGAGACCAACAGAACTCATCAAATCTCTTCTCTGAAGGGCTCTGAAACAAAGATGTGCAGTGTCAGGGCAGAAACAGAAAGACAGAGGATGGAGTACACAGAAGCCATGAGAAAGAGGAAGCCAGAGGTAGAGGGGAAAGCAGAGAGAAGAGAAATGAGTTCATGAAAGGGTAAGAAGTAGCAGCCTGGCAGGGAAGCAGACTGAGCAGTGAGGCTTAGTCTAGTGCTGGACCAGCCAATCAGGCCAAGCCGCTGTGGGACAGGAGTGCCTACTGCGGGCAGGACAAGGACTTGAACTTGCCCAGGAGGCTGAAGGCTTGCTTCCTGCTCTTCTCAAAACTTCCCTTCACAGGACTTTTTAGGGAGGGCAGAGCAGAGAGTCAGGGGTTTGAGGAAGGCTGCCTTGTCTTCATAAGTAGGATTTGACTGTTTTTATAAAGGACCATGAGCTCTTACGAGATCACATATCCACATGCAAATACAAAATCTCAAACATTCTGGAATCAAAGCCGTATTTTAGATTATCCACAGTTCACGTCATGTGCTCCACTATTCCATTCCCCTGTCACCTGTGAGTTGAAAAAAGTAAGTAATTATACTTATTTCCATTTTGAAATTTGAACTTAAGACAGTTGGGCATGGATTGAAAAGGGAGAGAGGCCAAGCTGCTGAAGCTCATCAAGGCAGCCAGAGATTCAACAAGGCCAAGATTGGATAAATGTGTAGTCACATTTGATGGATGTCTTCATATAGAGGACAAAATGTGTAGTCACATTATGGATGTCTTCATATAGAGGACAAAAATGATCTCTTTCTGATAATGATGATCATAATTTCCACATTCCATTCTTTTCCCCAAAACCCAAAACATGAGATCACTCAGATAAATCCTTTTGCATTTTGGAATTCATTAGAACTGCCTGTGTGGTATATTTTTTTTAATCAGCCTTCTAATTTTCAAACCTGAATCCTATCTCACTGGCCACATTTATGTTGCCATTCAACGGTAACAGAGATGATATTCAGAAGTACCAGGGAGTTGGACTCAAACTTCTAGCAGGATGTGGATTTGGCACTGTGGGCTTCTAATGAAAAAAATATAAGAACTGCTCCCAGCTAATGGAAAAATAAATTGGAATTGTATTGGGAAGGTGCCCAAAGGAACTTGCCTCAAATGAGAATTGAGTTTTTATTAGAAAAATCAGATAAGAGTAAAAAAATTCCTCTGATCCCTCTAATTATCAAATGGTCCTTATAATTTATTGTTTCGTTGCCCTCTATAAAGGGATATTACACGAGTGTCTGTCAAATGTTCTGTCATTATGAAAGTCCCCTCTGTCCAGCAATGTGAAATAATTTCCCCTTTCAAATGAAAACTTCAACCTTGCAGTGAAAAGTATGTGTGCCAATTTCTGTAACGTCCAAGTGCTAAGGGAAAAGTCATCATCTTGGCCTCTGCAGAGAAAAACAAATATTTAGGAAGCTTCTTCCTCATTTTAGCGTTTGCCGTAGTTGCTATTTGGCTACACATCATATTTCTTTCCTCTTCAACAAATATTTACTGAGGGCTTACTGTGTTCTGGGCACCAAACACTGTGTGGCACACACAACTGAACACAATTCTTCATTTTGTTTGGAGTCGGGGTAAGAGCAGGAATATAGCAAGAAATGAGGCTGCCCTGAAGACTGGTGTCTGAGGTCAGTTTCAGGGGGAGGAGACTGGGGGAGGACTTTGGGGCTAGCATAGGGAGTATGGACTTCTTTTGGTAGATAATGGGAAGTCACCAGATAAGTTTGAGATAGGCGGATTGGAGCTGTGTTCAGAACGTGTGTCCTGACCCTCCTGGTGGCAGCCTATACTGTGGGGTGGAGGGGAGGGAGGGTGGAGCCTCTGGGCAAGCATAAAAGAACAAGAGAGAAGAGATGGCAAAAGTGGCATGGAGATTTTGAGCCCAGTGACGGGGCTGACAGTAGCATCCAAAACCAAAGCAGAAATTACAGAACTTCCATTCTGGCTCTGCTGAATCAGAGCTGTTAAGAGATACAGAGATGGAGCTCTTTGGCAGGAGTGGGAAATGAACATCAGACCTTAGGAGAAAGATCAAGTGATGCCAGCAAGATGGAGAGAAACAGGGGTGAGCAGAAGCCACGGGGTTTACCAGTTAGCTCACGGGCCACCTTCACCAGAGCCATTTCATTGGAGAAGTGTCCACAAGAGGCTCCAAGGCCATTTGCCCAAGATGAGTGGGTGGTCAGGAAGTGAAGGCAGTGAGTGTGAGCTACGCTTGACAGGGTGGAGAAAAGCCTTTCTGGTTTTCCTGATCAGATACATTTGAAGAGGAAGAAAAAGGAAATCTAATGGATGCATCATAGTTCATCACTGGCTACATCCTACTGAGCATTCCCTTTTAGATTTGCCAGCTTCATATTCCTAATCATGCCTTATGTCTCCGCTATTTTTCTATAGTTGCAAACAAGAATGAAGTAATCATAAATAGAGCATTCCCAGAGCATTTATTTACCCTCCGCCAGACATCACACTAAGAATTCTTGAAGTATTAGTTAATCTTCACGACAGCTATAAGGTTGAAACTCTGATTTTGCCTGTTACACACACAAGGAAACTGAGGCAAGAGACATTAAACAACTTGTGTAAATTCACACAACTAGGAAGTCACTGAGCTGAGATTCAGCCTGGGTGTCCTGCTGAAGTCTGTGTCTTTAGTTGATATGCTGGCCTCCCCCACCACTGCAAAGGTGTAAAAGGAGTCCTAGGAACTTTATAGAAGCTAAACAAAATCATAGAAAGCTTTCAAGTACTTACTGTATTTTGAGAGTGACTTGGGCTAAGTTCATCATCCCTGTTTCACAGCCAAGAGTTATACAGAGAACTTGAAAAATCTGCCAGCATCCTAAGCCTAGAATTGATGACTCTAGGAGGGAGGAGGAACCCAGAAGCCCCTTTGGTCAAGTGCTTTCGTCACTTAAAAAGAAACCACCATCTGGGGTTTCTGGGTGGTTCAGTTGGTTAAGCGTCTGACTCTTGATTTTGGTGCAGGTTGTGATCTCAGGGTCCTGGATTGGAGCCCCACAACCAGCTCCAGGCTCAGCTGGGGGTCTGCCTCAGAATTCTCTCTTTCCCTCTGCCCCTCCCCGCATTTGCTTGCTCTCTCGCGCGCTCTCTCTCTCCAAAATAAATAAATAAATATTTTTTAAAAAGAGGGACTCTGGGTGGCTCAGCCAGTTAAGCATCACCTTTGGCTCAGGTCATGATCCCAGGGTCCTGGGATCAAGTCCTGTGTCAGGCTTCCTGCCTGCTTCTCCCTCGCCTGGCTCTCCCCCTACTTGTGCTCTCTCTCTCTCCCCCTCCCTCCTTCTCTCTCTCTGACAGAAAGCAAACAAGCAAGAAAGAAAGAAGGAAGGAAACCACCATCCAGAGAAGCAGGGTGGCTTGGCCAAAGTCACATGACCAGCTTAGTGTCAGCTAAGTCTAGAACTCAATATCCTGAGTCTTTCTACTGCACCCAAAGGAGCTGGAGATGGAGGGGACAGGGGAGGGTGTGTGTGTGGGGTGGGGGTTGGTGAGAGAGGACAGAAGCCACTGGAGCAAGGCTGTGCCCTAGAACCCAGTTCAGGGTGAGGGTGAGCAGTACCAACCTGTCTCCGGACCTTTTCCTGAAAGAGCTCCCTGAGGTTGTGTGTTCCCATCAGCCATTTGGTGCCACTCTGATTTCCTAATTTCGCCCCATCTCCACCCACCCCCACACCCTCACGCTGTCTGTGCCCAGAAGAGAGGGTGGATGTGGATGAGGCCTGGCATGCAAGTGCTTAATGAATGTTTTAAAGTTCATTAATTGACCCACCAAGGAGTGAATAATTAAGGGAGACACATACAAAGGAAGAGCATCTCCATGGGTCTCCCCTTGATCCGCTAGGGAAGCAAGGACATAACCTGGAGCAGAAGCTTCTGGGATCCTGCAGAGTGCACACATGTGGTCTGGACCAGTGACCGGAGCTGTGCGGTACTGGTACCGGTCCATTTCTTCTTAAAATGGAGGCTCCCACCATATGAGCGGCAGTTGGTAGCTTTCACCTTTTATTGGCATTTAATTCTGCTGCCAACAGGGACACGAGAATGTGAAAACACTAAATAAGTGTCTCTCACAAAAACAACTTTCCACAGAAAAACTCACTGTGCAAACACAGCTGCTCCCTAAATGGCCCTACACATAAGGCCAAGAGACAGAAAGCACATTTTGCAGAATAACGGCCTCTCCCAAAACTGTTAGAGATTTTGGGGTGGTGTTAAATCTTGTAGGCAGAAGAGGGCGAAGTCATGATGATTCAGGGATGGTCTTTTGTGTTCGGCTTGGAGATGCATGACGTTTTGAGGCCATTCTATTTGTATGATTAAAGCAAATGACTTCAGGAAAATACAAAATTCGTCCTCATAACAAGAAAAACTTTTTTTCTGATGATGTATGGTGATGGATGTTAACTAGACTTGTTGTAGTGATCATTTCACAATGTGTTCAAATAGCAAATCTTTCTGCAGTACCCCTGAAACTGATAGTGTCACATGTCAATCACACCTCAATTAAAAAAAAAAAACAAACCAGAGATAAGAGATCAAAACAAACACACAAACAACCCACTTCTTACGCAAAAAATGTAGCAAATTTCCAGCTTGGATTTGAGAGTATGCAGAATTGGAAGTTATGTATATGGGCTTCATTTCAGGGATAGTACGACAACCCCAGACAAAAAATATTTTTCTTGGTGATTCTCAGCTGCCTGAACATTAATACTTTGTTATGACTTATCACCGAAGTGTAAGAATTTTCTCTTTGATCATTATCTGGATCTTGGTAATCGTTCTATAATACATGTTTCTCAAATCATGTCATATACTTTAAATATATATAATTATACTTGTCAAGTTATTCTATAATAAAGTTTTTTGGTTTGGGTTTTAGTTTTGTTTTTGTTTTTGTTTTTGTTTTTGTTTTTTTTAAGAGCAAATGCCCCTGAAAAGGACACTGCATTACCCCAAGGATGCCCCAGGCCTGTGGGTCCAGACAGGTCATCACAGACAGTGACCAGGGCTGGAAGGGAATGTTTTCTGCCCCAGGGGCCACAGCTACACAGTTCAGCTTGTTATCACCTCCTGTGGACAGAGGCCCAGAGGAGCCCGATCTGCTTTTTCAGAAGAAAGTGAAATCTTTGCTCTAATGTTAATTTTCCCTATATGAAAGTAACAGGTGGACCAAACAAGACACATTTTCTAGCCATAGATGAATGACAGATCTCAGCTTCCAACCTTGCAAGATATTCTTGGTTAATAATATCTTGACATGAACCGATGGATCTGATCCTTAGACTTCATTTGAACCCCAGATCTTCCATTCAATAAATGTGTTATATATCGGGATGCCTGGGTGGCTCGGGTGGTTAAGTGTCTGCCTTCAAGTTAGGTCATGATCCTAGGGTTCTGGGATCAAGTCCCACATAGGGCTCCTGGCTCGGCAGGGAGCCTACTTCTCCCTCTGCCTCCTGATTCCCCTGCTTGGGCTCACACTCTCTCTGATTTAAAAAAAAAAAAAAATGTGTTATATATGAATACATGATGTATATATTTTTTCAAAGATTTTATTTAGTCATTTGAGAGAGAGGGAGAGAGAGAGGATGAGTAGGGGCATGGAGAGGGGACAAGCAGACTCCATGCTGGGCATGGAGCCTGATTCTGACAGATCCCACCACCCTGAGATCAGGATCTGAGCTGAAACCAAGAGTTAGATGCCAACCAACTGAGCCACCCAAGGGCCCCTATGATATATATTTTAATCATGTATGTGCTGCATATTAGTATAGATATTATACATTATATCCTGCATATTATATAAAAATATCAAGTAATTAGGTCTCCTTATACTTAACGCTTAGAAGCCCAGTTTTGACACCTATGAAATAAGTATGACATTGGCCACCTTGCAGAGATGTCGTGAGGATTTATTGCATACATCCTTTCCCATTCTGATTGGCCATCTTGGAGGAGCTGCCTGACTCCGGAGGACTCCTGCATCTGTTATTGTGTTCATAGCTTGTGCTTAGCGTCAGCAGAAAGCAGTCAGGGGTGGGATCAGGGACCTGGTGAACACGGGGAGAGTCTGCCGCAGCCACAGAAAGGACTGAAGACTGGACTCATTTTCTCATCTTCAGTTCTCCTATTTTCATGACTGGTTGAGCTTTATGAAGTTCAGTACACAGTCCTCTCCAGGAGCATTCACCCTTCTTCGAGATCAGAGGGAGAATAAAAAGAGAGAGCGCTCTGGCGGGGCGGGGCTGGGGAAGCCACACCCCAGGGCAGGAAGTGGCCCTTTCAGACCCAGGACGTGGCTTCTTCCACCATACTTTGTCCCTGAGGCCCCAGCAGCTCCTGTATCCTCAAGTTTTGCCTAGCCCAGCCCTGCCCAGACAGTGGTAGTCACATTAGGTTGTTTAATAAAAGCAACTTACACTCAGTGTATAAAATACAATTCTAACGTCATAAAAGGAAATGTATACTCTGATATGGAAACCAACGTGGAAAGAACCCGGGAAGTGTGGTGGTGGTGGGCGGGGCTTGGGGCGGGGTTGCCCGGAGAACGTTTAAGCTTGCAGAATGGCCATGGCATAGTCCTCAGTCTGAATTTTTCCCCTTTCCCAGCAGTGTTCAGCTCTGAAATTCCTTCCGCTGGGGTAGCTCTGAAATTCCTTCTGCGGTACCATGCACAATGCTTTACTGTTCTGTGCCCTCTCT
Source organism: Mustela nigripes (assembly GCF_022355385.1). Classification (NCBI taxonomy): domain Eukaryota; kingdom Metazoa; phylum Chordata; class Mammalia; order Carnivora; family Mustelidae; genus Mustela; species Mustela nigripes. Next base: position 74,435,740 of record NC_081563.1, on the reverse strand, counting down.
GGGTTTGAGTTTATGCCTTCCTCCCACCCTGTCATGTAAAGGGGTACAAGTTCTGGTGCTCAGTGGACGCCTCTCGTCCCCTTTCTCCCTCTGCTTTCTACCAGTGCATCCCCCGACCCCCATCTCTGCCCCCAGCAAGCCTGTTATGTCATGGCCTGCATTCTATATCATGGCCTCTTTGTCTGATCATCTCCTGCCCCTACATTGTCCATAAAGCATCACCTGAGAGGGGACTCTGCCCTCAGATGTTAGTGACCAACTCCCCTCCTTCTTCCCTTCTTAAACCAAACTCATCATCTTTCGCCAAAATGCATCTTCTCCTGCCCCTGCCCCCATCTGAGGGATTAGTATCCCCTTGCTCACAGCGGCTGAGGCAGAATTCACAGACTGAGCCTTTGCTCCTCTCCCTTTCTCCTCTTACACATGGGGTCAGCTGCCAATTCCCATCTGTATGCCTTTCATAAATGGTATGGGCTTCTGATCTTGTTTCTCATGTGTCCTCATTAGGACAAGCCCTCATGACATCAGCCTTCCTGAAAAGTGTTACAGAAATCCCGGCCAGCTAGCTTAAATGCAAAAAAGGGACGCATCTGGGCTTCATGAGGGATGGAGCCAGAAACTAGAACCAAAAACTGGGGCACACCTGGTGATAAGTTAGTAGCACGACTGGGGAGTGGTGGGGGGAATGGAGAATTCAAATTACTCCAAAGGGTGAACCCCAAACTCTGGTGACTGGCCCTCAAAGCTTGCCTCAGATGTACTGTTTCCTGCCCAGCCAACAGTACCTCATTGTATTTTGTTCTCAAAAACACATGACCATTTTTGCTTCTCTTTCCTGATACTTTTCAGAAAAATATGATTTTAAATCACAAGGGGCCTTATGCAATAAAAATGTCTGAGAAAAGAAATATGTCTCTTTAAGATGAAGCCCTCTTTTTCAATACAACATATGTAAAAATGAGATTTAATATGTCTTGCTCTTTTTAGAAAGTACACTTTTATTTCACTTATAATTAGCACATATGGCATCGGTGTTTCTTCTGCTATTTACTGAAGGAGTCCCATGGGTAAGGAGAGAACTCTCTCTAATGGGTGTCTGTTGGCTTGGCTTCTGGTTAACCAACATCCTTGTGACAGAGACAAATAGTTGCCTTTCCATTATCAATTTTCCAATTGTCTTTACCAACTGAACCCTGATTTTTCTGGGAATGGCAATGTATCCAACTAAATACATTTCTCAGTCACCCAGCGGATATGGGTGACAATAGGATGAGGTTTCTGCCACTGACAGTAATGCAGAAATCATTACATGAGGCTTGTACCCTTGCCCTTCATCAGACCCAATGGCTGAGGCTTTAGCCGTTATTTTGTGACCACACCCCGAGGGACAGTAAAGCTCAAGTTTAAGGGGAATCTGGTTCCCTAATGCTTTGGGAAACTACCACACCAGACTTGAAGGGCCTAATTTTAGATTTCTCACATAAAATAAAAACAAACCTCAATCCATGGCTCTGAGCTTGAGCTGCCCACAGGACTCATCAGAGGAGTTTTAAAAATTATTGTTGCTTGGGCCTCACCTCAAAAAATTGTTATGTGATTGATATGGGGTATGGTCTGGACATACAGTTTTTTTTTTTTTTTAAACTTCCAGATGATTCAGTGCACCAAAAGTTGCGGTCTGCTGCCCTACTCTGTGTAAGCCATTGCTTTCCCAATTTTTGTTCCTTGCAGCCAAATGCAATGACTCACAGACGTGATCTCTATTCTCAATGACTCAGTGTGTTTCTAGTTAGAATGACAGTCAACAGTACACAAGCTACTACATAAAATCAGACCCAAGGATGGGTAGGTAACCTTACCAGGACCAGTAAAATAAAAACCAGAAGCAAACCAGGAGAATAACTTCATGACCTTTTGGCAAAGATTTCTTCAATAGAATATAAAAAGCACTAACCATGAAAGAAAAAATCAAAAGGGTTTTCTTTTCATGTTGATTAAAATGAAAAACTCGTGTTCATCGAAAGATACTAAGAAGAGAATGAAGAGGAAAGCCATGAGTGGGAGAAGATCTTTGCACTACATATATCCAACAAAGGACTTATGTCCAGAGTATACAGTGAACTTCAATCATTCAATAAGAGGCTGTCAGCCCAACAGAAAATGGGCTAAGACTTGAACAGACACTTCATGAAATACAATATCCAAATAGCGATCAATATATAAAAAGGTGCTCCATCTTCTTAGTCATTAGGAAAGCGCAGAGAAAAAGTATAATGTGATACCATTGTATACCCATTGTATAATGGTGTAAAACAGCTCAAGTGAAGAAGACTGGTCATACCAAGTGTGGCTGAAAATACGGAGTAACTGGCAATCTTCCAGACTGCTAAGGGAAGGGTAATTAATACCACTGCTTTGGGAAACTTTGTTTAGAAGTAGCTCTAAAGTCTCTTGAAGGGAGAAATGTAGAAGAATTTTTTGGACATCTTTTTATAACCACCAAAAATCCCACGCCAACCCCAAATTCTGAACACTTTAACAAAGAATAAAGAAAAACAACCCAGCAAACTTTGATACAAATCACATCTGGAGGACCAAATAAATTGCACGTTGTTTATAGTAATGATACATAGCAGGGCCATATTGGCTGGAGAACAGAAATACCATCCAGTATAAAGTGTAAAAGGTCTTTAGGAACATAACTCTGAGGTAAAATGCAATAATGTGTACTGGTCTATATTGATAGCATATGATCAAACATCACTAGAATTATTAGGATAACTTTGAATGTAAGCACTAAAAGCCAATTAGAACAAAAATTAGCTAAATAAATAAATAAATAAATAAATAAATAAAGGATTTTTATGGATGAATGCTAGGTTAAGAGCTGTAGAAGAGACAGCCTCAGGAACAGCTGGACCTAAACAGCCCTGGAATGCCCTTGTCCCCCTCAGCTCTTCAATCTTCCCCATGTATGGCTTCCTTCTTCTTGCTGACTACATACTTGCCTCTCTCTACATAGTCTTATGTACAATTTCATCCCTGGGAAGACACTCATTTTTTTCTCATTTCCAGTCTTAAAATTCCAGGGAAGGAGAGTGATTAGCTTCATAGGTCAAGACCCCACCCCTAGACCCCTCAGCTGTGGCTTGGGGATGGGGCTGATAAAGACACTATGAATGTCCAGCCCCAGCCAGGTGCCCTGTATGAACTCTGGCCAGAAGGCATATTTTCAAAATGCCTACTCCTGAGTTCTCATGAAAATTAGGTGAACATGGTGGAAACCAACACCAAGAAACGTGGGACACCAGATAACTGGGGAGAAGCACATTCACTTTAGGGAAACTTAGATTTTCCTGTTGAACACCAGGTTATGTGATTGTGTTTTCCTGTATGATCATTTCCCTCATTCAGCCTCTATGGGGACTGAAATTGGAAGAAAATCGGCCACAGCTCCTAGTCACTATCTACTTGGACATATATCCACAGGGAGCCTGACATGCCTAAAACAAGACTGCCACACTCCATCAGCCATAAACTGTACTTCCAATTATGGGATTGGGAAGCAATGTGTACTCAGAACACAAAATGTCAAGCATGTCCTGCATCAGTAAATGTAGACCGTGTAGTATGCCCAAAAATAGAACTCATGGGTTGCTAGCGGAAGCCCAGTTATAAAGTGTGGGGCAACAAAAGTGTTCCCTGATCTCCTAGAGCTTGTGGAGGGCACACTCAAAGCATGCAATCTATTCTCTGAAGATGGACTGCTTGGGAGATCCCAAACACCAAGGGCAAGTCAGTGTGTGTTGCTCAAAACAGAACATGGCGGCACCTGGATGGCTCATTGGGTTAAAGCCTCTGCCTTCAGCTCAGGTCATGATCCCAGGGTCCTGAGATCGAGCCCCACATCAGGCTCTCTGCTCGTCAGGGAGCCTGCTTCCTCCTCTCTCTCTCTCTCTCTTTCTCTCTCTCTGTCTGCCTATTTGTGATCTCTGTCAAATAAATAAATAAATATATTAAAAAACAAAAAGCCAGAACATGGAGGCAAAGGTATATGCCCTCCCATACAAAATCTAGTCTCCGGATGCCCCCTCGCCTCAAAAGTGGGGATCAGGCTGTTCCCCTGCTCACTATAGAGAATTTTGGAAGGTCTGTGTTCATGTCATTAGCTGCAGAAATCCAAGAAAGTCCCATGAACTTCAAGACTGGGTAGACCAGAGTCTTCTGGAACTAATTCTGTGTGTGCGTTGGATTTCTCTGGACAATAGGAAAACTTTATACTTTGTATCACATGTTTCATCTACCAACTTAGGGTATTTCACAGGAAGTTGTCTTCCTGTATTTTTACCAGTAGAGTAGATGTACTGTGGCAGAACACAGTCTGCAACCTGCACCATCAGCACTCTATCTACTCATGGTGTGGCCCATGAGTACACACACACACGGCAGACTTCCTGCTATGCATCTGTCTGGGTTTTTGTATAGGTGGAAGCAAATGTTGCTTCACGGAGTGTTTCCCAATTCATTTCCTGAAAATACAGCTGTCTTCTTTCAATTCCCTAAAACATGCTTTAATATCTTTTTTATTTTTTTAAGATTCTATTTTTAAGTAGTCTCTCTACCCAGTGTGGGGTTTGAACCCACAACCCAGAGATCAAGAGTTGCACACTCTACCAACACATCCAGGCAGATGTCCCTGTGCTTTATATAGCTATAGCATAGTTCTCAAAATTTTGACTTCATGGCATCAGAAAGAAAGTGGTCTGGATCTGCTTCCTAGGGACAGAACTCAATTTGTAACTTTCTCAATGCTACAAAAGCAAACAAACACACAAAAAACAAACACACTGCCTGTTAGGCTCAAAAGAGCCAGTTCCCTAATTGAATTTTACTTAAGGTTTTGGTGACTTACACAGACAAAGCCTAGGTTTCTTGGGGACCCCAGGGCATGTCATCAAAGACAAAGTATCTGGTAGAATGCAGGAGAGCATTAGGAGGCAGGAGGTCTTCATCATGAAATAAACCCCAGAAAAGGGAGCAAGTTCCCAGAGATGGTGGTCACGTGGGAAGCCGGGAGCCAGGTGGGATGAATGGTGATGGGTCGGACATGCCTCTTAGTGCTCTAGCACTGCCTTAAATCAAAGGAGAGGCCTTCTGAGTCCTGACCTGGAATTCCTCCCTTCTCTCCTGAGCCTCTGCCCCCTTGGCATGCCTTGGCAATGTGATACATAAACCACGGAAAGGAACATTTGCCCACACTGTCTTATAGATGAGGGCATGTGGCCAGGAAGGAGCCATTAGAACCCCTGTTTGTGCTTCCTCCTCTCTCCCTGTGTCTGGAGAACCTCGGGTAACAAATAAGAAGGACTCCAAAACATTGATTAAGGTGGCAAGTAAGAGTTTAGTTCTGGAAACCACATTACTGTAAGTGCCATGCAACGTGCCTGGTGGGGTGAGGGGGAGAGAGAGCAAAAAAAAAGAATGTGGGAGAATAAGAGGGAGTGTCCCTTCCCACAAAGGGCCCATTTATACCGACAGACAAGATCAGAAATTAGAAACAGCCTGGTTAAATTGGACCAAGAGAAGGGTTCATTTAGTCCCTAAATTTAAAAAACAGGAGATTTCCACATTAAAATCTGGTAACTGACTTCTTGTGAAAATGAAAAATCACAACCCCAGATGTGCATCCTCACAAGGCAACAAACTGCTGGGGTCTGGACGGCCAGGCATTCTCCACTTGGGAACAGACGGTACCACTCTCTGCTGCCTCACTCCTGAGCACTGTAACTGCGCGACTGCCACAGCGTATCACAGAGGAATCTGTCATTCTTGGCTGGACACCAGAAACGTGAAATTAGAGGATGATTATATAAGTTCAACAAAAGGCCACTTCGAGGACCATCACGAATTCTTGTGGAAAGAGGAACACTGAAACTCAATTCCATAAATTATCTCAAGCTCTACACTCAGGAGTACAGGGTTGGTGCTGGAGGAATCCATCCGGCTTCTGGAAGTTGGACCAGGCAGCCTAATTGTAGTGGCTGACCTCCTAGTTTCTGAGCCCACTTGGAGGAGAACCAATTGTAGGATGGGGAATTCTATACCCAGCTGCTCAGCACGGGGTCAGAGAGGGAGTGCAGGTCCTGCCCTGACATCAACCTTCAACAGAAGAGTGCCAAGGGGGAATCCATGAATAATTCAGATCACCACCAGATACATGCCCAGTCAGCGTCGATGGCCATGAATTACCTTGTGTGTATTTCCTGCCTACATGTCAGTCTATCTTTTCACAGGCGTCCGTGGCAAGTTTATGAATGAGCACATTCTCTAACGCCTCTGCTGTAGGCAAGGCCGTTTCAGGATCTTGGCCCAAGTTTCCAAATTTCTGACTTGTTATTTACCAACCGTACACCATAAGAGATCGAATAACTCATGACTAAAAACATGCCCTTACTGGGGTGCCTGGGTGGCTCAGTGGGTTAAGCCTTGGCCTTCGGCTCAGGTCATGATCTTGAAGTCCTGGGATTGAGCCCCACATTGGGCTCTCGGCTCAGCAGGGAGGCTGCTTCCCCCTCTCTCTCTGCCTTCTGCTCTGCCTACTTGTGATCTCTCTCTTTCTCTCTCTGTCAAATAAATAAATAAATAAACAAAATCTTTAAAAAAATAAAAATAAACAAAAACATGCCCTTGCTAAAGAGGAATGTGGGTGGAAATAGAAAAACAATATTTCTTATAAAGCCTCTGGAAATTTGCGTATGTCCAAGTCATGAGACTTGGGTGCTCTGGGGAGAAAATGTGGTAGGGAAGGAGCAAAACCAATTATGGAACACTCACTCCTTGGGCACCTGACACGTGGTCCGTTAACTTCATTTTCCAGGTGGAGAGACAGAGGTTCTGTGACACCCCTGTCTAAATGGAATATAATGTGGATCATGTTCCTAATGGAAGACTGTCTAATAACCACATTTTTAAAAGATAAAAATAAAAGGGGGAAATTAGTTTGAATAGTGTATTTTACTTAACTCGATGTGTCCCAAATAATTGCTGAAATATGTCATCTATATAAGCTACCAATGAACCCAAGACAGAGTTGACACTTAGAGCTCATCTCAATTTGGACCAGCCTGACTGCTGTCTCTGCGCGAGACAGGGGCACAGTGCTGTCCTGGTGAACAGTAGGTGCACTTGAGATCCTTGGGCAGATGGCTGAACTTTTCTGGTCCCTCATTTCCTTATCATGAAATGTGAAGAGTAACAGTTGGACAAAGCATGAATGCACAGTTCCTCGAGGTCTTCACGATAACAGATTAGCCGGACACAGAGGCCATTGTTACATGAAGATAAGAAAACTGAGGGTGCAGAAAAATGGCAACATGACCCTCTGCGACATAATTACAAGTTGTATCTCAAATCTAGGGGATGTAGCTCATTAAAGGCAGTTTTCACAACCATCTGGACTTTGGGGTGACACCTGGGACTTCCCCCAACCTGTCAGGCCTTCACCTGGACAGGAAAATTCAAATGCCCACAGCCACAAGCATCTTCTTTGAGAAACTGGGGAGATGACAACCTTCCTTAATCTTATCACAGTGAACTGTAACTTGTCTAAGATTTGCAGGTCGGATATTTGTTTACAATTTTTACTGTCCCAGAATAACAAAACACATGCAAAAATTCTGTATCTAACTATTGAACATTCGTTTGTTCAATTTTATTCAGACCAATCAGATGGTCTTTTTTTTAAACCATTTTTTATAGTTTTTATTTAAATTCCAATTAGTTAACATACAGCATGATATTAGTTTCAGGTGTACAATTTAGTGATTCAACACTGCCATACAACACCTGGTGCTCATCATAACAACACCACAACAAATCCCCATCACCTGTTTCACCCCCCACACCACCACATTCCCCTCTGGGAACCAACCATCCGTTCTCTGTAGTTAGGAGTCTGTTTCTTGGTTTGTCTCTCTCTCCCTCTCTTTCTTTTGGCTGTCTGATTGCTGTGGCTAGGACTTCCAGTTCTGTGTTAAGCAACAGTGGAGAGAGTGGACATCCCTTTCTTGTTCCTGACCACAGAGGAAAAGCTTGCAGTTTCCCCATTGAGGATGATATTAGCTGTGGGTTTTTCCTATATGGCCTTTATTATGTTGCAGTATACTCCTTCTAACCCTACTTTTTGAGGGCTTTTATCATGAAAAGATGCTGTACTTTGTCAAATGTTTTTTCTGCATCTATTGAAATGATCAGATGGTTCTTATCCTTTTACTAATGTGGTGTATCACATCGACTGATTAGCAAATATTAAACCACCCTTATAACCCAGGAATAAATCCCACTTGCTTGTGGTGAATGATTTTTTTTTTTAATGTATTGTTGAATTTGGTTTGCTAGTATTTGATCGAGAATTTTTGCATCCACGTTCATCAAGGCTATTGACCGGTCCTCTTTTTTAGCGAAGTTTTTACCTGGCTTTGGTATCAGGGTAATGTTGGCTTCAGAGAATGAATTTGGAAGTCTTCCATCCTTTTCTACTTTTTGGAATAGTTTGAGAAGAATAGGTATTACCTCTTCTTTAAATGTTTGGTTAATTCCATCTGACCCTGGACTTTTGTTTGTTGGGAAATTTTTAATTACTGACTCAGTTTCTTTGCTGGTTATTGATTCTGTTTCAGTTTTGGTGGTTCATATGTTTCTAGGAATCAGGTTGCCTTTTTAATATAATTATTCAAAGAACTAACACTCTTAAGGTAAATCTTAGTTAAAGAAAGTTAGGTAGAATGAGAATTTTATATAAAGGAGAATATTTTTGTTATCAAAGGGGAAGTTTATTCTGATAATAGAAAGCTCCAGTATAGAATAAGATACAAGTTAAAAATATCAGAAATAGGGATGGGACGGAGCAGAAACTGGATCCCCTCAACCCTGAAGGCAAAAGCCAGTATTCTTTGGCTGCTGCCATAAGGAAAAATAGGAAAAGCTCAAACTCCATTCCTCTTCAGTGTGCCGTCTTGCAGGAATGCGGAGAGAGGATGCTTACTGAAAGGATGCCTGCTCCCAAGACTGGACTTGGGGGTGAAGACAAGACCAAACCAGTCAGCGCCGAGGTGGACCCCAGGGATGACCTTTCACCGACTTTCCCCCTCATTACAATACTAAAAAAAAACCCCGGGGTGGAGATTTACCATGTTAATTAGACATGGGGCACAAGAAGCATGACCTTTAATTGCACAGGTGCTAATAATAAATCCCCGCCTCTACTTGCTTAGATGTCATCCTTGCCCCACCTGGGGTCTTTAAAAACTCTCCCTGACCTCTCCTTGGGAGTCAGTCTGAGGACCCTCTCCTCTGTGCTGTCTCCCTTGTGCAGAACATAAGCCTGGATAAAGCCTTGCCTGAAATTCACATTTGGCCTCTTGTCAGTTTCTTCTGGGCCCCCCTGGGATGAGGGACAGCAGACACACCTTTGGAGCTGATGGACCTGTGTTCACCTCTTGGTTTCTCCACACTTTTCTTTGTGACTTTGTTTAAATTTAAGATGGGAAAAATTTCAAATGGGAAAATTATGTCCCTTCCAGAGGCGCAGGATGAAATTAGTTTCTCAGCAGGATAAATGTTAGTACCCCTTTTTATCTACATCAGTAAGAAAGGATGGGGTAAAATAGTCAAGAAAAACATCAGGCAAAGACCTTTAATGTTTTGTTTTCGCTTTTTTTGTGTCCTAATTTCTTTTTAACAAATAACAATAATCTCTCTGATTAGGAAAATAGTACATTTGTTGCAGAAGATTTGGAAAATATGGCAAAATATATTTTTTGAGTTGCGAGCAATTCTACCACCCAGAGATAAAGACTGTTAATGCTTTTGTGTTTGTCCTAAGCATGGGTGCATGGAAACATTTTTCCTTCCTTTTGCAAAACTGGGATAATATTATTATATAAATATTACATATTTATATAAATTTATAAATTTATATAAATAAATATTATTATATTATATTATAGCCCATTTTCACTTTATGTGTACTCTTATTTTTTAAAATTTCTTAAGAAGTTTTGGAATTTCTCTTATTTTAAAAATATTGTTCAAAAACATAACTTAATGGTTATATAATATTTCACTATATTGATGTACCATATTTTACTTAGTCCTATTTTGGAACACTTAGACCATTTCCAAGTTTTCTCAAAATAGAAATTCTACATGGTAATCTTGCACACAAATTTTGGTGCACATCTGTTGATGTCTTTAGGATAAATTTCTAGGAGTGGAATGAGTAATTCTAAGGGTTTTTAAGTGGTCCTGACACATTACTAAATCACCCTTCTGAAAGATTTTAACAATTGATGAATGATAATTTTTGTACCATCTGGTCTCAGAACTGAATGATCAACTACATTTTGAAAGTATTAGATTGAGAACTGATGGATTATAGCTACATTTGGGGGATCTATTTATCTTTCTATGAGGCTCTCTATGTGATTTTCCACAATTTGTAATGGGGATGCAGAGCTGCAGAAATTTGGGAGTGAGCCAGATGATTTCCGAAGAGACTGGCCTGGGCATGGAAAACGGGAAACATTTGTCAGTTCTGTAGATCAAACACAATCAAGTACTAAGACTGAGGAAGGTCCATACAATTGGGAAGATGCTGGGTCAGCCCCAAGTTTTAAAGGGAACTTGCACTAGACTTGACTTCCGCACTTGGTGAACGAGGCTTCTGGCTGCCTGCCAGTTAGGAGCAGCTAGGAACAGAATGGCACGAGAAACAGTAAGCCAAAGTGGGGGCTGGGAGACACTGGCAAGGGGCTGGAGGAGAGGGACCACGGAAGGGGAAAAGCTGCAAGAAGGAGGGTCTGGGTCTGTGATGCTCCTGGGGAAGCTGGATGCCCTGCTGCAGCCATAGCAACAGCTTACTGGAGACAAATCACAGAACTTTCCAGAAAAGGCCAGGCTTCTCTGGTGCAGTCTAGGAGGATAGTTATGCGGGTACCTGAAACTGTCAGGAGGATGTCCCTGACCAATGTGGGGAACACCCAGGAGGCAGTGTCACACCCTAAGCTTGGCCTAAGCCAGCAGCTGCTATGGCCAACAGTAGGCTCTAGGTTGTGTGAAGATTCAACAGTAGTATTAGGAGTTTGGAGATGATACGGAAGCAAAGAATTAATTTATATTTATTTAAACTAGAGATACGCACAAAACACAAGTCCTGGTGATTTAGAGTGCCTAACAATTGCCATGGATTTTGATAACTTTAGGAGAATTAGCAAGGTAACTAAATAAGAAACTGATAAAAATCATTCTCAGGTGGAGGGGGTGGTGAAACAGGTGAAGGGGATAAAAGGTACCAGCTTCCAATTATGAAATAAGCAAGTCATAGGGATGAAAAGTACAGCATAGGGAATATAGTCAATAATATTGTAATAACTTGGTGCAGTGACTGATGGTAACTACACTTAGATTGTGCTGTTCATTTCCTACATAATTGTCGAATCATTATGATGTACACCTGAAACTAATACTGTATGCCAACTATACTTCAATTAAAAAGAAAAAAGAAAATGATGCTCAGAGTTGTCACAAAAGAAAATACCTAATCCTAATAATTATGGATCCCCTGGCTTTGGGCTCAGGAGCTAGAGCAGGCCGACTAGGGGTTTACACAGAGCTTGGGCAGGAAGGGGGCTGGCCAACTCCCAACAAGTGTTCTTTGGGGGACCCCAGTGGAGGAGTTTGGGTGCTCTGAAACACCCTCACTCTGGCCTCCAGACCCCGAGTCTCAGCAGCCACGTTCTGGCTGGGCACAGATCCCTCCATGCTTCTCTTTGGAGACTTGGCCCTAACTTTTCCAAATATTTATGGATCCCATACTACTTAACCCACCCCAGGACTAAACACAAAATGCTCTTCACTGGCTTTGGGAATAACAAATCCTACCAGACCGGTAAAACTCTACTGGTTCTAAGTTTGGTAAATCAAATGTTATCGTTTACATGATGTATGTTAACTTCAGCAAGGGGTTTAAACTCCTCCCACATAAACCACTCAACAAGCAGAAAAATATGGTCAAAGTGTTGGTATTAGAAAACACATAGTGTTTTCAAAGGCTGGTCTTGGACCAGTATATCCTAAATTTTCACTGGCAATGGTACAAGGTGACGCATATGAATAAATCAATCAAAGAGATGACCCAGTATGGGGTTAGAACCTACTGTCACATTAACTCTCTAAGGTGAGAGACAAAGACTTGGAAATCAAAACTCATAGATATATGGAATGGGGTTTGATAGCATCAGGCACAATAAAGAACAGAATAAGCAAACAAAAAATGGGGTGAATCCATAGTGTTGTAAAACTTCCACCTTCTGGAGTGTGCAAGAGCAAGTCCCTCCAGAAAGCCAAGTTTCCAGTGACTGAGATACCTTTAAGCATAGATTTTAGGTTTTTATCTATTTTTGGTGGAAAATTTTTAAAAAGCTATCATTCACTGTTTTTTAAAGGATGAGTATAATGTAGCTTTTTCTATATGACACAGGGCAATCATTTATGATCAATTTCAATTCAGTAAGTATTTCCTGAACATCTTTGCTTTGTGCCAAGTACCGTATATTGAACTTTAACCATTTTTTATTTACTTTAAAACTAGATTTTTGGGAAAGAAGCCAGCCACGAAGGACCACATAGTGTGTGACTCCATTCAGATGAAATGCTCTGAAGAGGCAAATCTGCAAATAAAGAAAGTAGATGGGTATTTGCCTAAAGCCTAGAGGGAGTGAGTGGGGGAGGGAGGTATTGGGGCATAGTGGCTCAGGGGCACAGGTTTCTTTTGGAGATGATGATGTTCTAATGATTCACAGCTCTGTGGATATACTAAAAAAGCCATTGCATTGTACACTTAAATGGGAAAATTCTATAGTATGTGAAGTATATCTCAGTAAGGCCATTAAAAAAACAACAGGTTGTCAATATTCAGAGAACAGGAAGAGACCCCTGAGCAATGATGGGGGAGGGTGGACTGCGCTGCACAGGTGGGGAGGAACCAAGATATTAAACTCCTACTCCTGCCCCGATGACTATGCTCTCTTCTCGTCCTCCTGTCCTTGAGAGACCAAAAACAAAACAAAACAAAACAAAACAAAACAAAACACACCCCCTCCCCCAGCTAGAAGTGCGTTTCTAACCAGCTAGTTTCGCTTCTCTACGAACGCTTGCTTTTTCGCGCATGCGCGGGCTAACCGGCCAGGTCTGCTTCTGTAAGATTGCTTTGTCAGCTTTCTCCCGGATCCTTTGTCTGCTCACACGCGGACCCTTTGTCTGCTTTCGTGCGGACCCCTGCTTGTGTACTCGGGTCCCCCTGGCCCAATCCACTGGCGCCAGGTATACCTGTTCAAACTGTGGACCAATTAGCACAGCCCTACCCGAAACTTGTTTGTACCCGTCTATAAAAATCCCACACCGACCCAGCTCTGGACCTCTCGGCATTATCGGCAAGGAGCGACGCAGAGGTCCAGGTTCGAACCTGCAATAAAGGACCCTTGCTGATTGGCTTTGACTCACGTCTCTGGTGGTCTTTTAAGGTGGGGGTAATATTCAGTTGGCATTTCATCCTCATGCCTGCCAGTGACACGTTCTGTGGCATCAGCTGCTTAGCCATCAGCTCTGCTTCTGGAAACCACAGAGCTTTAAGGCCCCGCTCAGTAGTCAGAAAGGCCTGGGTTTAAGGACTGATGGTGTGATTGTGGGCAAGTTCTTTACCTTCCCCATGCCCCAGTTTCCTTATCTGCAAAACAGGGTCGATAATATTTACCTCATAGTGTTGTTTTAAGGATTAAATGAGATAAAGCTCGGAATGTGGCGGCTTTGTGTCTGACTCACCCTCAGTGTTCAAAAGAAGTTTGTGTCTGGAAAGTGAAAGTGTCACTACCAAGAAACCAGTCCTCAGAGTGTGACTTTGGTGATACTCATTCTGACTATTGGGCTGTTGAGCGGGGTAAGGACATCGGTGTCAATGAATGTTCCTGCCAGATGAGGTGTTACAGAATTACCAGCTTTCCCTAACATAGTACAAAAGGAATAAACGTTCATTGAGCCAGGTACTTGACATTCAGGATCTCGTTGAATCCTTATAATAATAGGTCCATGCTGTAGATGGGGAAACTGAGGCTCACACAGCTCACCCCAATACTACTGAATGCTTTTACGGTGTGCTATGGTTGAGCACTCATTCATTTAATCCTCACTAACCCAGTGAGGTCACGTGATATGGTGATTTATATGAAATAGACATGTGGTCTGTGTCCCCACCTCTAACAGTTACCCAAATCCTCAGAACTTTCCTGGAGGAGAGCGATACGGGCCTTTTGTTATGTTAATGAGGTGAATTCCAGGCCAAACCCAAGGGCCGGAGGCCCAATCAGATTAGAGGGGTGGACCGGTTAGTCCCCGCCTCCTGACTTCCGGAGGGGGCGGGGCCAAGAGGGTTGGAGGTGGTGTGGCCACCTCCGTGAATCAGTCGTGTTTATGCAGTGAAGCCTTCATAAAATCCTAATGGACCGGGTTTAGAGAGCTTTCAGTTAGTTTGGTGAACATTGGAGGCTGCAGGAGAGGCTGCACCGGAGGGCAGGGCAGCTCTGTCCTTTCCCTGCCCTCTCCCCATCCCTCGTCCTCGGCATCTCTTCCACATGCCTGTTCCTTTTATAATAAACCAGTGATCAAGTGAGGAAAATGTTCCTGAGTTCTGTGAACTGCTCTAGCAAAATAATCGAACACGAGGAGGAGGTCATGGGAACCTTTGATTTAGAGCCAGTGGGTCAGAAGAAAAGGTAACAACCCAGATTTGGAACTGGCACTCGGGTGCGGGTGGGAAGTCTCGTAGGACTGCACCCTTAACCTGTGGGACCCGAGGCTCTCTCCGGGGGCACTGTGTCACGATCGCGTTGAACTGTAGGACACCCAGCTGGTGTCAGAGCGTTACCTGTTGTAGGTGTTGGGGCAGCCCTACACACACACACACACACACACACACACACACACACACCCCAAAAGAGGTAGTTACCATCATTATCACATTTTACATATGAGGAAACTGATGCACAGAAAGAATGAACTTGCCCAGGTTTGCAGATCTGGGACACAAACAGAAATAAATCTGATTCCAAAGCCTGTGTCTCTTCCACATCTGTGCTATCCACTAAGACACAGCAGAAGGTCCTAGTGGTCCCTGTATCTAACAGGAAGGCATGCTTCAAAAGGCACAGTGGGTGGGATGTTGTACAAATTAAAAAGAAGACAGTCCCTAGCTTCAGTCAGGGAGTTGTTTCTTTGGGGGGCATGAGGAGGCTTCATTAGGCTCTTCTAGACCTTCCTACCTGAGAATACATACAGAGTACAATTTTTTTTTTTTAGCTGAAGGCTATGTGTGGTTTTGAGTTTGTCAAAGTGCTCTTGACAGCTGTTAGCCATTGCAAGGCTGCTGGGTGGCTGAGTTTCTGACATCTTTCTAGTATGTTTGTAGTTGTTTCTCACATGGTTTTGATAGCAGAGAGGAAAGTCCTGAGGGACTGGAGAGGCTAGGAGACCTCTGAGGCCTCACCTACCTTCCCATCCTGCACTTGACAGCCCAGGTTAGTCTTTTTTTTTTTTTTTTAATATTTTATTTATTTATTTGACAGAGATCACAAGTAGGCAGAGAGGCAGACAGAGAGAGAGAGAGAGAGGAAGCAGGATCCCTGCTGAGCAGGGAGCCCGAGAGCCCAGGTGAGTCTGAAAAGTGTGTGTAGAGAATGAGGAAAGCAGTCTGGACTGGGGATTTTTCTTACCTGTAGACAATCCAAGACAGATAGTGGCCAGCTGTTCCCAGTCTCTGCAGAGCCAGCAATCCAGGAAAAAAGGCTCGTACCCTCCTTCTGCTCTTTAAAGTATCCAGACTCAACTCCCTTACCCATTCCTGCTTTTAAGTGAGGCCCATTTGACAAGGTTGTCCACAGCCTAATGATAGCTGCATTTAATCAGTTTACCTTTGTAGGGGAAGGGGTGGGTGTGGTGGAATATATTTTAAAATGTTTTTTCATGGCTCAGATAGCTAGATAAATACAATTGTAATATTCAGATCCCTTCCCGAAATGTGTTTTCTCCAGACTCAGGGTTGTTTTGCTCGGGGTCAGTGACCCATGCTAGAGGAAGAAATCCCCACAAAGTAAATTGCTATTAGAGCTTCTTTTCCTTGTGCTCTTTCCAGCTACAGATGTGTACTATTAAGAAAACAATCACTGTACTTACTCATGGGAAGAGAAGTTTCCCAGCGGATTCCAGCATGGGCCGAGGTCGGGGGGGGCGCTGGTCCTCTTAAACTTCTCTCCCACCCTCCATCAGAGGCTGTTTGGTCTCCCACTGAAAGAAGACACTCCAGTCCCTTTCATTAGGATGGGTTAGCCCACACAGTGGGAGGTGGCCTGAGGAAACACCTGGCAGCAGTTAATATTTGACTCCTACAGGACTGCCATTCAAAGGGCTTCCAGAGAAGAACAGTGACCACCTGGGGATGGCAGTTGCAAACAGGCCTTGGGAACGGGGCAGGTGCAAGGCATGGCCTTAGATGGGGTGGGAACAGGACAGATGGGCCCCTCCACTCCCCTGCATTTCCTGTCTGCTCAAAGGTGGCTGTTGAGGGGCGCCTGGGTGGCTCAGTGGGTTAAGCCTCTGCCTTCGGCTCAGGTCATGATCTCAGAGTCCTGGGATCGAGCCCCATATCAGGCTCTCTGCTCAGCAGGGAGCCTGCTTTCCTCCCTCTCTCTCTTCCTGCTTCTCTGCCTCCTTGTGATCTCTGTCTGTCAAATAAATAAATAAAATCTTAAAAAAAAATTTATAAAAAAAAAGGTGGCTGTTGAAGTTCAAAGTGCCGCTCAACTTGGCTTCTCCTTTCCTGGGCTGGGTCACTGCCATGATCAGGGTAATATATGAAGCTGTTCACAGTTCCTTACACTTTAATATTAATCTCCAACATGCAGCTGCCAAGATCAGGTTTTTTTTTTTTTTTAAGATTTTATTTATTTATTTGTCAGAGAGAGAAAGAGAGAGCACAAGCAGGCATTGTGGTAGGCAGAGGCAGAGAGAGAAGCAGGTTCCCCACTGAGCAAGGAGCCCGATGTGGGACTCGATCCCAGGACCCTGGGATCATGACCTGAGCTGAAGGCAGTGGCTTAACCAACTGAGCCACCCAGGCGTCCCCAAGATAAGGTTTTAAGAGAGAGAGAGGGTGATCCTCATGAGGGCTAGCCTGGGTGGGGACCCTTTAGAAGCAGAGTTGAATGGGAGACACACTGTGAGGACACTGAGGACGGTCCAAGGACTGGGGTGTATTAGTCTGCTCAGGCTGCCCTCACAGAGACCACAGACAGGGGCTTCCACGACAGAAATCCATTTTCTCACAATTCTGGAGGCTAGAAGTCCAATGTCAAGGTGCTGGCAGGTTTGCTTTCTCCTGTGGCTTCTCTATTCTTGGCTCACACACGGTTGTCCCTCTGTCTGGGATGTTTGCTTGCTAATCTCCTCGCAAATACTTCATCGGGCTCTTCATGCCATCTCCAACTCCATCATGGGGCCACGATTCAAAGGGTTTCCAGGGAAGAAGAGAGTTCACCTGGGATTGGGGACAGCTAGGAACAGGGCAGGTGCTTAACAATCCCATTTTCAACTCATTGTCTCTCAAACAAAAGGCCCCTCTTTGGAGGCCTTTCCTTCAAAGTCAGTCACTTTCCAAGGCCCTGAGAGTTGGAACTTCAACATATAAATTTTGAGGGGGATGCCATTCGACCCTTAGCAGATGAAGAAAAGGACAAACTCCAAACACAACCTCCTCCAGCTTGTGGCAAACATCAGAGTCACATGGCCCTGCGAAGCATTTCCTGAGAGACAGGTTCAATCTTCCATCCAAGAAGATGTCCTAGGCCTGAGGCGCCCCACAGACCAGGGCTTGTAAGCTCAGGGCCTGGCCTACACCCTGAGGGCTGGGCTGCTGGGAGGGGTTCGGTTTTGTCTGAGCAGGAACCCAGGACCCAGCAGGACCCAGGCAGGAACAGAGGCCCTTGCCCTGCTCCACAGTTATGAAGTATACTTGGGGGAGAATCAAACTCCGTGATAATTTAATAGTTATTAATAATTAATAACATTCATTCCTCAAGGATTGTTTGCACAGTGCACAGAAGCTTGAGAATTAGCGATAATAAAATTTTAGTGTTAAGATAAAACTGGGTTAACAGTTTCCCTGCCTTCGTTTTAAATGTGTGTATATATGAAATATTCATTTTGAGTTATAAACTAATAAACAAAGATGTCCCCTAGGCTCCAATGTGTGAAAATCTAATGTGATACTGTAAATCAAGAAAGAGTAATAAAGAAATTATAAGAAAATGATCATTTGGTACACAATGAATAACTTATTAGAGTAATAGGTCAACACAAAGAAGAGAACAGGAAGGGGAAGGGGCTGGCATTTTCTTTTGCTCCGTAATTTGTGTTGCTATGCGATTTACAGGCTTCACCTTTACCTTAATAGGCATCTACTGGGCAGCTACGATTTGACAGATGCTGAGCTGGTCTCCCCACAGCTGGGAGATGGGTTCCATATGTGGTCCTCACTCACCTTCCTGCCCTTCTTTTTCCTTCTAGAGTAATTCCAGGAACGCCAGATGAAAAAGAGAAGTAAAACACAGATGCTTTGGGTTCTTAAGCCAATGGTGGTGGTTGTGTGCAGTCTCCCTGTTTCACCTCTGGTGGCTCTTTCTACCCAGTCTCTATTAAATGTTGGTGTCTCCAGGGGTTTTTCCTAGAGCTTCTGCTCTTCTCTATCTACATTCTTTTCCTAGTTGGCTTCTTCCCTTCTCATGGCCTTACAAAGTGTTGACACAGACAACTCCCAATTTATATGTCAAGCCGAGCCTTCTCGGAGCCCCGGACTCACAGATGTGTCTCCTGGACATCTCCACTTCAATTCACTCAATTCTCAAGGCTTCCCAAACCCCTACCCTCACCCTGGCTGTCACCATGCCTCCTTCTGTCTCAATAAATGGCAACTCAGTCACTCCCCTGCTCAAGACCAGACCCCAAGAGGCATCCTTCATTTATCTCCTTCCCTCACTCCCCATATCCAACTCATTAGGGAGTTTTTTCAGTTCTATCTTCAAACCCATTTGGAGTATGACTGCGTCTATCCGTTTCCTTGATTACCACACCACGTCTGGTCAGCATCATCTCTGGGTGACATTTGTGCAATAGCCTCCCAGTGGGTCTCCCCATTGTTGCTTTGCCAGCCCAAACAGCAGCTAGAGTGATTTAGAAACAAAAATTTGGTCATGTGATGCCACTTCTACCCCTTAGTCTGCGTAAAATCCTTCAGTGGTTTCCTGTTGCACTTAGAATAATATCCAAGCTTCTTACTGAATCCCCTAAGCCTTAACTAAGCATGCCCCATTCTCCTCTCCAGCCCCATCTTGAACCATTCTCACGACTCTCACGACATTCTGGCCAGATTGCCCTCCAAAGTTCCCCTAGGGTTTTCCTACTGTAACTGAAATTGCTGGATCAGCAGTCTCAGAAACTTATTAGAAATCTCAAGATCTACTCCAGACATCCTGAACCAGAGTCAGGATTTCTACAAGATATCCAAGTGACTTGTATACAAATTAAAGTTTGAGAAGTGCAGCTGTAGACTAGAATACAACAAACTCTTTCTACCTCAGGGCCTTTGCACATACCGGTCTTCAAATGACTCATTCCTGAAATATCTCTGGAAATGGATATAACAAACTATAGCTGCTTCTAGAGAGAGAAACTTGAAGTCTGACATCAAGGACGGGAGGGAGAGTTACTTTTTATAAGATACTTTTCAACTTTATAAAGACATTTAAATGGATTTCTCCTTTCCAATCTTCAATTTTGCTTATGTCCATCACTCTATAAAAAGCAAACTTCCAATTACTTGGTGTCACAGCATCCTTTTATTTCCTTCATAGTGCCTGCCACTATTCTGTAATTATGTGTCTTCACCTATCATTTGCCTTGCTCCCCAGAATGCAGGGTGGATTGTGTCTGTCTCAGGCACCACTGTGTGTTCACTGTCTGCAGTTCCATGCCTGCACATGGGCACCTCTCAGACTCTTCCAAACGTGGCTGCTCTGAAGTCTTACATTCAGCTACTCTCCCTGCCTCTGACACCTCTCCCATGCAGTGGGCATTCTGATTTTCTGCCAGCAGCCCACGTCATTCCTTCTGACAGCCTTGGGTCCCTTGCCTGTTCTCTGTCTGCCTCCCACCTCTTGTCTCGCAGCCTCTTGGTTTGGATCTCTGGTCACATGCCTCTCTCTTCATCTCCTCCCTCAAACCCAGCCCTTGACTTTAGTCCCCGTGACACGCAAGAATGGAAGACACCAGGAAGAAGGCCTCACTTCTCAGCCCTGAATCCACAAAGCCGGCTCTGTTTGCTGCCACCTGTTTGTCTTCCTGTTTGCTAAGATGACACCCACTGCGACTGTCCATTAAGTGCTCTCATCTCAGGGCCCTGTGGTGTGCTGATGAATGCCTAACACCAGGCTCTCTGGAGTAGAGAAAGCTCTGGTTTGTACAGTCCACTGATTTCTGTGGTGTAAATACTCCCACCACAGCCAATTACAAGCTACCAATGTGGTATCACTAAGCGTAGTTTTAAGACACACACGGGGGGCGCCTGGGTGGCTCAGTGGGTTAAGCTGCTGCCTTCGGCTCAGGTCATGATCTCAGGGTCCTGGGATCAAGTCCCGCATCGGGCTCTCTGCTCAGCGGGGAGCCTGCTTCCTCCTCTCTCTCTCTCTGCCTGCCTCTCTGCCTACTTGTGATCTCTCTCTGTCAAATAAACAAATAAAATCTTTAAAATAATTAATTAATTAATTAAGACACACATGGAAGTGCATTGTCATCTAGAGCACTTTTTTCTTAAAGATTTTATTTATTTCTTTGACAGGACAGAGAGCACAAGTGGGCAAAGTGGCAGGCAGAGGGAGAAGGAGAAGCAGGCTCCCCGCCGAGCAGGCAGCCTATGGAGGACAGTCACGTCACACAGATTGAAACAAAAACTTTGCAGTGATTCTTCATGGGTTTTATAGAATAAACTCTAAACTCCTGAACATTCTCTCCACAGGGACCCTTCACCCCTCAGCTAATTCCTACTCCTGGTTCGGGTCTTCGTGCAATCCTCTCAGACGTGGTGTTGCCTCCTCCACCCTCTCCTGAGTCGGGGTCGGGGAGGCCTGCTCACATGGGGTTCTCTGTCTCTACAGCAGTCGTTACGTGCATACCTGCACAGGAGGGCCATGCTGTCTCTGCCATGGGACCTGACTCTTCCCTTCTTCCCTTCCCCTTCCCCTAGTGCGTATTCAGTTCCCTGGCTCATGATGGATGGTCCGTACATACTGTCCCGAGAAGCCGTTAAGAAATGAGCCTTCTGAGACCATGAGCCAGCCCCCAAGAATGCAGATCCCAGTGTTGTTGGTGTTGGAAGCATCTGGTCTCTGGAGTCCTGCCAGTCTCTCCTGGGTGCTGTAGACTGTGTGCTCAGGAGGCCTGAGGAGTTTTGGACATGCCAGGCTCCAAGAAATACCAGGAACACGTGATTATTTGCTCCCTCACGGTCCACCTCCTCTTTTATAGCCACATTTTGAATGTGTCTTGAATGCCCGACCACTCTGTGAAACTTTCCCTGCCCATCTTGGGGAAATACACAGCTCCCACTGCCAGCCTCTCACTCAGTGCTCGCACGCATATTTTCTTTCGAGCTCAAGGTCTAATTACTTTTTTAAAAAAGATTTTACTTATTTGAGAGAGAGAGGGAGCATGTGCAGAGGGAGAAGCAGGCTCTCCGCCAGACACAGGACTCGATCTCAGCACCCTGGGATCACAACCTGAGCCGAAGGCAGGTGCTTAACAGACTGAGCCACCCAGTTGCCCCTAAAGCTCTAATTCCTGATTTCTGTGTGATGCCTCTATTTACAGCTTGGTTACAACAAAGGGATGCTGTTCCTTGTCGTCGAAGCGCCCAGGCGGTTGGATTGTGAACTGCTCTGGCAAGGAGGCCAAACAGTGACTTTGATGTGTAGCCGTCGGCATGAGGCCTCCACGGGTACCTCAAGGATTACAACAGTGCCGACAGAACGTCCCTTCATTCTCAACTTACTCTCTGGGGCTGTGCTAGATGCCGGGCAGAACACAACTCCCAGGGTTCCTGGAACCTGGGATCAGCTATTCAAGTCCAGCAGGAAACGTCTGGACCTGTTCTTTCCCTAACTGGATTCCTAGCTCAGGGTCCAGGGGCCTGCAGAGTACCCTGGGAGGAGAATGGCCTGGAGAGACCAGGAAAGGTCTGCGTTCCCTGTAGCTCCCTTGGGCCCCAACTGAGGCCCATACTGGGCCCTTCACCTGCAGCTGGCTTGCTGGAAACAATCAGAGGAAGCAAGCGTGGACTGCGTCCCTGTGAGGCTGGCTCTCAGAGCAAACCCGCTGGGCTGTGGCTTAGCTGGAAGGAAGGTGTAAGACGCCAAAAGCATGTCAGGAGAAGGGCCATGAGCCCCTGTGTCTTATAGATTGCGTCACTTCAGGGACCTGGGGGTACAATCTCAGAAAACCACAGTGAGCCACATGTGGGAGGGAGGGGGCGGGGAGGCCAGTCCCAAGCTCTCCTTCTGAGCTAGAGGAAAACCTTCACGGGGGCATGGGGGAACCCTCACCTTTCTCCAAGCTGGCTGACAACCAGAGGAGATTCCCCAGGCAAGTCAAACACAGAGCCATATTTCTGCCCCTGGTTTTAAAAATGGAAGTTATCCTAATATTCTCCCAGGGCCATCCTGCCCCACAGCCCCAACTTCGTGTGTGAAGGGCTTGGGGGTGACATCACACACTTTCTTGTCCACTGGGTCTCACCAACCTGTTTCCAAAGTGGGGGAAAATTGCAGCAGGTAAATTACCAGTCTGAACAACCCCTCCCCAATGTCATTCTGGAGTGAAAGGTGTGAGAACAGACAACATAGTTATTGTCCTTGAAATACAACAATGGAAGTGTTAGGTGGTGTATTAGTAGGGGTTTCTCCAGAGAGATGGAACCAATAGCATTAGTTGTTTGTTTACCTTTTTATTTATTCTAAGGTATTGGCTCACAGGATTCTGGAGGTGGAGAAGTCCAGTCTGCTGTCTGATGTGGAAAACAAAGGCAAAATAAAAATTTAAGTTTCCTTACTACTCACAGCCCATTGACAAGACCCTGAAAGAGGCCAGTGACCTCCCTCTACAGACTCTGCTGCCTTGATGTTAATACTTTGCTAAGGGCAAACTGCAATCTTAGCCAACTCCCTCCCCCCCCACCCCCCACCATGCAAGTCTACTTTAACATACAAAGATTTCTTTGGAAACTTCCTTTATCTCCACCCGCCAAGATACATGTTGGTAATCATCCCCCAAGCATATGACCCACCGATATACATCTGAAAAGTCTCATGTCTGAGTTTTTACTAAACAGTAATAAATGACGTTTTCTTAACAGCGTACCCCCTACAGGTCCAGGAAACCTTGCTTCCAAAAAACCTGGGACACTTACCCTATCCCTAATCCCCACCCAATTTGAAAGCATATAATGTTCCACTCCTAACGCACACTGCTCTTTCTGCCCACAGGTCCTGTCCCCTTTAATATAACCACCTTTTGCACCCAAGATGTCTCAAGAATTTCTTTGTGGCCATCGGCTTTGAACCCTAATCTTCCCTGAGTCTCTGTCCGCAAGCTGTAGGCCTAGGAAAGCTGCAGGTGTAGTTTCAAAGCCTGAGAGGCAGAGAGCAAGAACGTAGATTCCAGTCCAGGCGTTAAAGCCTGAGACCCAGGAGCCCCTCGGGCGGAAGAAGACAGAGGCGCCACCTCTGAAATCAGGCAGAGACCGGACAGATCCAACCCCTCCTTGGTCTTTTTCTTCCCTTCAGGCTCTCAACAGATTGGAAAGTGCCCGCGTTGGGGAAGGCCATCTGCTTTACTTAGCCTGCAGATTCACATGCTAATCTTTCCTGGAACAACTCCGACAGACACACCCAAAGATAATGTTTAACCAGATAGGGCCCCATCCAGAGATCTAGGGAGGCTCATGGGCAAAACCAACCGTCACAGGTCGTGGTGTTTTTTTTTCCCTCAAAGTGGCTAAAGAACGGTTGGGCAGTGTCCATTTTACATGGTTACAAAACGCAAACTAGTGAACACCTAGGTGCTTTGGCATTTTCAAACAAAGTCCCTGGATCAGTACTAGAAACTGCTTTTTATTCCGAAGGCCCAACAGGTTCATAAACATGCCCACAGAGTGGTTCCAATTTATAGATGAATATTCAAGTGGTGCATTATAGTATTAGAAAAAAAAAAGACCTTTATTTTCCCCCCTGTTTTAAATAACATTCTTGGCATCATGATTGTGCTTTTTGTACAGAGGACATAAGTGAGTGTTGTGGCAAACACATCTGCATACCTTGCAGGGTATGCAGGTATGTAGGTAACACATACCATACCTTGCATGGCCTTAATAATAATGGCATTTATCAAAGGCTCAAAAAGGCACCAGCACTAAATCATGGGGCTTCAGAAATGCAAAAATAAATCTACAGTTGAGTCTTTGCAGAAAAAATATAAACTGCAAATCAGCTGACCTCAGACAATTCATTTATTTAATTTATCCTTTGGATTTATGAAGGAGTCCAATTAATTTAAAGATGTCCTCATTACTGCTGGCTGCTGTGGATGGTTCTTCATCAAGAATGTTACGTTCCTGGAACCAATGACTCACATCTTAGATTTCTGTGCATCCTGCTCAGCCACTTGAACACACACAGGCTTCTCTGTCTCAGAAGGTCAAGGAATTAACCCTTTCAACATCTTAAAGGGGATGCACCATCTGGGTGGAGATGCTGGAAGGACTTTTCTCCCAGGGGAGAATCCTTGAAGCAAACAGACCCATCCAGTCACCAAATCCTGCCTGACGGTTTCCAGAAGCTTTGCTCAGATCTCTGAGCACCAGGATGGCAGGAGCCAGTGTGTGAGTTCAAAACTCCTAGAGGAGCAATCAACTCACTCCTTACTTTGTTCAGCGTAGGCTGCTGAGTTTGTTCACTTTTAGCTTTCCAGGCTGGTAATATGATCAATGATATCAATATGCAGAGAGGAAGGAGAAAACAGTTCTGCCTAATGGATTAATAATATTCTTTCAAATACCCCTAAAATATGAAGAACTCTGGCCACAAACTTACTCTTTAGAGTAGGGAAAATCCGGGTTGAAATTCTGTCTTAAAGGTGTTTAGGCACTGGCAAATCTCTTTTTTAGCAGTATTTATGCCTTATATTTATTTATTTATTTTAAAAAA
The DNA here is from genome assembly GCF_022355385.1 of Mustela nigripes. NCBI lineage: Eukaryota > Metazoa > Chordata > Mammalia > Carnivora > Mustelidae > Mustela > Mustela nigripes. The sequence goes on along the minus strand of NC_081563.1, from coordinate 74,410,328 downwards.
GATTGTATTTATTTATTTGACAGAGAGAGAGAGATCACAAGTAGGCAGAGAGGCAGGTGGGTGGGGGGGATAAGCAGGCTCCCTGCTGAGCAGAGAGCCGGATGCGGGGCTCGATCCCAGGACCCTGAGATCATGACCTGAGCTGAAGGCAGAGGCTTTAACCCACTGAGTCACCCAGGCGCCCCTGTTCTTTATATTTAAATATGGAAAAATCTAAGCAATTGTTTTATTTATTTATTTATTTTTAAATTTAAATTCTAATTAGCTCAATATTGATTCAGGAGTAGAGTTCAGTGGTTCATCATTTACATACAACACCCAGCTCTCATTATAACAAGTGACCTCCTTCATCTCCATCACCTGTCTAGCCCATTCCCCACCCACCTCCCTCCATCTCTATTTGTTTGTTAAGAGTCTCTCATGATTTGTTTCCCCCTTTCCCTCTTTTTTTCCATCCAGATTGTTCATTCCGTTTGTTTCTTAAATTCCACATATAAGTGAAATCATATATGTCTTTCTCTGATTGACGTATTTCACTTAGCATAATATACTTTAGCTCCATTCATGTCGTTGCAAGCGCTAAGATTTCATTCCTTTTGACGGTTGAGTAATAGTCCATTGTGTGATATATATACCACCTGTTCTTTATCCTTTCATCAGTTGATAGGCATCTGGGCTCTTTCCATAGCTTGGCTATTGTTGATAATCCTGCTATAAACACCAGGGTGCATGTACTCTTTCGAGTGTGCATTTTTGTATCCTTTGGGGAAATACCTAGTAGTAGGCATTTTTCCCCCCAAAGGTAAATCTATCTTGTGCATTTTAACCAGTGGGCAATTGTACCCCACAGCTTCAGTTTTTCTAGGTTCCTGCTGATGGTTTAAAAAAACAAAAGAAGAACAAGATTGAAGGCAAATGCACACATTTACCTTGCCTCCTTCTCACAGTTTCACTGAGAAGCCTAAAGAATCAGGTATGAAATGGAATAATCTTATAAGACAGAGAAGAACAGAAGGGGATACCAACAGAGATCAGATTTAGATAGAATTCTAGAAGGTGGAAAGGGATGTAATGACATAGCAGAGTGAGCCACAGCTCAGAAGATACAAAAGAGAAAATTGCTGGACAACAGAGACTTTGTCTTAGCTACCAACATCTCTGTGTTTAGAATTCAGTTTTGTGCCTGGGCACAATTAAGCCTACCAGACGACCTTCCCTGTCCATGGACTTGGTCTTCCTATTCCAGAAGAAGATCTGTAGAGAAAAGGGCTACACAAGTACAGAAGAAACCACGACAAACTCCCCACATCAACCAGTCTGGCTTTCATACATAGATATAAATGGACAATGAAGATAGCCTCGAGGACAACCAACCGTTTCAGAGAGAAGAACTAAGACAAGAAACCCAAGGATGGTTCCCAGGGAATGGATAGAGAGAATTCAAAAAACAGCAGTCTTGGTGATACTCTCGGTGTGAGCATTGCATCCATGAAACAAGAATAGGTCAACATGGAAAAGGAGCAGAGAACCAAAGTTCTTGAGGATTAATGTTGGGTTTTTTAGGATAAAACTGCAAACTAATACATGACACAATTATGAATATTTGCTGGAGTATAAGAAAAAACAATCCACATGGCTTTGATGCTTGGAACATTCTCTGTAGAGAGATAGATTTAGTACCTGAGGATTACATTTCTTTTTCCAATCACACTACTTGGTTCTATAGTGATTAATATTTATATAATTAAAATGTTGTGAATGCTCTTTCTTAGTTTGCATTTTTAGAGTTAACTTCTGGCAGAGCACCAAAGACCTAGTCAATATACAAAATGGAGTGCAACTATTGTAACATGGGTACTGGAAAGCTAGCAGGAGTTGACAATAGTCAGGCAAGATAGGCAAGAGTATAAGGTGAAGAAGGAATAACCCAATCCTCACATCATGGAGAATCAAGAGGAATGGTGTCCTGTTAACAGAAAAAGAAATAACAAAGTAATAAAGGTAAACAAAAGAAAAACTACAAATATGTATGTTTATAAAAGTTGAGTCTTGGGGAATAGTGGAAGGAAGAGATAATATGAGTCACACAATTTTCTCATATTTCATAAGGGGCTCAGTAGATGCCATGTAAGATTAATAAATCAGGAAATAAAGCTATAAGCATATTACCTAGAATTATGGGGGTAAACACCCAAAGAATACAAAACCGGGTAAATGTGGTTATTCTGCCTCTGGGAATGCAAGCTTTGGTTTTTCATTTCATATTATCTTGCAGCTCAACTGTCAGCAAAATATGGCCCCAGACAGGCTGCCTATTTCTGTAAATAAAGTTTTATTGGAACACAGTCACTCATTTATATAATCTATGGCTGATTTTGTGTTAACAATAGCAGAACTGATTAGTTATGGCAGATACTCTAAGACCTGTAAGCCCAAGATATTCACTATTTAGCCTTTTACAGAAGAAGTTTGCTGGAATTACTAAACAGGTTATGGTTTTTAAAAAATTATGTGCATTATCCTTTTAAAAAAAAATCTCTACACCAGATGTGGTGCTTGAACTGATGACCCCAAGATCAAGAGTCACGTGCTCTAATGACTAAGCCCACCAGGTGCCCTGCACACATTATCTTGATTCTTTTCTTCCTTCCTCCATTCCTCCCTTCCTTCCTTCCTTTCTCTCTCCTTCCCCCCGCCTTCCTCCCTTCCTCCCTCCCTTCTCTGCTTCTTTCAGGTAGGCTCTATGCCCAGCATGGAGCCCAAGGTGAGGTTTGAACTCACACCCCTGAGTTCAAGATCTGAGCTGAGATCACGAGTTGGAGGCTTAACCTACCGAGCCTCCTAAGTGCTCCATGCATTATCATGATTCTTAAAAAAGAAAATTAAAGTGGGAGGAAAAGTACACTTCCCACTTTTCAATACTTTTTTTCAAACCACTGTAAACTTAACTCTAAACCCTAAATACAGACCACACTAGACTTGTGTATTAGTTTGCTAGGGCTGCCATAACAAAGTACCACAGAAATTTATTTTCACTTAACTCTGGAGAATAAAAGTCCAAGATCAACATATCGGCAGGATTAGTTTCTTCTGAGGCCTCTCTCCTTGGTTTATAGATGGCCATCTTCTCCCCGTGTTGTCACATGGTCCTTCTTCCCTCTGTGTGTATGTGTGTGTGTGTGTGTGTGTGTGCATGCACGTGTGTGTGCCCTGATCTCTTATTAGGACACCAGTTATATTGGATATGGGCTCACCCTAAGTGACCTCATTTATTAATTACCTCTTTAAAGATCCCGTCTCCAAGTACAGCCACATTTTGAGGTCTTGGTGGTTAGGACTTTGACCAATGAATTTGGGGGGATATCATGAAGCCTATAATAGCTTGCAAGCTCAGTGCCCTGTAGGAAGAGTTCACAATAGAAGAAAATGTCTGGAAACCTACTACAGTCAGTGCATGCACAGAACCACAGCCTTTAAGGACAGGAGCTGCTTGGACCTCACTGCCAAGAAACCTGGCTCCCAACTGGCCACTTTGAGGTTAGTACTTGACCCCACCTCCTTTGTAAACTCCTGCTATGCTTGGAGCTCTGAAAGGATAGGGCAATGTGAAGTAGGTTGCCTTCCACTCATCATGACCTCCTTGGAGCCAGGGCTGCTCACTTGGCAGGAGTGCCTGATCCTTACAGACAAGATGGTAGATGAGGGCGTGGGTGTGGGTGATAAGGAAAACAATCTGATCCATTCCCTCTTTCCTTACCTTAGGGAAGAAATATGGAGCATTTACATTTAAAGGTTTCAGCTTCTGAAAGATTGGGTTTATTTTGTCTAAAGGACTCCCTAGTGATTTGCCTCTATTTTCCTTTGTCTCTGTAGCATTTTGCATTTTTCTAAATTTGATACCAGAATTCTTATCCTTGTGGGGGATCTTTCAGATGCAAGTTGTTCTTTATTAGATTGTGGGATAAATGTTGAATTTCTGTTTTTCTGCAAGTGTAATAGCAATTGTCAAACCAGGCTCTGGGCAGGGAGGGCTGCTCTTGCTCACAGGCATGTGAGTCTGGAGGCTTCTGGCTTCTATGCAAATACTTCAGGGTGCTCTTAGGGGAGGTTAATGAGCAAACACCAACCATCAGCCTGACTGCTGTTGTTTTTAATAATCTTCTGGGCATCACAAACATATCTCTCCTTTATTTCCATGCTAATAAGGATAATTTCCCCATGGAGAAGGCAGGAAGGATGCTAGACAATGCATATAAAGCAAATGTCAACCACTGCCTGAACACCTGTGCTATTACCCCAAATGCATGAATTCATCCTGCATTATTTCTGCTATTTGGTCTTAAATATTTCCCTACACTTAGGAGTTAAATAGACTAATGGGACAATTCAAGGGGTGCAGCTGGGGAAGCAGATCTGCATAGCTGCCCTCACCACGTTCACCCATAGAGAGGAAACATGAAGATCCCATCTTCTGACTGGTTGGTTCTGTGTGGCTTCCTTCTCCTGGTAATAAAAAGCTTTCAAAGCACTCTGGACAACTACATTCTACGTAAAAGCCCATTTGGATCATTTTCTGGATGATTACTTCTTGATAATAATTAGTATTAAGAGGAATGTAATGTAATTACATTGTAAAACTAATGTAGGAGGCCCTACCTCAGACTGCTCCATGTTGCAGACACAGAGTAACTCCAGTCCTGGGGAGGCCACCGGGTCCAAACTCCTTGCCAAGGTGAAGATCTGGACAGCCTCCCAGAGAGATGGCTGTTCTCCCCCTCAGCTTGCTCACTTTGAGTGTCAGGGAGCTTTCACTCCTGGCTGGGTATCTGTTCCATGATGGACAAGAATAATGATTAGAACATCTTTGTCCTCCTCTTGAGCTTTTATTTCTAGTCCTGGTTTGTTCCCTGTAGAATTGCACAGAATAAGTTGATTCCTCTTCTTTCTTCAAACATCTGAAGTTGCCTCTCCTGTCTCCCCTTGGTCTTTCTGAGCTTAATATCGTATCTCCTTTCTCTGAAGTTTCTTGCACAGGATACTTCCTTGTCTTCTTGTTTGTCCTCTCCTGAGCTCTCTAGAAACTTAGGGCTTGGTATGTGGGATGCACATCACTGCCACTCACAGTCCCTTAGCCAGAACTCAATGACAGGGTCCTACATATAGGTGGATGTGCTGGGTGGGAGACGGCTGCAGCTGGAGATGTAGTCACTGGCTGGACACCTGCTTCTAGAAACAACTTCATATTACACAAGGGGATCACAGGTCTTTGGTGCATCCTCCCCCCACCCCCACCAGTTATCTCTGCTGCAGTCCCTAAGACAAACTGAAGTTTGGGAGGTATTAAGTAAAATTCTGTCACACTGTGCTTATGGTTAACCTCAAGTAAAATACCAACTTAAAAACAAGGGAATTTTCACTTTAAGACCCAGAAAAAAATATATGAAACTACTGTATTAGGTACAAGTTTCTCTGTAACTCCAAACCTTAGTAGCTTAAAACAACATTAAACATTTATGACCTAACAATTTCAGTGGGCAGGATCAGGAGCAGCCTCACTGGACAGTCGGGCCTGGGATCTCTTGTGAGATAGCAGTCAATATGTCAGCTGGGTTGCAGTCATCTGGAGGCTTGACTGGGGCTGGAGGGGCTGATTCTAGGGTGGCTCCTTCACATGGCTCGCAAGCTGGTGATTGGCAGGGGGTGTATTAATTTGTTGTGCTGCCATAACAAAGCACCACACACTTGGTGGTTTAAATAAGAGAAATGTGTTTTCTCACTGTTCTGGTGGGTAGATGTCTGAGATCAGGTGTTGGCTGGATTCATTTATTTGGAGGCTTATAGATGGCCATCTTCTCCTTATATCATCCCATGGTCTTCCTTTTGTGTATATCTGTGTCCAAACTTCATCTTCTTATAAGGACACTACTCATATTAGATTACGACACACCCTGATTACCTTGGTTAAACTTAATGTCCTCTTTAAAGGTCTTATCTCCAAAAACAGTCACCTGCTAGGTACGGGGTCGGGGGTGGGGTGGGGTGGGGGGGGGTGGAGTTAGAGCTTCCAAGTTCCGGGGGCAGAGTTAGGAGTTTAACATATGAGTTTTGGGAGACATAACTCAGCCCATAACAGGAGGTCTTGGTTCTTGGGCCTCTCCAAAGGGTGTTTGAGTGTTCTCCAGACACGGTGACTGGCTTCTCTCAGAAAGAACAGTCCAGAAGGTAAAGGCAGCAATGTCTACCATTACCTTGTGTTTGGAAGCCTCACACGGTCACTTCTGCTACATTCTAGAGTTTGAAATGGGAATGAAGTCTGTCTCACACTCAAGGGAAGGGGAATTAGACTCCACTTTTGAAGGCAGGATTGTTAGAGAATTCATAGATATATTTTAAAACCACTGAAGCTGCCGTAGGACTATTTCTCTATTCTTTTCTCTCAGGATCCAATATAAAGATTTCAGGTTTTCCATCTTTTTTATTCCTCCATCTTCCTCTTCAAGCTGTTGCAAATCTAGAGCCACCTCACCAATTGTATTTTTCCTAATATTTCACAGACACATGCACTTACTCAGTAATTTTTTCTTCTTCTTGATGACTTCTGACCTATGAAACAGATGAGCAGCCTCTCCTCAGTGTGGTTGAGGGAGCCTTGGTTATCCTGCAATTGGCAGACTTGCTCAAGCTAGAGACAGTGACTGAGACTTATTCAAGCCTGTATGAAGTCTGGAGGGAGAGACTCTCCAGGGTTTCATATGGATTCCTATAAAATGGATGCTTTGAGGAAAGAAGCATGACAACTCAGGATGGATGGAGTCACAGTAACTTCCCAGGAGCCACAGATCCTGCTGCTGGTGGTTTTAAACATTAACCAAAGGATAGGCTTGAACGAAGTGGAGACAATTTTATTCATCAAAATTTTCCTCAGCGAAATGACTCCATTTGTTTTGAAGAAATTCTGATAAGCCTCTTAGTGTGGTATATGAATGTGAGAGATGGAAGGCAGACCTGAGGTGCTCAAGACAACCAAGAACAATTTGTCCTGATGGTGAGGGTGGGCTGCGGGACTGGGAAGCTAGAGAGGGATATGGCTCCTGGGATAGGTCTCTGCTGTGTGACTCTACCCTCAAATATTTAGTAGACCTGACCAAAGAATGTCAGGTGTGCATGGGTTTCTTCTGCAGACTGCCAAGAGCCAAGTTCTGGAGAGGACAGCAATAAAAATGCATGAGTTCTAAGAAAGAAGGTGGCTGTGGGAATGGAAGACCCAGGGCAAGCAGGGGAAAGACATAACCAGGACAGTGTCATCACAGTTGGGCCTCTGCTAGCAACTGGATCAAAACCTGGAGCTCCTATCTCTAGGAACAAGAGCAGCCCACAAGTGCAGGCATTCATCCTTGTGGGAAAGTTCTGAAAGGCAAGGTGTGCTTCAGAAAGACCTACCTCAGAAATTTTTCCTTCTCTCCTCCTACACATTAATTTCCTTCTGCACATAAACACACTCTTGTTTGTCTTTTCTAACAAATGAACAAACCCTCTATTGGCCACACACCCCTTCCCCTTTCTAGTGCCACTTCTCCCATTCACAGTAAAATTTTGAAAGTTGAATACAGTTGATGTTTCAACAGGCTGGCTAACCTTGACTCACTCTACTTGTGCTTCTGTCCCCAGCATGCCACTGAAATTGCTCTTGTCAAGGTCACCTATAACTTCCATGTTCCCCAAGCTTGTGGTCATTCTTGTTCCCATCTGGCTGGATCTCTTAGATCCCAGCCGACACAGCTGATTCCTCCCTCTTCCTTCCAACACTTTCTTCTCTTGCCTGCTTTTCCTCCTCCTTCATAGACAATTCCTGTCTCCTTTGCTGGCTCTGCTTTCTTTAGATCCTGAAGCGTTGGTTTATCCTAGGGTTAATCCTGAGAGCCTTCTCTTCCTTTTCCACACCCTAAAATCCCTATCCAATCTAAATGCTGATGATTTCCAGCTATACGACTTTATTTTGTTTTTCCACTTAGCTGTTTAATGGAAATCTGAAAACTAGGATGTCCAAAATCATACAAAAAAGGAGGCAAAGATAAACAATGGGAAAAGGCTGTCTTCAACAAATGGTGTTGGAGAAACTGGACAGCTACAAGCAAAAGAATGAAACTGGACCACTTCCTTACACTACAAACAAAAATGAACTCAAAGGATTAAACACCCAAATGTGACACCTGAAACCATAAAACTCCTAGAAGAAAACATAGGCAAGAATCTCTGACATCAGCTATAGAAACATTTTTCTAACTATGTCTCCTTTGGTAAGGGAAACAAAAGAAAAATTAAACTATTGAGACTATATCAAAATAAAAAGCTTTTGCACAGTGAAGGAAACCATCAACAAAACAAAAAAGAAAACTTACTAAATGGAAGAAGATATTTGCGAATGACATATTTGATGAGGTGTTAATATTAAAAAAAAATATAAAGAACTTCTATAACTTAACACCAAGAAAACAAATAATCCAATTTAAAAATGGGTAGAAGACATGATAGACATTTTCCCAAAAAAGACATCCAGATGGCCAACAGACACATGAGAAGATGCTCAACATCACTCATCATCAGGGAAATGCAAATCAAAACCATAATGAGATACCATTTCATACCTATCAGAATGGCTAGTATTAAAAAGACATGTTTATAGTAGCAATGGCCACGGTCACCAAACTGTGAAAAGAACCAAGATGCCCTTCAACGGACGAAAGGATAAGAAAGATGTGGTCCATATACAGTATGGAGTATTATGCCTCTATCAGAAAGGATGAATACCCAAATTTTGTAGCAACATGGATGGGACTGGAAGAGATTATGCTGAGTGAAATCAGTCAAGCAGAGAGAGTCAGTTATCATATAGTTTCACTTATTTGTGGAGCATAACAAATAGCATGGAGGCCAAGGGAGAGTTAGAGAGGAGAAGGGAGTTGAGGGAAATTGGAAGGGGAGGTGAATCATGAGAGACTATGGACTCTGAAAAACAATCTGAGGGGTTTGAAGTGGTGGGGGTGGTGGGGGGTTGGGGGAATCAGGTGGTGGGTATTAGAGAGGGCACGGATTGCATGGAGCACTGGGTGTGGTGCAAAAACAAGGAATACTGTTATGCCGAAAAAAAAAAAAGACAAGAACTAGCAAATGTTGGTGAGGATGTAGAGAAAAAAGAACTCCAGTGCAGTTGGTGGGAATGCAAGCTAGTGCAGCCACTGTGGAAAACAGTATGGATATTCCTCAAAAAATTAAAAATAGAATTACCATATCATCCAGTTAATTCCACTTCTGGGTATTTACCTTCGGAATTTGGAAACACTAATTCCAAGAGATATATGCACACCTATGTTTATTGCAGCATTATTTGCAAGAGCCAAGGTATGGAAACAACCCAAGTCTCCATTCATAGATGAATGGATAGGGAAGATGTGGTATATATACACAATGAAATACTACTCAGCCATAAGAAAAAATGAAATCTTGCCATTTGCAACAACATGGATGGATCTAGATGGTATAATTAAGTGAATTAAGTCAGTCACAGAAAGACAAATACCATATGATTTCATTCATATGTGGAATTTAAGAAACAAAACAAATGAACACAGAAAAGAAGAGACAAGCAGAAAAACAGTCTCTTAACTAGAGAGAACAAACTGGTGGTTACCAGAGGGGAGGTGAGTGGGGGGATGGGTGAGCTAGATGAAGGGGCACACTTCTTGGGGCACACTTATCTTGGGGCACCTGGGTGGCTCAGTGGGTTAAAGCCTCTGTCTTTGGCTCAGGTCATGATCCCAGGGTCTTGGGATTGAGCCCCGCATAAGGCTCTCTGCTCAGCAAGCAGCCTGCTTCCCTTCCTCTCTCTCTGCCTGCCTCTCTGCCAACTTGTGATCTCTGTCAAATAAATATATAAATAAATCTTTTTAAAAAAAAAAAGGCACACTTATCTTGATGAGCAACTAGTAATGTATAGAATTGTTGAATCATATTGTACACCTAATATTAACATAACACTCTATGTTAATTACAGTTGAATTTTTAAAAAATGTCCAAGAGTGAACTCCTTTTTGTGGCATATACTCCCCTGACTCCATTTCTGTAAATGATATCACTACTCATCTCGAACTCCAGCCAAAAATTGGACTGTCATCTCTATCTACTTCTATCCTTTCCTTTCACACTAAGTCAAACCCATCATCATGATTGATTTTATCCTCCCTTCAAAAAGTATTTTGAGGGACGCCTGGGTGGCTCAGTTGGTTAAGCGGCTGCCTTCGGCTCGGGTCATGATCCCAGCGTCCTGGGATAGAGTCCCACATCCCATTCCTTGCTCAGCAGTTTCTCCCTCTGCTTCTGCCTGCCTCTCTGCCTGCGCTCACTCTCTCTAACAAATAAATACAATCTTTTAAAAAAAAGAAGTATTTTGAATCATTCATTTCTCTCTGCCTCCATCATTATACCTAAACCAGACCACCATGATCCCACATGGACTATAGAACAGGCTTCTAGATTTGTTTCTACCTGTGCCCCCATATGATACATTTTCACCTAGAACCTACAGCCATCTTCTTAGAATGTAAAGCACATCACCTCCCATCACTTTTCATCATTGACTTCCCAAAGAACTTAGAACAAATCCATCTCCCCGTATGGCCTGCCAGGCCCCTCACAACTGGTCCAGACTGCTTCCTGGTGTCTGCACCTGCTCCTCCCCCTCGTCCTGTATATACTGGCTACGCTGCTTCCTGAACATGCCAGGTCTGAGGGCCTGGGACTTTATAGAGCTGTCACCTCTGCCCAGAGTGCTCTCCCCTAGATCTCTGCACAGCTGGTTCATTTTTATAACTAGGTCGCCTCTTCAGCAAATCCTTTCCTATCCACCCACTCTCAAATAACCCTTTCTGCCACAACAAAGTCCCTCTGTTTTAGGCTCACTATTTCAGGTATTGCTGTTTTCCCCATGTTTCCTATCTATTTATTTAGTTCCCCTCCCCAACTAGAATGCATATTATCTATTTGTTCACCAGTGTGCCACCCTGGTCAAGTAACTGCACAGAACTGTCAACTGAATGAAAGAATGAATCACAGTTCGTGTAGGTACTCATGATGAAAAATTATGAAAGAACCCTCATATTTTCTCCAGTCCTTCTTGGAAACTGAAGGATAAGGGTGAACACAGTTACCCAGAGAAGCATCATGAGGTCCATGCTTGTCTCTAAAACATATTGTGTCTTAGTCTGTTAGGGATGCCATAAACTGGATAGTTTATAAACAACAAACATTTCTTTCTCACTGTTCTTGATGGAGGCTGGGAAGTCCAAGACCAAGTCGCAGGCAGATCCAGTGTCTGATGAGAGCCCTCTTCTCGGTTCACAGAGAGTTGTCTTATTGCTGTGTCTCACATACTGGAAAGAGCAGGGAGGTCTCTGGGAACTCTTTTATAAGGGCATACTAATCTCATTCATGAAGGATCCACCCTGAAGACTTGATCACCTCCCAAAAGGCCCCACCTCCTGATACCATCACACTGAGTGTTAGGATTTAACATGAGTTTTAGAGACACACAAACATTCAGTCTACAGCCACATAAGAGCCCTTAAGGTCAAATTCAGGACTCCCTTGTCTATATTATGTTTTTGAGGACATAGATTCACCTCCATGCTAATGGTTTTTGAAAATGGAGTTGTCGCTGAAAGGTAGTGTTGAAAGGCTGGAGTCAATTACTGGGTACTCACTCGTTGTGCAGTCTTGTGAGATCTTAACCTTAATGTGCCTCAGTTTCCTCATCTGCAAAGTGGAGATAAGTACTTACTCCCAAAGGATTGTGGAGCGAATTAAAAGTTATACTTATGATGCACTCAGAGCAGTGCCTGGCATACAGGAGGTGCTCAGTAACTGTTCGCTCTTTCTTGTCAGGAAAACCAAGCGTGGCAATTCTCTGCAGACTTGGACCATCTCTGCTGCCACTCTAGACTTCGTTCAGCAGCTCGAAATTTTGGCCACTGTCTCAGCTTCTCCTGTGATGGCAGAAGATCACAACCTTCACGCACAGGGCTGGCAGATACAGAGCTAACCTCCCGCCACCCCCTGCCCCTGCCTTGAATTCTCCCAGTGTCTTAAAAATCTATACCCGGGGCGCCTGGGTGGCTCAGTGGGTTAGGCCGCTGCTTTCGGCTCAGGTCATGATCTCAGGGTCCTGGGATCGAGTCCCGCATCGGGCTCTCTGCTCAGCGGGGAGCCTGCTTCCCTCTCTCTCTCTCTCTGCCTGCCTCTCTGACTACTTGTGATTTCTCTCTGTCAAATAAATAAATAAAATCTTTAAAAAAAAAAAAATCTATACCCTTCTAACTTACCAGGTGCCAAAGAGTATGAAACAAAGCCCTGAAACACACAGAGAATACCATTCTCTATTTGAATAAACTGAACCAAGAACTTTTGATCTTATGGTCAAATCTACTGCCTCAAAATTGTTCATCTGAAATATTCTGTTAATAAGGGAAATGGTGGTTTGGGATAGTAATGGCCAACAAATTTTTTTTCCTAGTTAAACTTATTTATGTCTAACCTGTTGGAGCAATTCTAGATGGACAGAGTTTTTGTTTAGAGCACATTTACCATGGCATTCAATATTGATGTTCTCTATGAGACTGAAATTAATAAATTAATCTGGTTAGGAAAAAAAAGAGCTATCCAGGGACTTTTTCAATAAAGGAAGTCTTGATCAAGTTCTAGCTGATCAAGATCAAGTGTAGTTCTAACAGCTAGAAAAATAATTATTCAGGAGGATACAAAGTACAATAAAAATAGAATTCAGGGTATATAAAATCAAATTATAGTATCTATAAAGTCTTACTGATTTTGGTGGCTACGTGCTCCCAGCTGTACATATTCTTATGAAGATTAGCTTGTTCAAAGGAACAAATTGGAAATATTTTTAAAAATAGAGGTATTATATAACTGAGACACAATTCTGAGATCCTAAATATACACTCTTCCTCTGCTGGCTTCTCCACATTCTACATTCATGGGTCATCCTGGCTAAGACACTGATAACCTAGTTTTCAACAGAAATGTGCAGGTTAGATTAATTTGATACTCAAGAATTACAACTTTTTAGAAATTTTATATTTTTAAATGTTGTACCAAGTAGATGAAAACAAGAAAGAAAAAATACCCCACATTATCTTCCAAAAATAACACTGAAATTTTATAGAAAAAAGAAGAATCTCAAAAAACCCCAGATCAATCCAACTGAGATTCTACAGTACACACACACTGAATTACACACACACACACACACACACACACACACACACACAGAAATTCTATACACTGCATTTCACTTGTTGCTGGAGGACATTCTCCAAGAAAGAACATTTACGCGTATGACAGAGGCATGTTTGAAACCTTTTATTGAACAGGCAATACATTGTGCAATGGTTAAGGACACAGATGCCTTGTGGAAAAGTTTAAAAATTATTTTTGGAAACAGTCTGTGAATTGATGAACCCGGCTATGTTCCTTCCACTCCTTCGTAGAGTGACTATCTTCAGGAAGACGGTTTTATAGCTGCTCTTGGAAACGGCATCCCTGTTTTACCAAAAATATCATGCCTAATAGTGAACATGAAAGGAGAAGATGGGATCCACAGGCAAGACAAGAACCAGACACACAGGTTGATCTCAGGTGGAAGCACAGACACACGTTCCCCTGGAAGACCTTCTCCTCTGACCTTGCAGGAGCTCCTGACGTAGGCATTCGTGGTTCACTGCCACTCTCTTCCTGTCCGAGCCCTCTTTATCAAGGCGATTCTCAAAGCTTCACATTCATACCTTTGGGCACAGGACCTTGTTCCTGGCCCTTTTCAATGGTGTTCTTGTTTTAGGGCACCTCTGGCCCAGGATTGTGGCTGTGTGTCTGTCTTTGTTGGCCTGGTTCCTTCCTCTTCCCCAAGCTCACTCTCCCCTAACTTGATGATAAAATCACTCTTCAGTTTCACAGTTTGTTTGCCTTGATTTACTGGCAGTTTTTGACTCAATGACCCGTCAAGGAAGTGGACATTCTTTAGCAGCAGGCTGTCAGCCTATTTTATAATTTGGGGCATGTCACTCCAAGCTTGAGATTTCTTTCTGGCAAGTTCCATCCAGGATGGCTGATCTGCACTGGCATAACTGGCTCTCTTCAGCTGATGCAATTCCTTCTCCGTCATCACTGCAGACTGAGCTGCTGGAAAGAAGACAAAACAAACAGAAACATGAGAAATGAGTTTGGATTTCCACTTAAGCCTCTTGTGTTTCTTTAAAATATACGTCAAGGTCTTAACTGTGGTCTCAAATGTAAAATCCATTAATGCACAAACATGTAAAGAAGATTTAGGCATAGAATAATTTATATAATAAAAAGTCTTAAGAACAGCAGGCTCAAAAACAGTTCCAGCAACACAGTGAGGTGAGAGAAACTTCCAGAATAAAACTGTAGGAACTCTGAAGATTGGTTTGCACCACAGTGTGTATATTCTTAACACTGCCAAACTGTATACTGACAAATGGCTAGGATGGTAAATTTTGTCATATGTGTCTTACCACAGGGAAAAATAAACTTAAAGATACAGATACATGCGACAATAGAGATGAATCTTGAAGACACTATGCTTGGTCAAAGAAGCCAGATACAAAAGAATACATATTTTATGATTCCACTTATGAGAAATGTCCCCAAAAGACAAGTCATATGGAGACCGAAAGTAGATTCGCAGTTGCCTAGCCTTGGGGTTGGGGATGGTGAATGACTGTAAATGGGCATAAGGTTTCTTTTTAGGGTGAGAGAAGTGTTCTAAAATTGGATTGTGATGGTTGTACATGTCAGTAAATATATTCTCACTGTCAATATATACTTGCTTAACTGTACATTTAAAACAGGTGAATTTTATGGCACCTAAATGACATGTCAGTAAAAGCTGTTTAAAAAATCAATGTGGCGAAGTGATTTGGAAAAAGAAAATAAAACAAACAAAAAGTGCAGGACCAATCCTGGAAAAGCATCTCAGTGTCTGGTACTGCTTGCAGGCTTCTTACCCAAGTTCTGATGGGACAACGAGATTCCTCTTTGCAGCCCCTCCTGGAGGCAGAGCTTTGTCCCCTGCCTCCGGTCCCCAGAGGGCTTGGCAGGAGCCACCAGGAAAGACTTGCTGCGGATGAAGTCGGCTGGCTTCATGGGCTCCTATTAAGACACAAGAGAGATGCATACTGTTTGGTCACCCGAGAGTCCCACAGGGGGAAAACATAGCGAAAGGCAACGGACTATGGCATTTCTAGACAAAGATGAGTCGTGCCCCTGGTACTCTCTTGGCAGAGTTGACTTGTGCCCTTGCTGAGAGGGGCCTTTAGAATGGCAGACTCAGATGGCATGTGGGGTCCTGTGTTCAGCCCACACAGACATCATGGCTTCTGCTCTATCCCCACAACTGGCCTCAGCCCCACATGTTGGATGGCAGGGATTCTATTTAAAAGTCAGAGTGAACTGTGTCAAAGCGAAATAGTTTTGAGATTTGTGATACCTGGTATGAAGGTGGATGCCCCAAACCAAGATGATGGGTTAATTGGCTTTATAAATTCCCTTCCCTGCAGGAAGGTTTTCAAGTTAGGTATGATGGAGGTTTTGTTCCAATGAAGGGAAGCAGGTCCTATCGCAGGTTCAGGCTCATTTTCTCACATGGCTGAAACACACTTATGGGTTTATCATGGTGGCTATTCAGGGGAATACAAAAGCTGTGGGTCTCATCCTGCTTCTAAGTGTAGTTGCTTGGGGTTGAGAACACTGTTTCCATCCCAAGTGCGAAGCAGAAACCCAGGTCCCAGCCCTCCAGCTCAAGGTGAGGAACAAGGAGCCCCAGCAGGCAGCCAGCAGAGCAATAAAAGCAGGGCTCGCCATCACCACACAACGAGCCAAGATGGAGCTGCTGACATGGTCTCCAAGCTTCTAACTGAGAAGTTCTTTTACCCCGTTCCATGTCTCCTGATGCTGAGCTGTGTTGCCTAGGAGGCAGGGAGAAGAGAGCTGTGTCCACTGCCTCAGCAATCCAGCCGCTTCTAACAGCGCAGCACACAGAGGGGGCAGACATCAGCAATCATCACAGGCAAGGGTCCTGGGGATGACCAAACAGAATGCGTGGGGGTGCCAGGCCCCAGCTCCAGCTGCCTGGTCCCTCCTGTACCTACAGAGACAGAAAGCATTTGCTCTAAGCACCTGGGCTCTCTCGGGGGCCTTGGCTTGCTTTCCTATTTCAGACTTCAAGGTGCGGGCCCCAGGCTTGTCTTCCTGGTTTGGGGGCTGGTCTGAGGTCCCTCGTCGCTTCTGCCGAGCGATGGTGATCCAGGGTGGTGCAGGCTGGCCCTCAGCTGCAGGAGGAGGACCCTTCTCTGTGGGTAAAGACACAAGGTTAGGCAAAACATCCCAGCCCCTGTCGCATCTCACCTTTGGCTTCTCCCACACAGAGAACACTGCACAGAGGGGCTGCAGGCTGGGATAGGTGCGGCAGGAGGAAAGAGAACCCGGGAGCCTTTCTGGAGAGACTATTATTTTTCTTTAGGGGACTTGGTTTTCTCACTTAAAGATGCATCAAAGAGATGATGCTCCTCTAGTCTGAGCCACAAAATATTAAACGCAGCTGTTCCTACACGCACATTTTAAAGCCACCTTCCTCCCACGGAATACTTTCTGGAATGAGATAAAAGTAAGTACATAAATAGATAAGATTTCTTTAATATAAGCCTGTCATTTTGGGCTAGTACATACTAAGTGATTCCTGATTTGCCTGGAAGTTTTGCAGACACACGGTTATTCCTTTTTTTTTTTTTTTTTTTAACTGTAAACATAACCTTCCTTTTGCAGAGAGTCACACCACAAGAGCCACACTGGTTTTCCTTAACGTTCTGGAGAGGAGAGAAATGGTGCCTTTAAAACTTTCTTCAAGGAAACCTATGGATTAAATAGTGGCTTCTCACAGGTATATCAAAAGTACACTGAAACTGAAGGTTCGCCATGACCCTGCCTCTCGGAATGTTTGCCTGTCCCCACACAAAACAAAGACAGAAGTGCACCCCCACCGACAGTGTAAGAGGGGGAGATGCAGCAAGAGGTTGAGAAAAGAGCTACCCTATGACCCAGCAATTGCACTGCTGGGTATTTACCTCAAAGATACAGACATAGTGAAAAGAAGGGGCACGTGCACCCCAATGTTCATGGCAGCAATGCCCTCAATAGCCAAACCGTGGAAGAAGCCGAGATGCCCTTCAACCGATGAAAGGATAAAGAAGACGTGGTCCATATACACAGGGGACTATTCCTCAGCCATCAGAAAGGGTGAATACCTAACATTTGCATTGACTTAGATGGGACTGGGGGGGATTACGCAAAGTGAAGTAAACCCAGCAGAGAAAGACGATTATCATCTGGTTTCACTCATATGTGGGACATAAGCAATAGCACGGAGGACCACAGGGGAAGGGAGGGAAATCCAAAGGGGGAGAAATCAGAGAGGGAGATGAACCAGGAGAGGCTCTGGACCCCCTAGAAACAATCTGGGAGTTTTGGAGGGGAGGGGGTAGCTGGGTGATGGGTATTGAGGAGGGCACGCGCTGTCATGAGCACTGGGAGTTATATGTCACTAATGAATCATTGAACAGTACATCAAAAACTAATGATATATTATACAGTGGCTAACTGAACAAAAGGAAGGAAGGGAAGGAAGAAAGGAAGGTGAAAGAAAGAAAGTAAGAAAAGAAAAAAAAAAGAAAAAAAGAAAAGGAAAGGAAAGAAAAGGCATCCCCATATGCCTGGCCCTAGCCCTTTACACTCCCCCTTCAACATCTTGGTTGGCAAGGGGAAGGCAGGATCCATGTCACAGCAACGCATGCAGGGGTCTGGGATGAGTTTGTGGTGTTGTTCTTGGTGGCCTGACATTTGCCGCCCCTTGCTCTGCTGTGATAGGATATGACTCTATTTGTTCTTGTTCCTGCCTCCAGTTCAGCCTGCAGTCTCTTTCTTTCTGTCCACACAGGGGCCTCAGGCCAGGATGGGTGAAGCAGGAGGAAAGAGAACCCGGGAGCCTTTCTGGCAAGACTTCTACTTTTCTTTAGGGGACTTGGTTTTCTCATTTAACGATGCATCAGGGAGATGATGCTCCTCTAGTCTGAGCCACAAAATATTAAATGCAGCTGCCCCAAAGAGGGGACAGCAGCCACAGCTTGGCAAGCTTCAGTTTCATGTCAGAGTTGGGAAGGGCCTCTGGCTTCACACACTGACCTCTCCCTGGCCTGGACAGCTGGGAATGGTTCCCACTCTCCTGGCTGCTCCCTGGAGCCTCCACCCCCCTGGACTGGTCCCCAGGGAATCCTGCTCCATCTCTTCCATTCGCCCCCTGACCCTTCCTGCCTCTTCAGGCTTTCCCTGGCTCTCCTCTCTTCCTTGATGCTTTGCAAAGTGTCTGGCTCTCCCATGGCTCAAAGAAAGGAACTGTCTCCACTGAGCCTCACCATCCTCTGTTCTTCTCCACCCTCCAGTGGCCTCGGCCTGTGTCTCTTCAGCTAACTCCTGATGGGGCCACACAACAAATGCTGTTCTCTTCATCTACCTGACTGCTAAACCATAAATCCTGAGGTCTCCCCATTCTCCATCTGCTCTATCCCTCGCAGCACTGATGGAGCTGCATAACCTTGCTTGGAGGCCTGCCCTCCATGGGCATGCCCTCTCCAGGTCCTTGTCCAGGACTCTTGCTCCCAAACCTGGGAATTCCTCCTTCTTCCTGACCCTTAACTTTCATCTCTTCTTCCCCCAAATGTTCTCTGTTCCATGCTTGATTTCAACACTCGGATCTTCTCAGACTACTTCTAAGTGTACAATCCTTTCTGTTAGCCAGAGCCCAACATTTCTGCTCTCTTGCTCCTCCTGCCTACCCTCCTGCTCCTTCCATCCTTCCTGCCATCCCTCCTTCCAGGGTTAATGTGTAAGGACTGTGTTAAATGCTAAGGTGGAAAAATAAACCACCAACTGTCTGTTCTGTCAAAATCTCAGTCTATTGGGGGAGACTAAATACAAATAAGCAGCTGTGGTGGAAACTGGAAGATGCTGGAGTTTACTAAGTGCTGGGTGAGGAAGGGCCTGACACTGGTACGTGGCAGGTGAAGGGGTGTCTGGGTTGGGACCTGGAGAAGGAACCTTCCAGGCTGAGAAGAGGGGTAAGGAAAGGTCTCCCAGGTGAGGGGGGCAGAAGGCAGAGTTGTGGGCAGGCTGGCCGTGAGGAGCTAAATGATCAGGCACGAGGCAACTGAGAAGGGTCTTCTTGGTCTTTCTCCTGTCCATCATGGGGAGCCATGGGGTTTGAGCCAAGGGGGCACCCTGGAGGCTGTGTGGAGAAGGAGTCTGACTGAAAAGGGATGGGAGGCTAGAAGGAGAGGAGGGAGGCTGTGGCCACAGTCTAGGCGGTGATGAGGGACTGGACACCCTGTTCCAGAATCATCCTTGTTTGCCTATGAAGTGTCTGTGCAGATGCTGCCTCCTCCATGAAGTCTTCTCTGTTCAGCCTAGCTGAACATGCTCTCCTTTTCTGAATCCTTCTGTGACTCTCAAGAGATTTTCCTCACAGCTTGGTGCTAAATATGTCTGCTCGTTCACCGTCTACCTCACCGATCTATGCTTTTGGTCATTAAAACTTCTTATTTACTTAACAGACACACCCCAGAGACTATGCACCCTGCAGTGTTCTAATATCAGCTCATTTATTTATTATTAGAACTCTTGTCCAGAGAACCCAATGCATGTCGGGCACACACAAGGCAGTTCCATGTTTTACAGAAAGTCTGCATTTCTCATCCCTTAATCTCAATCCCTCATTCCAGGGAGTCCTCATGGTCTTTCTGGACTTTTAATTTTTTTCTTAAACAGGCTTCTTTCCACTTCTCCTTTGATTTCTTCCTCACGCTCAGTGACAGTCGTGCTTTGCTCCCTCCTGGCCCAAGAGAGATGTCTGATGGTACCATTCTCCCCGAGACTTTGCCACAACACAGGCCTACCGGAGAGAGGGCTTTCACTATGGGTTCAAAGTCATTACCTCAGCCACCAAAATATTCTGAATAGTTCTGTCAAGACAAAGTGTGCACAGAGAGAAAATTCCCATCCTAAGTTTTAAAGTGGAGGCTGAGCAGCATCTCTGAGTGCTCTGGGTGGCTCCCCAGACCCTCGGATCTGTGTTGCGCCATGGACATACATATCACTCTCATCACAAGGGCACAAGACAGGCCTGATGAAATCCTAAACACTATCTGAGCCAAAATAAGTATTTAAAAAATCACTGGCAAAGGTTTTGTAGAACAGGGGCTCTGTGGCACTCCTACGGACCGTGCTGATGGGAGGTCTACGGCAAGGCAGGGGATTCCAAGGGCAGACTGAGGCTGGGGGTCCTCGGGGACCAGGGGCATATCCTGTTCTTCTGTCCAGTGTGCTTACGGAAACAGCAGTCCTGTAAACAATGCAACCAGGTCAGGCTAGGCAAGAGGTGGTTTTTCCTTCCTCACACTGAGAGAATGCTGGCAGATTTCATCCCAAGCAGGGAAGGTGCACGGGCCTCTGTTCTGCCTGTCAGCGGGCAGCCACGTTTCTGGGTGTCCTCTGTGTGTAAGCGTGGACACATGCCTCCAGCGTTCACGGGCAGACACATGGCAGTGAGTGAGTACTGCACCTGTCCTGGACCAATGTGGGATCAAGTGACCTACAACGGCAGCCTCCCCAAACCCGGGCCTGGCATAAGGCCAAGATCTGTCACCAATCACTTCTCTTTTGGAAGTAAATGGCCTTTCCTTGTATCCTGTACTCTGTCCTTGACCACTTTGCTCCTTGTCAGGAATGCAAGCAGGTCACATGGACCCTGACAGCCTCTACCTTTCACAGGACGGTCCAGGGGCAGCCTCCTGGGTGGAGGGCACAGGGAGGAGGGGTGGGCGAGATTCCAGACCCCGGGGTAGGAGGGAGAAAAGCCACGAAGCATCCTGCCATTGTACCAGGGTTTAAAGAGGCCTGCAATTCCACCCGGAGGTTCATGTAACCCACATAAGTACCTGTCCCAGGTCAGCCCAGGCAGAGCATCTGGAAGAGACTCTGTTCTGATCTGTGGTGGAAGGCACACGCTTCCCTGCACTTGGTGCCCCAGTAGGGGCAAGGGTTGAGGGAGGGTGCATGTGCCATACTCCACAAGGAATGGGAGGAGAAGGGCATCGAAGACACAGGTAGTCTTCAGGATAACACAAGTTTCAGATGCCAAAAAACTTCCTAGGTGATAGCTCTACAGCATGAATACTGTAGGGTCAAGGTTCAACCATAAAATAGCTTCTGAGATTAAGCATGTTCAAAATGTCATTAATCCCAGGATAATATAGATGTGGCAGTAGATTAAATAAAAGGAGATGAAAACACTCCTTTGTTTACTTCTTTCTGCCTCAACACAGACAACCTTAATCTTCTGGGGATTTGGCTAAAGGGCTCTGACATCTCAATTTCTCCTCCTTAAGTGACAAGAGGTTTTGTAAGCTGTCAGTTATGTCTGGGTTTACCATGGACAGCCCAGGAACGGTTCTCACACACAGGGAACTATCAGTTCATGTCTGTATCTGTGTGATCTCCCTTACTGAGAGCCCAAAGGAGAGGGACTCCCCCAAACACATCTCCCTTGGAAAGAAAGATTGCAAACTTGACCTGTTGCACAGCATATGTAGGGTAAAATTTCCGGAAGACAGAATGGTCTCGATGCAGGAAGTTGTGACAGCCACAGAGCTTGCCTTAAATAACTTAATTTCATAGGAGGGCAACTTTTGGTAGGGGAAACCAATTTTTTTGTTGTTATTATTTTGAGGATATGTTCTGTCAAAGAGGGAGGCTATGAGTTTATACATAAGCTTTTCTCCAGATTCCTTTTTCTTGATATGCTCTCCCACCTCAAGAGTTTAGTCTGAAAAGTATATTTATTGTTCTAGCATTCATTTCCAAGCGTTCTTGTTCTTGGGGTTGGTTCAGTAAGCTGTGGTAATGAGGACTGCTTCCTCCCTGGGGCCAGGAAACAGCAGCTACTGATGTGGCCCTAGGGCCTCCATGTCTAGGAATAAGGCCTCGGGCTAGCAAGGTGCTTTTGGGCAAATTCCAGAACCTCTCTGTGACTCAATTTTAGTGTAAAATGAGGAAAGGAGCAGCGTGTGCCCCTCTTAGCGGGACTGAAGATTGCACGAGCTCATCTACCATCCCTGCCTCCTATGTGATGGTGAATATGTGATGGGATGATCCACAGGAAGCACTCAGCACAGCGTCTGGCTCTGTGTGAGCCAGAGAGGGTGAGCTGCCCTGCGGCGGGTGCTGTTGTTACTCTGTTGTTGTTATTGCTGCTTGAGGAGAGAGGCAGCCTTTGGTCAAATTCCAGCCAGGACAGGATGGCGGCCAGGAAGCCTTTTGCCAGTGTCCTCTCCTGTGATAAAACAAAACAAAAGAAAACCCAAAGCAAGCACTGGGTTGTCCTTCAGCCTTTTGCCTGGGCAGGGGGCCAGGCTGACTCTTGGTTCCCAAGGACATGGTCCGTGACGGTTCAAACAGACGTTAACCTGACGCTGTGTGTGTCCTTGTCTCCTCAAATGTCTTCCTTGTTTATAAAAGTACACATGCACACCGTACAAATTCAGAAAGCAGATAAAAGTATAAAGAAGGAGAAGAAAGTTTCCCATAAATCAACAACCCAGGAGAGTTGTGCTAAATAACACTTTGGCACGCTCCTTCGAATCCTTTTCCGTTATGCTGTCATCTTAAAAATACATATCAACGGCTCATTCCCAGCTTTTCAAAACACTCTTTGCAGAAGGAAAGGCCCGAGTTTAGGCTCTAAGATTTCTGTTCTAAAGTGCATGCATCGTTAACAACTGTCATAGCCAGAAGCAGCCAGAATCGCGCCGTGGTGCTGCAGTAACAGCAAACATTCTCTGGCTCAGTCTCCCCTCCAGGTCCTCTGCCACCGCTCTGATTTACATGGGGGCGATGACGGGGACTGCTGGAGTCGGGGTGGCATCCTGGACTCTCGAGACATGTGGGGCCTCATCTATGCTGAGGATTTATGCCAGGCTTCCTACATGAAAGGTGAGGGTTTTTTTTTGTTTTTTTTTTTAAAGCATTTATTGATTGACTGTTGGTCTCAGCTTATACAGACAGTGCCTGATCAATACATGCTGGCTAAGTCTGTAGTCGCTCCTCACCAGTTCTGCCCGTGAGCCAGGCTGGGCGATCTTATAGTAGAACTTGGGCTTGTAATTCTCATGTCAGCATCTGTCTCAACACAGCGCTGAGCGTTCGGGAAGTAAGGGCTTTTCATGGAATGATGTGTGATAGGGCTGTGCTCTAGTTCTACCTCCAAATTAAACGAATTGCCATTCCTTCCTTTTCTCATTCAACCAATACAGTTGGTCCTCACTACTTGTGGATTCTGTATTTGTGAATTCGCCTACTCGTTAAAATGTATTTGTAATGCCCAGATGGGTTCTTGTGACCCTTCATGGTCATCTGCAGACATGTGCAGAGCGGTGAAAAATTTGAATATCTGGGCGAGCACAGTCCCAGCTGACGTCAAACAAGGGGACTCTGTTTCTTTCCTGTTTCTCCTTTCATACTATAAACAAATATCCTTTTCGCGGTAAACTTAGTGCCACATTTTTTGCATTTTTGTGGGTTTTTTTTTTTTTTTTTTTTTTGGTAATTTTGCTGTCTAAAATACCCCCCACATCTACTGCTAATGTGCTAAGAAGACTGTGAGCAGCCTCACGAAGAAAATACGTTCGTCAGATGAAGTTCATCTCATCAGGGCTGAGCTTTCGGTTTTGCTGGCTGTGAGTTAGATGGTAATTAATAAATAATACATATAGTACGGTGTCTTTAAACAGAGACACACATAAAACTAGGTTATGTGCTGATCAGTTGGCAAAATGTAATCAGAGGCTCACTAACTCTGATTTCTACTCTGTTTCTTCTAGGAGCAGTGGTTTGGTGTTCACTAATTCAGTATTCACAGCAACTTTATGGAGCGTAACTACTCTAAATAATGAGAATCAGCTGTACCTGATTAATGCCCACGAGGCACCAGGCCATGGCAGGTGCTGAGTCTATAGCCAGGAAGGCTGTTTCTAAGCTAACACTTCTCTCCAGGGCCCCGCGCACAGGCTCTTCTGAAAGAGTAATCAGCAATAGAGGGACCCTTCAACAGCTAACATGTGGTCCGTGGTCTGTGGTCCATGGTCCAGGAATGAGTTCCAGAGTCTGGGGCAGGGAGTATGAGGGGCCTCTGGGGCACTGGTTTCATTCTGTTTCTTGTCTGGGCTTTTGGGTGTGTGAAAATTCATTGAGCTGCACACATACCTGGGCCTTTCTTTGCACGTGTATCATTCTTAGAAAAAGCAAACAAAACAACCCACAAAAACTATCTAAGATCATCAGGACTCACTTGGTGCTTGGATAGCAAGGAGGAAGGGTCCAGCTGCCTGTACAGAAACAAGGCAAGGTTGCACCATGGAGCTGTTTCTACACTGCAATTAGGCAAGGCTACTGCCAGAGGAGGCCGGCATTCTCCCAAGGATGTCCCCCTCCCTCGTCAGCAGAACCTTTCCATCCTCTTCATATCCCATCAGCCCTCAAAAGCACCAGGAGGTCCTTGGACCAGTTGCCTTTCCTACTGCTGTCCCTCCTCACCCAGCCCACCTCCTTCTTAGCTCCAGCCTCTGAAGGTTTACCCTGAATCCCCCTTCCTCCATTTCCTCTCCAAAAGAAGACTCCACAGCTCAGCAAGACAGAGAACAGATCTCTCTAAACACAGCTCACAGCCTGATGGCAAAAGGGAGCTCTCAAGAAGATAGCAACTGTGTCTGGAAACCTCCTTCCCGGCCACCAGGCCAAACTGCCCTCCCGGCTTTTCCCTCCTCTCAGTCAGGAGGCACTGCGGGGATCTCCTCCCCACCCCAGCTCCTGAGACCCACCTTCAGAACTACAGATTTTCTTTCTCACAATCTTCACAATCTCTTTCCCACATGACAGGAAAAAAAAAATGCCACTGCTTTTTTAAATGGTCCTGGTAGCTTCTTTATATCATAAGCTGTGAGAGCCTATGAGGGCCAGGACTGCCCCCCCCTTTCCTGGTATCATAGTCAGTCTCCACAGAGCATGTCACGCTTGCTCACTGAAGTGGGGGCACACTCGGTCAAACAATACTGCTAACTCTCAGGGTGTCACGGTTTTACAAGTGATTAGGCCTAGGGAAAGGGCCAGTGGAGTCAGAAGGCTTCCCGGGTCACCTAGGTGGGCTCAGTGGGGTAAGCCTCTGCCTTCGGTTCAAGTCATGATCTCAGGATCCTGGGATCGAGCCCTGCATTAGGCTCTCTGCTCAGCGGGGAGCCTGCTTCCCCCTCTCTTTACCTGCCTCTCTGCCTACTTGTGATCTGTCAAATAAATAAATAAAATCTTAAAAAAAAAAAAAAAAGGCTTCCCAATGCCAGCATTCATGAGGGTCTGATAATACAGCATATTCCCCAGTGGGGAGTGGTCAGTCCTTGCCCAAGGGCAGGGGTGTTCACAAGCCTCCACAGTGGCAATTTATGTGAGTCTTTCCCCCAGTGGGGGTCTGGGATCTGCTTTGCTTTTCTTCTTCTTGTTGCTATGGCACTAGTTACAACTGCTTTAGGGCTCTATTGCTCCCAGGTAAAAAATATGTGAAAAAAACATTTAGAAACAAAAACCAATGTGTGAATCATATCTGGATTTGGATGTGTGAGGTTGGGAACCTGGTCATGTGCAGGCACATTTATTGGGGGCACCCGAGGCATCAGATGCTTTGCCAAGCCCTTTGCTTAATTTCCGGTACAGATACCCAGTGTGCAAGGGCAAGATTGGCAGACATTCCCAAGCTGTCCAGCCCAATCCCCTCATCTCAAAGTGGAGACCCCAGAAGCCAGAGACAAAGCTCAAGGACAAAGAGTTGGGATGTACAAGCTTGGACTCAAAGTTCATTTGCTCACCTGTTGCTGTGCAATTAAAACAGCCTCTGAGCAGAAGGCAGTGGCCAAAGTCCATCTCTGGCCATGGAGACACTTGCTGTCTGTTACCTGCCAGGTAATATAACTGAGACCTTATAAGGATATGGGGATAGAAAGGCACTGCTGACCTGAAAATAATTTTGAGCTATAGCAGATGAAGGGGAAGAAGGAGTGAAACTCTACTACATGGCACTCCCTTATAATTCAGCATGTCCACAAACAACCCACCCTGGATTCCTTGTGGCTCTCCAGGGACAGCTGGAATTCTCTAAGATCTGTCTCAAGTGGCCACTGGAGAACAAGTGATTAGTCTTAGGGATGGCCCTTGTCCACAGGGCTTAGATTTTCCTTCTTCTGTTACCCCGTGGCCCTCCCTCACTCGCCCTGGACAGGTAGGGAAATCTCTCCCCATCCAAGAAATGTTCACGGCTAAGGTTTATTCAGTCTTGATTTTCAGAGCAATATCATATTTCTAATGACCCTCGCAAGCCTCCTTGTTATGTAAGAATCTTTTCAAGCCCCAATTCAGAGACAGGAGCACAGAATCTCATGGAGTAAAAAGGACTTGTCCAAGATCATATATGTCTGATATGTAACAAAGCTGGGACGTGAACACAGGCTTTGTCTTTACTCTTCATTCACTATATCTCAGATCATCTCCTGTTAAGGATTATAACCCCCCCTTTCCTATACACCATTCTCTCCCCATGATAACTTATTCACTGAGTGGCAAACAATAGTTACTCAGCCTTGGCACTATTGAGACTCGGGGCTGGATGATTCTCTGGTATTGGGGGCTGTCCAGTGCACTGCGATATGTTCAACCCCTCACACTAGATGCTGGTAGTGTCTCCCTCCTGCCACAGCTGTGACAATCAAGTAGTCTCCAGACACTGCCAAATGTCTGCTGGAGGACAACGTTGCCCCCATTTGAGAACCACCACAGTACGGCATAACAGTGAAGATCGCAGCTGCAGGGGAGGTTGACGTGGCACCAAACTCCCCTCCCCAGGTCACCTGCTATGTTCCTTTGGGCAAGTTCTTTTGCTACGTTCCGGCTTTCCCATTTATAAAATAGGATTGTTGTTGGAAATTAAAATGGAAAGCACATAATGATTTTTGGCACTTAGTGACTGCTTAATACACATTAACAATTACTGTCATTCTTTACCTGTATACTGAGTCTAAGCGGTAGGTAAATCTAGGGCAGACCCTGACTTTGGGAAGCTGATGTAGTGTGGGAGACGGACACACGGAGAAACAGGTGAAAGTATTATGGGAAGAGCACAACCCTTACAGACTGCTACTTGCCCCCAATCAGGGCCATCTAATGGAACTTTCTGCAGTGGTAGAAATGATCCCTGTGCTGCTGGCTAGTCACAAGATACGGGGCTGCTGAGTCCTTGAGATGCGGCCAGTGTGACTGAGGAACTGATTTTGCAAATTTAATTGCAATTCATTTAAGTTTACATTTAAACAGCCACACGTGGGGCGCCTGGCTGGCTCAAGTTGGTAAAGCATGCAACTGACCTTGGGTCCTGAATTCGAGCCCCACGTTGAGTTTATTAAAACAAAAACAAAAACAAAACAAAAAACAGCCTCATGAAGCTAACAGTTCCATGTTGGATAACACAGATTTGGATCCTTGCTACTCAAATGTTGGTCTGTAGACCAGCAGTACTATCCTCATCAGAATCAGAATCTTCATTTAAAGGAGATTCACAAACATTTGTAAGTTTGAGAAGTGCTGCCCTAGAATAGGTGTTCTCACCCCTGGCCTCACATCAGGATCACCTATAGGGCCTTTATCACTCCAATGTCTGGGCTCCCCCTGCACCCATCAACCTGAACCCGTGGAGGTGATGACCCCAATTTGCGGCAAGAACTGGGAACCAATGATTTCAATGCTGCTCCAAGTGTCTGGCCTGAGGGAGGCTTGGAGAGCCCACGATGTCTTCTGGATGACACAGAGGGCCTGACTGACCAGGTGGTCCAATTCTGGAATTGGGCTGATGTCCCTGTTCCAGGCGAATCCTGCCAGAAATCAGCCAGTGCCCCCTGCCTTGTATCTGGACATCCACTCCAAGGGCATCCCCGCTGGAGTTTCTGCAGTCCTGGACTGGCCTCACCCCTCTGGCTTTTGGCACCTTCTGCCCGGGACACTTGCCCCCTCCTGTCATGAAGATGCTGCCTTCTCTCTTCAAGCCCACCTGTCTCCCACTGTACTGAGCCCTGGGCTAAGCACACAGAGGGCTTCAGTTCCCACATGATGTTCATGGCTGCCCTGGAGAAAAGTGCTTCATGCACTCAAAAGTGGGACTTTAGTGCGGCAGACGGACAGTGGGGGGCACTGCCCCTCCACACCCTAGGGGTTGGGCTGCCAGGTTTTAGAGCAAAGGTTTTAGAGCACGGCATAACCCTGATGTCCTATAGTCTATCACACTGCCCCCAGATGGTTACCAGAACATTCTCAGTATCTTCCTGGTATCCACATTAGGATGGCCAGGGCCTGCTGACCAAAGAAGATATTTTCATCCACTGGATTGAAAAAAAAAAAAAAAGATAGACTGACAATACCTCATGCTGATAACAGCAGGGAGAAACAGTCTCTATTGTGCTATATTCTGCACACACCTACTCTTTGGGGTCTTGTATTCCCATGTTGGCGCCTTCATTGGTTTAAACCGGACAGAGAGAATCCCCTTCCACAACTATTCTATGCAGCTCCGATGAGGATATTTTGGTACACCCTTAGGAAAACATGACTGTGCTGCTGGAAACTGCAGCAAATTTTGTAGTTACAATGCTTTTGCTGTCCCATGTATTACTATTAGTAATAACTTCATTTTACAAAGGAGGAAATGAAGACTCAGAGGTTAAGAAAGTCACTTGCTCAGAATTCCACAGCCCCCAAAGGGGGACCTTGGAGTAAAACCTCCATATCCACACTCTTCAATCTTACCACCCAACCCCGTGCCTTGCCCTTGCTGTCCTGCAAATCATGGCACTGTACACCACTGTAGGCCAGGAGACCCTCGGCATGGATACTCCACAGAGAAAAACAAAACCGTGGATATGCTCAGGGGGCTAAAGATCAAGTTCAAGAATGCGGAGTGTGCCGGGGGCAAGCAGGGGTGTGTGCAGAGTGGGGAGGGGAGCTGGTGGCAGGGGTGGGGCTGGAGATGTCAGAGGAAGTGAAGGAGTTAGCAGGCAGACTTAGGAAGGCAGAAATGTTGACCTTGGCCAGAATCTACAAAGCCTTAAATGCCTTCCCCAGGCATCTAACTTTTATTCCCATATATAGTGGGAAGACACCGAGAGGGTTAAAGAGGAAAGCTCCATGGTTAGACCGACATCGGGAAAGAGAGAGTTGTAGGTAGGTGCTGTGGTGGGTTAAGAACCAGGAGGGCTGACTCAGGGGCAGGATAAAGGCACTCCACGTTAGCATGGCCAGGACCTGCTGACCAAAGAGGACATTTTCATCCATCGGATTGAAAAAAAAAAAAAAAGTGACAGATAGACTGACAACACCTCGTGCTGATGAGAGGGGGGAGAAAGTCTCTATTCTGTGCCAAGAGGTGTAAACTGGTACCACCTTAATGGGGGGGGGCAATCTGAAGCTGTCTGTTAAAACTGTGTATGCCCTTGAGTCAGAAAGCCCCCTTTTAAGAATCTGTCCTAGAGAAGCAAAAGTGTGACTCCATTGAGATAAAAAAGATAAGAATGTTTATTGCAGCAAAAGGAAAAAAAAACCCCACAAAACTCAATGCGCTCAGAATGCCCTTCAGTTCGGAATGGTTAAATAAAATACAGTATGTGTACTCCGTAGACCTTAAAGGGAATGAGATTAAGTGACTCATTCTGATCAGAAAAGAGACCCATGTCTTATGGTGGAGTAAAAATACAAATTGTGAGCCAACACGTACAGCATTTTTGTGATTAAAAAAAAAGTTTCATGTGCCTCTTTATGTATGTTGATAATGATGTAGCACTGACTGCAACAGGCACAAGAAGGAGCTGGTGGTGGTTCTTTCTTTGGGTGGGATTTCTGAGGTTCAGAGAGGGGTGAAGAGGTGATGGTCACTTTTTTATGCCATTTAAAAAATTATTTTAAAATTTACATAGAGTAAAACTCACGTTTTTTTGTTAAAGAGTTCTAGGAGTTTTAACACACTTAGATTCTTGTATAAAGTCACAAATAGTTTGCAGAACAATGTCAACACCCCAGAGAGTTCTCTAATACTAACTCCTTTGTAGGGACCTTACCTCTACCCCTAACCCCTGACATCTACTTGTCTGTTCTATCTCTATAGTTTTGCCTCATCCAGATGTCATACAAATGGACTAATACAATTTGTAATCTTTCAAGACGGGTTCCTTTCACTTAGCATATGCATTTAAGATGTTATTGTGTGTACTGACAGTTCATTCTTTTTTTATTGCTGAGTAATATTCCATTGTTTGGTTGACTGAAGGATGTGTGGGGTGCATCCAGTTTTTGGTAATTATGAATAATGCTACTATAAACATTCATGTGGCAGGCTTTTGTGTGCACCTAAGTTTTCATTTATCTGGGATACTTATATGTGGAATTGCTAGGTCACAAGGTAACTGTATTTTTAATTTTGTAAGCAGCTGCCAAACTGTTTTCCAAAGTGACCGCACCATTTTGCATTTCCACAGGCAGTGTATGAGAGCTCCAATTGCTCTGCATTCTCTCCAGCATCTGGTCATTCTAGCTTTTGTATTTCAGCCATTCTAATATGTAAGGATATCTCATTATAGTCTTAACTGTTGCTCCTCTAATGGCTAATGATTTTGAACATCT
Source organism: Mustela nigripes (assembly GCF_022355385.1). Taxonomy (NCBI): domain Eukaryota; kingdom Metazoa; phylum Chordata; class Mammalia; order Carnivora; family Mustelidae; genus Mustela; species Mustela nigripes. The sequence continues at coordinate 74,379,380 of NC_081563.1, read as the reverse complement.
TTTCATGTGATAATTTGCTGTTGGTATATTTCCATTGGTGAAATATCTGCTCCCAATTCTTCCTTCCCATTTTTGAATTGTATTTTTTGGCTTTGTACTGTTGACTTTTGGGAATGCTTTGTATATTTTAGATACTAGTCCTTTACTGGATATGTGGTTTGCAGATATTTTCCCACATTTTGTAGTTTTTCTTTTCATCCTCTTAATGGGGTCTTTGGCAGAGCGAAAGTTTTTGGTTCTGGTAAAGTCCGATTTATCCATTTTTCCTCTTATGGATCATTTTTTGCTATCAAGTCTAAGAACTCTTTGCCTGGTCCTATGTTCCCAAGATTTTCTCCTAAAGTTCCTGAAAATTTTATAGTCTCACTTTATATTTAACTCATTGACCCCCTTTTGAGTTAATCATGGTACATGATGTGAGACTTAAGTCAAGGTTCCTATTTTTGCTTATGGATGTTCATATGTTCCAGAACCATTTGTTGAGAAGATGAAATAAACCTATGCAAATACAGCTTTTTTAAAACAAAGGCAAAAATAATTTGCCTGAGTTTTTTGGATCTGCAAATTCATGTTTTTCAAAAATTTAGGAAGTTTCCAGTCACTGTTCCTTCAGATATTTTTTTCTGCTCAAATCTTTCTTTTCTCCTCCTGAACTCCTGTGATATGAATGTTAGATGTTTTAATATTGTTCCAAAGTCTCTGAGGCTTTTTTTCTTTTCTTTTCACACTCAAGCTAGGTATTTCCTATTTATTTGTTTTAAAGTTCATGGGCTCATCTGTGATCCCTATTCTACTGGCTTCTTCTAATGACTCTTTTATTTTTGTTCCTATGTTTTCCTTTTCTAAAAGATGCCTTTTTTTTTTTTAATAGCTTCTACTTCTTTGCAGAGAATTTCTCTCTTTCTATTCATTTCAAGAGTGCTCACTCTTACTTCATAGGACATGGTATACTTCGTGCTTTCAAGTCTTTGTCTAACTTTAATTCCAGTTTATGATGCTAAAACAGAACACAGCAAAGCTTTGAGCCTAAAACAGATGGTTAATAATAAATTTCATATGGTGGCTCTTACTAATATTCACAGAGCGCTTTATATTCAAGCATAAGAGGGCACAAAACAAGCAGTTTTTTTTAAAACCACAAAATCATGAGTTTTTTTTAAATGAAAACCATTGTTAAAAATAAAAACAAATAAAAAATAACGTGTCTAATAATGCTAACGTCTGGATCACTTCAAGGTTGGCATTTGCTGATCACTTTTTTCTATGTTCTCCTGATTTCTTTTGAATTTTGAATACCTCTGGTTTGTATCCTAGATATTTTGAGTGAGACCCATATATTTATGTTGAGATCCAGTCCTGTTAAAATTCTCAAAGGTTTTGCTCTGCTGATTCTTGTGGGTCTCATGCAGGTGCAACACGGAGATGAGTCCTGGGCTTCATACACATAGGTGAAGGACCCTTTCTCAGGTGTCTCCTTTCTGAGATTTCCACCCCCAAAGTTCTCTGGCTGGAAACCAGGGTTTAGCCTTTATACTGTGGTGTGCTCTCATGACTGGGACCCCTGAGGGCAGAGTAGCGAGAGAAAGAAGCCTTTGGGACCGCCACCAGCACATCTATCACTGTTGCCACTGCTGTGGAGGGGCTGTAGCTTCATGACTGGATTTCTATTAGTGAGCTTTCTGGAGAGCTAAAGGGCTCTGAGCCTTAGGTGCGGCTATGGGTGGAGGTAGCTGCCTTTCTGCTGAGTATGGTTGGAAGAATTAAAAGAGCTCTGCCCTAAAAGATGCCATTGCTACAGCGACCAGGATGAGAGTTTCCAGTCTGCCGTGGCACTTGCCCAGTGCAGGGATGAGAAAACCCAAGGCGTTCCACCCTGCAGGGACTGCTTTCATAGATAGGGGCTTGCTGCTTAGCTGCTGGCACTCAGAGGGAGAAGGGCTAAGATCATCTGACAAACTCTGTCCTGTGGAGTTGGTGCTGGGCCTGGTGGCAGTTGGGAGTAGGAGGAGCAGGACTGGAGAATCACCAAGCTGAGGTGCTGATACCTGGTGGAAGGGCAGGGAGGTCTCCTGCAGGGAGGTCTTCAGAGTCCTATCATTCTCTCTACCCAGCATACCCACTCTTACCTGCCTTCCAGAATTCTGACATTCACTTCCTGCATTTTGTCCAGGGTTTTAAATTTTATCAGTGGGAGAGATAGGGTGGTTTACTCCATTTTGGTCAGAATTGCAAGTTCCTTTTTACGTAACTGTAGAAAAGCAGAATTACAAGGTGATTTTTCTTACAACTTTTAGGCCTTTCAGTATTTTCCATATTAAAATATTTTTGATGGCTTGGATATCTCTAGCTTATCTGGATAGTTGGGGGAATGGAGAAGGAGAATGATCTGGGGTGGGGGAGGTGTGGATAAACTGAATTATGAATGTTGAGATGTCAAATCAGGTGTGCCCACAGATGGCCAGGGGCTGGATGCTATGGGTGAGGGAGTCAAGAGAAGAGAGAACTTGAGGAAACAGGTGGGAATCTGAGATGTGTTCTGTTTCAGGGCACCAAGAAGAGGCTGGAGCACTGGGAGGCAACCAAGGACGAGAAAATATATGTGGTCTGAGGGGCACAGGAATGGTGGAGAAGTGGAGGCCCAGAGTGTTGACCATACTTGCTCAGGAAGGGACTGTGCAGGGAATGATAGACCAAAAAGAAAGGCGGGCATGAACAGAGTTGGTTTTCTTTAAGAATTCAAGATATATGAACACAGTTGACCCTTGAACAACAAAGGTGTGAAGTGCTGGGGTCCATTTATTTTTTTAATTTTTAAAAAAATTTTTAGTTTTTTTTTTTTTAAGATGTTATTTATTTGACAGAAAGACAGAGATAGTGAGAGAGAGAGAGAGAGAGCGAGAGCAGGAACAGAGAGGAGGGGTAGAAGCAGGCTGCCCACTGAGCAGGGAGTCCCACGCGGGGCTTAATCCGAGGACCCTGAGATGATGACCCGAGCCAAAGGCAGACGCTTAACTGACTGAGCCACCCAGGTGCCCTAGGGTCCATTTACATGTGAATTTTTTCGATAAATATAGTACAGTACTTTAAACATACTTTCTTTTATGATTTTCTTAATAAAATTTCTTTTTGCTAGCTTACTTAATAAGACAGTATAGAAGTAATAAGACAGTAAGAAGACAGTATACAATACCTGTAACATACAAAATAATATGTTAGTTGACTGTTATTGATAAAGGGTCAAGAGTAGGCTATTTGTAGTTAAATTTTGGGGATTATATGTGGATATTTTCACTGCATGGGGGGCTGGTACTGTTAACCCCCACACTGTTCAATGGTCGACTGTACTTTTTTAGCATAGTAACTCAAATGAACTTGAATTTGAGTTCCTGTCCTCTAGAAAATGCCCCCAGCAGCCAAAGACAAGATGGGCATCTGTCTACACTCTCCTGTGGCATCCAGCTGCCACCTTGCCTCCTCAGGCCGGTAAGCTCCTTGAGAATGAGGTCCACATGTTTTTCCTGACTGCCTTTTGGGAGCCAGCACAGTGCTATGTGTATGGCAGATATACATGACATATTTGTTGCAAGAATGAATGCATAATGAGTGACTACTAGAGTCTAGAGAAAGAGGTTCAGAGACCTGGGTGTGCCACTTTGATCACCAGCCCCATCTGGACATAATGAGTTTGGACTGGAGGCTCATTATCAAATGAGGCCCCTAGGTGACAATGGCAATTTGTCCAACTGTTCTCCAAAATATCCCACATGTGACTGCAACTACATGAAATATAAATTACACACAGAGAAAGAAGAATGACCCGAAAGAAAAGCCAGCAGGGATAACATCTAGAAAGCAGACTCCTAAGTGGATGTTTTTTTTCTATATACTTTCTGTATTTTACCATTTTTCCACATGAAAGTCTTGAACGTCTCTAACTTTTTTGCCTAACTCATCCTGTGCTCAGAAGGGTGCTCTCCAATCTGCCATTTAGACTCTGATATGGACTATCCTACCAGGAGGATGGTAATGTCCTGCACAGATGAATAAAGTTGGTAACCCGGGGCCATTCGCCTCCTATTAACAGTCTCATTTGCATTGATGAGCACAAATATGGTACTGGCCTTGCAGTAACCACCCCAACGTAGCCCCGTGAGGTCCTGCACTTAGCAAAGCTGGGCTCCTCTGTTTACTCCAACAGCTGGGGAATCCTCCCTGCCTCCCCCACTGAAGGGTTCTTCCATGTCTCCAGAGAAAGAACACAGAGTGTGGATGAGAGGAGGAAGGATAAGCAGGCGTGCTGAGGACACAGTGCTTGGGTCCCTAAGGTAGAACTGTGCACCCATCTGGGACACCTCAGTAACCTAGCTTTACGGTGTGTGCCCCTGAAAGGGGTGGCAGCCCATCTGGGAGCTCTGGGTAAAGTACCTGCTACCACAAGATAATAAACAGCAGTAATAAGGCCTCTCTGGAAAACTGAATAATACTGTTATTAAAACTTTTATTACCTGTTTTATATGAATTTAATTGCCTCCGGCAGCTATATTTTGGGAGCAATGAGGATGACAGAAATAATAAGAATGAATTAAACCACAAGCAGATCCAGTATCTGGGGAAGACACAGAGCCCACTTTCACTAACAGGATTGACAGCCCAACTTTGCAATTCTGCTCTGGTCTACATGAGGCAGCCCCAAGACCCCAAGGTCCCAGGGAGCAGCCACAGCCTGTCCTGATATTTGCCCCTCAAATACCAACCACACTTTGGGAGAGTTGAGGTCAAGCAGAATGAGAGTAATTCCTCCCTTCCTCTCTCTGCACTGAAATGAAAATCACTACCCCTGCCCTTAAGTAACCGGAATTCTTTCATTATGGATTTCATCTGGATCAGTTATTTCTGTGGCTTAGAGAATGTTAATAAATGGACAAGGCAATTCTTTTACACTATACTTTTAAGTAAAGCTGTTAACATATACTATATTGTATTTTATAAATTAAAGAAAAAAAAAGTAAAATCTTTATAGACCATTCCAGGCATTTGACAATAAACAACCCTAACTCTCACAGTCTGGGCTGAGGAAGTTATAAATTATTAATGTGTCAAGCACTCCCCTCTGAAGCTTCTTTTCCAGTGCTGACCATGAACCCAAGTATCCTGTATTTTAAGTTCCATTCAGGCAGCAAGCCCCTGAGACACATTTTCAATTCCAGGCCATGAAGGTGGATGGTGCTGATGTCAGGGTTTCATCTGCACAGAGCAAACCCCCTTCTCCCTTGATATTTCCATGGGTTTTTGAAACACTCTACAATAGCTTCAATAACCTCGCCAGCAATTTGTGGAGTGGATCATCAGCTCCAGCCTGAACCTCTCCCAAAGCTCCCTGATTATCCTAATGTAGGGGCAGTAGTAGCAGCAGCAGCAGCAGCAGCAGCAGCAGCAAAAAATCACCACTGAGCCAAGAGGCCTTGGATCAGGAAGGCTCTTGGAGGGTGTTTTCTTGGCACTTCTGCCTAGAGCTGTCACCTTCCCAACTTAAAGCACTATATATGTATATATGTAAATGTATGTATACTCACACACACACTGCATTTTCACTCACTTCCCAGGAAGGAAGCAGAAAAGATAAGAATTTCTTTAGCTTGCCTTTGCATTGCTTTCTGTGAGCTTATTTTCCCCTCATATGTGTACACTTTCAGGGTGTGGGGTCCCTAGAAGAGCGGGGTCCTACTTCCTCTGTCCTGCAATGTGGTGTTTCAGTGGAGTCCTAGACTTACAGTAGCCACTTAAAACATCCTGAAAGTTGTTTCCCCCCCGCCCCCCAAATAAAATTTGCCACGGAAAACTTCTCCTCAGGGACTTCATCACACGCACATGTGACTCCTTTGCATAGTTTTGTTTCTGGCACACTGATTTCCATTAATAAAAGAACCCAGCAACGAAATAGTCTTCAGCTCTACCACAAATACCCATTTCCAACAGATTGGTCCTTTCATCTCAAACACCAAAAATAAAAAGCGACAAATGTCAAAGACCTAGAAAGGTCATCTATTTTATCTCTGCTCATTTTAAAGGACAGTTGCTTTAAAAGATTCTTACATACTGCCCCAACCTTCACACCATCTCTTTTTTGGGAAAGGAAGTTAACGCCCACCCCAAGGGGGCTCCCCTTTTACAAAGGCTTGTGACTCCAATAAATGGGATGCTTTCCCCATGAGGCTGGGCCACGTGAGCCTAATTATTAAACAGGAAAAAAAAAAATCCTCCTAGGGGCAGGGAAGGGGGCGGTAGGTGAGGACACTAAGTGACAGAGAAGCCAGAAGCTTCATTTCTCACCAAGAAGTGGTATAGGCCCGGGGGTACCTCCCTCTGTCAGAGTACCCATATCCCAGGGTTCTGGAACTCACTGAGCTTCTGAGGGAAGAAATGGAAGAGGCATCTGAGTGATTCCCTGGAGGGCCCATCTCCTCTCAGGGAGTAGCTGGAGATGTTTTTCCAACTTCCTGACTTCTCTGAACTGCTGCAGAATCCTATTTGTTTCCCCCCTTCTTCAGTTTCTAACTCGACCAAACGTGTTAGTGATACCATGAGGAATTCTGATTTTTGATCTCAGTTCCCCTGCAAGGTTCTCACCCCAAGCGCTGACATTCTCCGTGGACGTGGGATTTGCCCACGGCCCTGCCCCTACCCCACCGCGACTTCGGCTCTTACCCGCGGCCCTGTGCGTCGACCGGGTCTCGGCCATCCGGCTGTCCCGCCTGGAGTCCGGGGGCGGCACGACCTTCGCATGCTCCCCGGGACCGGTGTCCGGGGGCTGCAGGGGGCGACCGTGCAGCAGCGGCTTCCTAGGCAGGGGAGGCTTGGCGCTGAGCGGCTCTGAGGGCCGGGCCCTCGCCTTTCCCGGCTCGTGCGGGGACCGTGCCCCTCGAGGGGAGGGGGCCTTCACGGCCGGACATTTCTCGTCTTTGGGGAGCAAAGCCAACCCCCCTTTTTCTAGCCGGATTTCAGCGCTGTATCTCTTTACCCCTCTGACTTCGACAGAGGACGCCTCCCGGTGCCTGAAGGACAGAGAGGTGGAGCGCAGCTTGACAGGGAAGGGGCCTCTGTCGTCGCCCGAGGGCGGCTCGCGGGCGACCGGGCAAGGGTCTTCAGGGGCATCCCGGGGGGTTCGGCCCGGCCCGGTCGCCGTGTCCCCTGAATCCCGAGAGGCGCCGCTGCCGCCTGCCGTCGCGGGTTTCCCGCCGTGGGGCTCGGGGGCCGGCCGCAGGTCGTCGAGCGCCGCCTCGCTCCTCCACACCAGGCTGCTCTTCAGAAGCGGCAGGCGGCCGGCCGAGGGGCCCGCGGGGCCGCCGCGCTCCAGCACGCGGGCGCCGCCCGATCGCGGCCACGCGCGGCCCGACGACACCGAGAACTTCACGGCCCGCAGCTCGCTGCCTCCCCGCTCCACCTTCCGCTCCGGCGCCAGTCTCTCGGGACCCCCCTGTGGGGCCTCCGCCGGTTCGGCCCTGGGCTGCTCGGCGGGGGCGGCATCTCCGTCCTGGGGACGCGGAGCGGGCTCCTCCGCGGGCGACTCGCAGGCGGGCGGCGCGCTGGGCCCCGCGCTCACCGCCGGGGCCTTGTGCTTCAAGCAGCTCTTGGGGGCCGGTGGGCTTGGGGCGGGGGCCTCGGGAGATCCCTTCCCTGCTCCCTCGGTCTCGGGCTCGGTCTCGGGCTCGGGCTCCGGCACGGGCACGGGCACGGGCACTTCCAGCGTCAGCTCCCCCTCCTTCTGGACACTTGGGTCTGGCCCCTCTGGACCAGCGGGAGTCTCCGAGGTGGTGACAGCGTCAGTCTCGGGAGGTGTCGTGTCCTCCTCAGGGATACAGGGAGATAACCGAATCTCCACGTCTGCGGAAACGCAGACCACCTCCTCAGCGGGTTCCCTGGCTGGGGGACACGTGCTTTCCAGGGACACTTCGTCCCTCTGGTTTTCACTGTCGGGATTATGGTTTGGGGAACCTTCAGGCAGAGAAAGAGACTCGGGGCAGGGGGCCGGGCCTGACACAGGCTCGGTGACCTCGGGGGTGGCCGGGCGGCTTGAGGGATTATCCCCAAGAAAGCTCTCCTCCTCCTCCTCAGCGCTGGCACTGAGGGCTGGGCAGTGCTGCAGGCGCGCCCGCCTAGCGCGCGCCCCGCCAGGCTGCAGCATGGCGGCTGGCCCCCCGGGCTCTGGGCTTCTATCCAGTACCGCATCCTGCTGTGCTGAACTGGGGCTCTCTTCTGTGTTGACTCTAGGTAATGACTTCTCCTCGTATTCCTCTTCCTCTGGGGTACAGGTCAGATCACTAAGCGATTCAGACTGTGCTCGCTTGCAGGAATAAAGAGAACAAAAGACAGCATTATTATGTCGAATATTAGGAAGCCTATGACCTTTCTATTTTGTACAAGATTTAATATGGTTTAAAGGAAGCAGTATGTCTCTTAAGCTGGCACCTAAGCAGACATTCACACATGGTGTCTCTTCTTAATGCCTTACCCATCTCTTTAGAAACTTGCTGTACAAGTTCAGCTTTCAGCAGAACAGTGGTGGCTATGCCCTGAAAGGAAATACTGCTTAAGACTCTAGTGACTGGGGGCGCCTGGTGGCTCAGTGGGTTAAGCCTCTGCCTTTGGCTCAGATCATGATCTCAGGGTCCTGGGATAGAGCCCCACATCGGGCTCTCTGTTCAACAGAGAGCCTGCTCCCCCCACATCTACTTTTGATCTCTACTTTTGTTCATTTATTTGAACATCAAATAAATAAATTAAATTAAATTAAAAAACGATTCTAGTGACTGAACTACAAAACCAGCGGATACTGCTCTAAAAATTGAAGCAAAGGGGACCAAATAAGCTGGGGGTCTGCCGTGCTTTGCACTCTACATCTATTATTTTATTTTCTCTTGATTCATCCCAGTAAGGAAGGATTATTTCCTTTTTGTACTTGAAGAACTGGGAGCTCAGAGAGGGCCACACCTTGGTAAAGATTGAGCTTATTAGCTCAGCTGAAAAGCTGGTGCTCTCTCCATGACCCTGTGCTGCCAAGAGCTAGTTTCCCAGCTCAGTGCTCTCTCTCCAGGGATGGGCCCCATGGTGAAGGGCAAACCAGATCTTGTAAGGTAACGTCCCAAACCATAGCTGATGGATAAAGTCCAAACTTTACAGCTTAATTAAAAGTCCTATATTCTCTGGTCTTAAATTATTTCTCCCAATCCCTGCTCAGGTCAAGCCGGGCCCGCACTACTGAATATGCCAGCCTCTGGGCCAAGTGACTGGCCAGCTCCTCTGTCCCCACACCTCCAGGGTGTTCTGCCAGCAGCCCCCCAAGAACAGTCTCAGATTCCACTCCTATAGGAGGAAGTCTTGCCCCTTCCCTGAAGCTTATGGTGCCCCTCTTTTCCTGAAGCCCTATTGGCTTGACAAACACTGCCTTGTATTTTTCTTCTGAAAAGTGTCTGGAATTTAAATTTAGTCCAGCTTCCTTCTTGCCGTACCCAAAGTGAGTTGCTGCTCGCTTAGGAAGGAGAAGAGACCAAGGTAGTCATGAATTATTCAAAAATACTATGAGAAAATGACCAAAAGCTTGAGGGTGTTGAGGTCACTCTTAAAAAAAAAAAAAAAAAAAAAAGTTCAGGACATTAGAAAACACTTCGATCTTCTTGGAAAAAAAAAAAAGTTCAGGACAGCAGACCTCCTTTCCTTTATGTTAAGAAATGTGCAGGAGTGTTTGTTTAGGTTTTTGTTGTTTGCTGGTACTATTTTAACATTTGTTGTTTGCTGGTGCCATTTTAACATCTTCCAGCTGGCCTCTGCTTGCTAACAGAACACAGGATAACTAGGGTATTTGCGATAATACCTTAGCTAATTCTCTAATTCTTGCCAAGGGGCACAGCCCTATGCCCCAGGATTGAAAAAAAAAGAAGATGTGCAAAGAAATCTAGAGAAGAATTTTCAAAAGCCGCAGGTTCAAAAGGTGTCACTGGCCTTCTGCTACTACAGGAAATCACTGATGTTGAAACCTGTTTAGGATGTGGGTCACGTTTTAAAACTATCACAACCCTCACAAAAGGAGCAGAAAGCTGAGAAGCAGGCTCAGCTGGGCATATCTCACCTTGAGCCACTGGAAGCTACAAGGAGGTGAGAGTGAAGGACTGGGCAGGACAAAGGCAGCATGGAGTGTGGACTTGGGACACTGAACAGAGGCTCTGCAGGGAGCAATGGGGCTTCTGACTCAGCCTGGGCTCAAGCACATGGAGTCCAGCAGGAAGACTGCACTTACCTGCTCCATCTCCACCGCCGCTGCCCCTCCCTTCCTCCTCTGGGCCCTCACGGCAGCTTCATACCCTGCAATCCTCTGGAGGAATGGAGAGTGGAGGACCCACTGCTCAGCTGGCACCAAAATGGAGACGGTCATGGCTGCCTGCTCATCAGCCTCCTCTCACCAGAAAGAGTGAGTTTTGGGGCAGCAACTGTGTCATCTCTGGGCAGAGGACACTGCTGAGAAGTATTGACAGTCTCTAAGACCCTGAACTCGTAGTTGGTAGCTCTGTCAGCCACAACCTGGGGCTACTCATATCACTGTGCTGCTCCCACTAAAAGAGAATTAATATTCCCTGCTCCTGGCACTGCTGGGGTGGGGGTGAGGACTAGCCAGGGGCAAGATGCTGGCGTAAACGTTCAGTTCACAGGCATCTGCTTCCAGCACGTCAGAGCCCCACACAGGCCCTGCTCCTGAGAGCAGGATAAAATGCTGAGATAACAGCCAGCTTTTGTCTTTTGTGTGTTTCTCTTCCCCGACCTCTGCTCTAGTGGGACAGAAGGATGCAGCAAAATGCACTCTTGGAAGTGTTTTTCCAACTGGTAATAAATATCATGGTCTTAATAGCCAAGGTTGGTTTGTTTTTTAACTGTGCCAAGATGGAGTTTTTAAGGCAAGAAAAGCCCACCCCGCCCCTTTTTTTTCTCTAGAGCTCCAAAGATTCAGAGCCTAGATGGTGTCAGGTAGAGGGTTCACCCCCTCCCCACCATGACAGAGCTGGAAGGTGCCTGGCCAGGCTGGACAGCTGTTCTGCCCAAAGGGAGGACAGAATGTGGACAGTGGCAGGAAGAGTCTGAGGGCGTGACTCAGAGAAAGATGCCTGAGTGGGGGCAGCAGTGAAAATGGGGAGGCATAAAGAAACCTCAGATGTTAATGGGGGATCAGAAAAGCAGGGGAAACCTGAACCTCACTGTTCAGTGAAATCGGAAGGAACCCTGACCTCTGCAGAAGTTTCCAGGGTTCCAGGGGGCCACGGCAGCTCAGCCTCACCCTGGGAGCAGAACAGGAATGCAGGAAAGCACCCTGATCCCCGAGAAGGGCCAGGTACCAGGAAGATCTTCATGGTTGGGAGGAGGGACCTTACAACCAAAGGGCAAAGGGTGCTATGAACACTGAAGGACAGAGGCCTCCACCTTAGGGCCCAAGAGTGACACTGGTGACAACTAGCTGGACACCTCTGCCCAGTCAAAAACTGAAGGGTTTTAATCCCTACCAAGAAGGGAAAGCAGAGGAGAAAGGAAGATATGTAAATGACGGTGTTTAAATCAAACATTTAATTTAAATTAAATGTTTCCCCAGAGTGCCTATATCAGAATTTCTGTTATTCTAAAAAAGAAAATAAAAAAATGGGGTTTGAGGGCTAAGCCAAGCTGAAAAATGGCGAGGTACAGTGCTGTCCAGTGGAGAGCGAGAAAGGATGCTGCATTTCCACCTGGAGGATGAGCCGGGCTTCCCTCTGCCACAAAGTCCTGGCCAGGCTGTGGCTGGCCCTTTGGTTGTGAGGTCCCTCCTCCCAACCATGAAGATTTTCCTGGTACTCTGGCCCCTCTTGGGGATCAGGGTGCTTTTGCCATGGCAAAAGACATCCCCATGGGAATAAAGCCCAGGCTTGAGGCCAGAGGGAGCTGGCTCTGTCCCTGCCCTGTGGCTCCAATCAGCATGAGGACAGGCAGGTTGGTTACTGGTCCCAGCCAAGTCCCACAGCACCAAACCTTTAACTGTAAATGTGTCAGGTGTGCGAGCATTTACACAAGTACCCTAGTGACCAGCTTGCACAAGGACACATTAGTCTGACGGTAACCACAGCTCACGTCTCCAGTGTTACTCTCCTCTAAAGTCACCCCTGCTGGCAGGCGTTTAAAATGTGCACTGATGTCCTTTCCTAGTACTAAAAAAAAAGTGTGACAATAAAACCTTTTTTACTAGATAATAAAATAATCCTCACTTGAAAAAAAAATTTAAAAAATAATTAAAAAAAATAAAAAGCACCTTCCACATGCCCAAAGGAAAACCTACTATCCCTAGCTGAGCACCTAGCTTGTCTGGGGCTTTTCACCACCCTACAATCTTGTCTCCAGGGAAGGAAGGAGAGAATGTTGGTCTGTGGGCAAGTCTTTCTCAACTCTGTCATTCTCTGTGGCCAGGCTGGCCCCACACCCTGCTCTCAGCTCCTCCAGGGCTGAGACATTGTGGTAACCACTGGGCAGCAGAGAGGGCAACGATCTTATGTGGACCTTGAACGCACTATGAATCCAAAGCACTCCATGAATGAGTTCTTGGCTCTTAGAACTATGAGCCGATGACTACACAGGCAGCATGCCTGGGGGTGGGGGGGAACATCTGTCCTCACAGGGGCACAAACCCCACACTACTAAGTAGGTCCTTGCCCAAGGCAGGCGTTCGAGCTAGTGTGTCAGCTTATCTGTCATTGTTCATTCCCTCATTCAAATGTACACTAAATGCCAGCTGTGCAGCTAGCACTGCTCTAGGGGCCGGACACAGGGCTGGGGTGAGGGCTCAGGAAGACTGGTAACAGGAACACCTGGGTGGCTCAGTTGGTTAAGTGTCTACCTCGGGCTCAGATCATGATCCCGGGCTTCTGGGATCGAGTCTCACATTGGGCTCCTTGCTCCATGGGGAGCCTGCTTCTCTTTTTGCTTCTGTTCCCCCTGATTGTGCTCTCTCTCTGACATATAAATAAAATCTTTAAAAACAAAAAACAAAAAGACGGGCAGTAAATAAGTGAGCACACACATTTACAAACATTACTTCTGTGTGTGGCCAGGGCTATGAAGGAAGGGACTCTACTGGTTGGAAGGTGGGGCTGCTTTCCACAGGGTGGTCAGGTGAGCCTTTCTGGGGAGAGGACCTCCGAGCAGAGACCCAAAGACAGAAGGAGCCAACCAGGAGGAGAGTGTCTTAAGCCGTGGATACAGCAGGCATCAGGCCTGAGGCCAGAAACAGCTCTGCAGGCCATAGTGTGTTGAGAGAGAGAGGGAGAGTAAGAGGAAGTCTGAGAGGTAGGTAGGGCCTGGTTGTTCCAGGCCTGGAGTACGGACCTTATGCTGACCTTACACTGCCATGGGAAGGCAGGGGCCCCACAGGGCATGATGGCTTCATGGGAGGTGTTGCAGAACAGATGAACAGATGGCATGTTTATGCAGGAAAGAGACCTATGTGATGTTCATTGAAAAAGAAGAGCAACTCCAGCTCCTGCAGATGGTCCCACTGATCATGGGGGTTTCTTACAAGGGGCATATGACCCTGAGAAGAGAGAGGCCAGGGTTGGAGGGGGTGGGGGTGAGGGCGACCAGGCCTGTGCAGCCTGCCTCTGCATATAGGAAGAAGCCCCATTACCGAAGACAGCCGCCTCATTTTGCTGGACCGCTGGTTGCGAGGCTTAACCAGGAGCTTGTGCTTAGCTGCAGAGTTGTCCAGGCAGGAGGAGAATTCTGGAGGGTAATCGAAATCAGCCACAGGTGCCGTGCTGCTGTCCGAGGTGCGGGGGGAGATGCCAGCATCGCTTGCCTGCCTGGAGAAGAGCTGGTCCGGAGACTGAGGCCGGGATGAGGAAACTAAAGAGACCTTCATGGGACAAGGAGCAAGCAGGCCATACGTTAACTTTTCAGTATGAAATGGGTCCAGCCAACATATCAGCTCCCTTCTTATATTGTGCTCAGGCTTCCCACGCCATCTCTGGGCTTTACATGGAGGGACAGACCTACAGCCTCTCAACAGGGAGGACTCTAGGGGACTTCCTTAGAAAGGAGTTTTAAATGTTGGGCCAACCCCTACAAACTTCTCACTCATTTTCATGGCCATGCAGAGAGCCTGCATCCCGGGCAGTCTCGGTGAGACAACTCTGCCTTCACCCTTCCAGGCAGGTACAGGCACTTCGGTCAAGAGCCTCTTTCTCTGATGAGACAGACCCACCTGATCTCTCTAAGATCAGGCGTGCTCCTGCCTCTAGAAGCTGATAGTGTGGCCCAGAGGTGGTTTTATAGGCTGGAACAGAGGATGGGCAGTGCCCATTAACCCAGCAGCCCATCGCTGCAGCTGCATTTGTTCTTTCCAGAAGGTTTCTGTATCTTCGTGTGTCCTCCTGCAGAAATCTGGTGTGACAGATATTTTGCTAGCTTACACCTCAGCAGTGAGGCATTGACAGTCAGTCAAGGGCAAAAGCGCTGCCAGGGAGAAAGGGGATTTTGGTTGTCCCCCAGAAGAATGACGGTAGCATGCTCTTGCCCGCCCACTGAACTTGGCCATCCCCTTCACTAAGTGAGGTCTCAGTGGGTTCTACTGCAAAGAGGTTTATCAGCATGAAGAGGCGGAGGAGGGCACCCAGTGGGCACCCATGAGCAAATGTAACGCACACAGAAGCAGGGTGCAGAGAGAGAATCCGAGAGGTGCTGGGCTTTAGCTATAACCCTGTCCCCTGCTTCTATTCTGTATGGTGCTCAGAATTAGTGTCAAGTTTGCATTTTTCTCCCTGTGTTGTTCATCTTCCACATTTTGTATGTATACACACAACAAAAGTTACCATTATAACTGCTTCTAGCCATACGGTTCAGTGGCAGTAACGACACTCCTGTTGCTGGGCAACCATCTGCAGAACTTTTTCTCTCATAAAACTGAAAGTCTGCGCCCACTAATCAACAACTCCCCATTGCCCCCTGCCCCCCAGACCCTGGTAACCACCATTCTACTAACTTCTATCTCTATGACTCTGACTACTCTAGCTGCCTCACATTAAGGGGAATCATACAGGATTTGCCTTTTTTTGCCTTGCTTGTTTCACTTAACGTTCACCCATGTTGTAGCCTGGGTCAGACTCCCTATATTCCACTGTATGTAGATACCACATTTTGTTTATCTGTTCACCCATCAATAAATGATGCAATAAAGCAATGTGGTTGCTTCCATATTCTAGTTAGCGTGAATAAAGCTGCTGTGGACATGTGAGTACAAACACCTCTTCAACAACTAACTTTCAGTTCTTTCAGTTATATACCCAGAAGCGGAACTGCTGGATCATACAGGGGTTCTATTTTTAATTTTTTGAGAACCCCCATACTGTTTTTCCCACAGTGGCTGCATCATTTTGCATTTCCACCAACAGTGCACAGTGGCTCCAATCTCTCCACATCCTTGCCAACACTTGTAATTTTCTACTTCTTTCTCATGCAGCACCTGAGCCATCCTGATGGGTGCAATGTGGTATCAAGCTTACATTTTAACCTAAGCCCATAATTTTAGGCATTTCACAACTATTTAGTAAGCCCCCGTGAAGATGGTCTCCTCAGGAAGAAGGCATCAAACAAGACATGGGCAGTGGGCAGACTCCCAGTGGCCTGGGTACATGTTGCTCAGTTTCTTTTCCACAACCCTGGAGCCCCACACAGAGCATGTTGCAATAGCTTCTGCTAAACTAGGGGACCCTAGAAGAATGTCACTGTTAGAGAGACAAGCTGATGCAGGCACTGCCCCTGCAAGGGAACTTCCTCGGAGAAATGTATTTTCCCTCTTAACAGAAAAGTCCCTTATGTATTCTCTTGCAAGTATGAAGTTTATTTCTGCCAAATGGGGGAAGACTATTACTACAATGAGGGGAAAAGGGTAATAAGTGGACATAATCTATTTTAATTCTCTTGTTTCAGTTACATGGGTACTTACGGGAATAAAGCAAGAAAAATTATTTTTAAAAAAATAAACCACAGGACAAGACTCCCGGCTTCCTCTGTGCCTGTGGCTTTGGCTCCCACTGTTGTAGCTGATGACTCAGTAAGTCACCCCAGATTAGACAGGTGACACCTTTCCCAGATGTCCTCCCTGAGGGTCACCATTAAAATGGGTACATTCCAAAGGTCAAAAGAATCCTTCATTCTACCCTTGTCCAGAGGAACAATATGTATATACACATGGTAAAATTTGGGGTTTTGTTTTCTTGACTGTTTGGGACTTAAGAGAACAGGAGAACAGGCCAGATGAGCTGCTTCTGCAAATGAAGTGACTCCCAGGTGAGAATGATTATGCCTTCTGTGAGGATATGGGCTTTGGTCACCTTCCTATAAACGCAAAGAATGAACTTTCTCTGCCTCCTCTCCACTCAGCTCCCCGGCTCATGCAGCACCTGAGCAGCTGGTCCTGGGCTCAGGCCCATTCCAGCCCTGGGAGGGTGGGGGGTGCAATCTGGCAATGGGCTTAACTTCACAGAAACTCTGACCACAGTGACCTCTGTCCCTGCAAAATGCCTGTACAGGCTGTCATGGCTGGTCTTTCCTGCTAGGGCGCCCAACTCTCACTTCTCAGTCTTTGTGGTCATTCCGAGAGTTCTTGGGGCCTGAAAAGACCAACACCTTTCTGACTCAGAGGAGAATTACGCATCCTGTCTTTGATCAGTGCAGCAACTCTGTGAGGTAAGATAGGACAGGGCAGGAAAGCTGACCTGTGTTTTTATCTGTGGGCTGGAACCGTTCCCATTTGCACTGCTTGCTCCTAATCACCCGGTTTGTACTGAAATCTGTGCTTCTGGATGATTCTGGAAGTGAATGATTTAAAAAGTCTAGCAGGTGGCCAGCCCTTCATTGGAGGAATGGGACTCAAATGGGAAAATGGCCTGGGATTCATGGGTTTTCCAGGGGTAACCCTGGGTGACAGCTGCTTTACAGTGTTTGTCCTCAAACAGAGGGGCTCAGCCAACGAGGTGTGGGCTGAGGCTTGTGCACACGGGAACAGCCTGCAGACATTAAGCAGGGCCAGGGGGCCTTTCTGGGAAGGCTGTCTCCCAACAGGCTTCACATCCCCAGCTGAAGGCAGGGGAGGCACTGACTTACCAGATCTCACATAATCCTCTCCAAAACCCTCTGAGAACATGGATGCATTTCTGCTAGAGCCTATGTTGTATCTCCCCATGTGATACCTGCCCTCATCTCCTGGGACAGCTTGTCAGCTGGCCACCTGCTACCCAGTGCTTTCTACTTAATGGCAGGACACTTAGCAGATGGCTAGTTGGATGTCATTTTACCTTAAAACTCGCCAAATAAAGTTTTATTCGTTGTCACCTCATGTTTGGTAATGAGATTTTAAAAATAATTCTAGGCATTTCCTGAAAAACTCATTCCATCAGAAAATACAACCTTGGCAGTACCATGAGATACTTGTTACTGGAAACATTTTACCACAATAATCTTCATTAAGTTTCTCTATCACACATGTGGGCCTGCTTCAGGAGTCACAACTGCTTCAGGAGTCACAACAGGAAAAAATGAAATAGCCCGCAATCCCATCCTTTGGGGATTTAGGGTACCATTATATCAAATATCACCTGTTATATGAAGACATTTTAAAAGGTGCACTATTTCCCCCTCTCAACCAGTGCCCAAGAAACTTTCAGGGCATTAAATATGATCACTGTGTCTTAAAAACTATGATAACAAAGGTTACACAATTTTTTTTTTTTAAGTCTTAAAGGCTCCAATTTTAGTTTCCCATTACCCAATTAATAAAATTATCCAGTTAATAAAATCTCAGAACCTTGTTTTTTCAGCAACATGACCAGGGATGCTGAGAAGGATGAGACTAGCCCTGCCTGGTGAGAGGAGCCCCCACGCAGCTAACTACGTATTCTGTGCACTGTGGTGCTTTGCAGGTTCAGCGCTGGGCTCATGCCTTAATGAATGGAACTAAAAACTTCCTGTTCTCCCGTTACGGTCCCAGCTAAAGGCAGAGAGAGGGCAAACCAGTCCATATGGCTTATAAGAGTTGTCTCTCCAGCACGTGGCCCTGAAACTTACAACATCCATCTGCCCCTGAGGCTGGAGACGCTGACGCTCCATATATCAGAGTACGAGATGGGTCTGCCATGTGACAATGCAGTTAGCCATCGCCTGCCGACCTTCCCCTCCAGGATTTTAAGGGTTGGCTTGAAACCCACCAAATAGGCCAAATTATCCTCCTTGTCTTCTCCTCCTTCTCTTCAACGTGGGAGAACAGATGTGGGTAGTTCACTGCCTTCAGACCCTGCTCACGGAACAAGCAGGGGGCAGGTTCACCTTAGAGCAGAATTCTGGAGAGAACAATTCTCTAGCCAGCTCTGAGCGAACTCCCAACCCTGGGGCTTACTTACGTGTAGCTATACCACAGCCCTTCATCTGGCTTTCATTAGTGATGCTCAGGGGACCCACAACCGCACCCAAGTTAGATAAATATTCTTTCCCCTGCCTTTGCCAGGGGGCTTCTGGTTGTCCAAGCTGAAGTGACTGCTGATGTATTACAGAGTAGCTCAGAATCTACAAGACAGTGGTTCATGATGAATCCCTGAGATTCCCAGTGAAGAGTTCTTCACTAGGGCACAAGCCAGAGCTCCAAGAATGCACCGGGCAGGGGAGTGGCTATAAAGCATGGACTCTGGCCTTTGTTTTTCAAGTGTGAGCAAAAAACATATAACTCAGCAGGGCTGGTCTAAAGGGAAAATGATCATTTATGTACAAGCACAGCCTATGGGCTTAAGATGGCGGCACCACGAGCAGGGTGACTTCCTTGGGGCGCAATTCTTCATCCTGTTTCCTAATGGGAAAGGGTGTTATCTACAATCAGCTCCCTTGCCCTGCTGAGGTCATAGATACCCCTCCTGCTTGTCAAAGCCCTGTTTTCCAGCTGCACACTACCGCATTCTAGCCCTAGACCAACAGGTTCTCATGGTCCTAAACTAAGATCAGAGAGTCCAGATTAAGTCACATATGTTCGCCACTCCCTCTCCCTCCAGCCAGATGTCATGACAACAGAAAACAGACATAAAGGTGTTTTCCTACTTTCAGATGGGATGCCTGGTCTGGTCATCTGCTCAGACAGGAAAAACCAGGTAGAGGATTGATTGTATCAGATCTGTAACCATTACAAAAAATGTTACCAAAACTGTATCTCCTGACAAGATGGACATTTCTGCTCAAGTAACAGAAACAACCCAAGACTGTGAGCTCCACTTACCTGGTCTGGAATACCGCCTGGCCACACAGACCATGGGACTCTTACATAAGGAGCACACGGGGGCCACCAGAGCACACCCCCACCCTCAGTGCCCTTTGAAGTGGGTGCACGCCAAGCCACGAGGTGGCACAGGCTTCACTTGCCTTTATGGTTGTGCCAGGACCGATGTCAGGTAGCAGGGACATCTCTGGGGGGCTCCTGGGTAGACCGTCATCCTCAGAACTCATTCCGGCGTCATCTCCCCGCTTGGCAGGAAGGCCCCCCGGAGGAGGTGGCGGCCCCATTTTCACATTACACTGTATTTTTAGCTAGATTGTAATAAAGAACATTTGCTCTTATTTTCATCAGCAACTTCTTATCAACAAATCTTCCTGCTCCCATTCATTCATTCAGGGTCTATTTTCAATGTCCCTGCCTGGTGTAGTGGACTGAACTGAAAAGCGTTGTCTGCCACCATACTTCCTGCTCTTGAAAATGAGTGGTGACAATTCAGGATGAGTCAGGATCTGTCTGTAAGTAATTCGGAGTGTCCTGCATGCAATTATACTTCAGAATATGTCAAATAACAAGTAGAAAATAACTTGAAAATGTCTTGACTCGTATTTGACATACATACCAAGTGTCACTGCCAAGGAGAAGTTTACCTGCAGGGCTTTAATCCGGTCGCACACATTTTCTTGGGAAAATACCCGCACAGGTCGAGGGGGATCTTGTCCCGACTCAGGAATGAAAATACTGTCATGCGACAGGGCCCGGCTACCCAGTGCGCTCCTCGACTCCCTAGGACACAAGAGGCACCATGAGAGTCTGCACTCCTCCCCGTCTCATGCTGGGTGCGCAGGATGGACAGGAGGGCCGGGGCCGAGGGGCACAGCCACAGTAAGCTCTCAGTTGTATTTATTTTTAAATGGCTTTTCACTCCGGTTTATCCCCACCCTGTCAAATACCACAGCCAATGATGAGGAGCACTGCAGAGGTAGGGATTTTCCTGACAGCTCTGAAGGTTGTGTGAATTCTTTTTATTAATGGGAAAACCAGGGTTTGATGTGGTGTGAGGTCCAAGACAGCAGGCCTGCAAGAGGAAGGGCTGGCTGGGTGGGGTGCGGGGTGTGTGCAGAAGACTGTGCTGGATGCCTGAGGAAGGTGAAATCATTCCTGTGGGCAAACAGGCCGGTCCTCAGTAGGCTAGATGTCGTGTCTGCACAGCAGCTGAGGATTTGCCTGACAGAGGCATCCTGGCAAGGCGGTCCAAAACACACATCCACGGACTGGGTTTGAAATGGGAACTGCTGATCTGCAAAGCTGTGCCCTCTTTTCATTACCTGCTGTGAATGATCTGTCTAATCCAGCTTGTGTGCCTAGCCCTGGAGCACAGATGGTGGGGCCTTTCCATCATCCCCATCCCGGCCTCTGCCCCAGCTCCGAGCTCGAGACTCCATTTAGGAACCGAGTGCACAGGACATTCACACAGTGTCTGTCCTAAGAGGATGTGGGAGTTAGCTGTCTGAACAATAGGTGGAAGGAGATGATTGAGACCCAATGATGAAGGAAGGAAAACCTGCCCCCACCGGCACTGGGCATCTGTGCTCTATGCTCCCCCACCCGCAGGCTGCCCCAGGCATCCTGTTCTCTGTGTGGCATTAAGAACTCTTGGGGGTGGTCCCACTCCACTGTAGATCACATTTTGTTGGTTAATGGTGCTTGCCAACTTCTTTCTAGCTCATGGTAGTGAGTCTGCATCAGGGGAACCTAGAGGCTCCCAGAAGGATGTGTCCTCACTCTTCTGGGAGGGTATGAAGCCCAGTGAAAGAACCCGGCAGGCCCTCCCTGCCAGCGGCATCTCCTGTTACAAAGATCACATGCACACCTGCCTTTCCTTCCTACTGTGGGTAGCCCATAGTCATGCCCTTTGAGAACCATAACCACTACTCCAATGTCTCTACTCTTGGTATAAGCAGAAGTTGAGAGAGCATGAAAAGGCCTCTGCAAAGATACACTGGCAAAAACATAGAAGGTCATACACTCAGGGCCATTCATTACTATTACAGAAGGAAGAGACCACCAACATCCCAAATGGCCCTCAGCAGGTATCTGCATAAACCAAGGCACATCATCTAATGAAGACTCCTTCCCACCCTGCAGGTGACCATGTGGTAGGGCAGCACCAGACTGCACAGAGTGGAAAATGAAGCAGAGTGCATGACAAGGTTTATGGTATGTCAGCTCTATGTGGGGAAGGGGTGTCTGAATATAGGTGAACATAGGTGAAGAGGTATGTTGTTTGCTTACATTTTAAAACATAAAAATAGAAGGATACGTAATAGTTTCCGTTGGGGGGAGGGACAAGACATGATCGGGGAACAGGGTGCCAAGGTACTTATACATGTATAATTTTGCCTTTAGAATTATGTAAATGTTTTATATAGTTAAGCGACAAAATCAGACAAAAAGAGAAATAAGATAATCTCTGAAACTAGAAAACAAACAGAAATAAACGAGCCTAATTTTATATCATATTGTTAGCATAACTGCACAGAGGACAGAATGGTTTCAAGTGATTTTAACTCAACATCCAAGTGACTGCTTTTTTTTTTTTTTTTTGAGAGAGAGAGGGTGAAGGAGAAGTGAGGGGAAGAGGGGAGAGGGAGAGAGAGAGCATGGAGCCCAACAAGAGGTTTGATCTCACAACCCTGAAATCATGACCTGAGCTGAAACCAAGAGTTGGACATTTAACTGAATGAGCCGCCCAGATGACTTTTGGTGCCCCCCAGATGACTTTTGACTCTCCATTCATAACAGGATAAATTCCAAGAACAAAAGAACCCACAAAGTTATAAAATTACACTTGGTAATCTTTTTGGTAGCAATACTGATTTTTAAAAATGGTACAGAACAATCTTAATAGACGTAACCTCTATGTGGGAAAGCGGGGTAATGAGATTATTGTAGGTATATTATATGAGGAAGAAAGTGAATAATTTTGTTAATATCACTAGGAACTAAGTGTATAAGAGAACAGAGAATTCAAATAATTAAAGTAAAAAAATTTGTCTTAAGTTTGAACTGGAAATATCAGTGAGTTATTTTTCTCTTAAAAAACAGAATTTATTTTCTAGTATCTAATCTACTGAAGAAGTCTAGAAGCAATGAGAGCCAGCTAGCAATCATCACCTCTGGCAGCTAGACTGTGGTCTCTAAAAATCATTTCATACTAAAAGGAATGGGGACCATATGAAGAGGTGGCTGATCGTAGGTCTAGGCCTGGAAATGTACCAAATAAAGCAGGGATTTCTCATCGTATAAGGAAGCAAGGAAGGTTTCAAAAATAAATGGGGTCATGTCGAAAGAACCCAGGAGCTAATCTGAAGTGACTCCCAGTAGTGTAAGATGAGGTATTGTGAGCATAAAAATGAATACTGTCATGTGCTAAAGCAAATAAAATATATAAAAATCCATGCATTCACAATGATATATATTAAAAAAAAAAACCCCAAAACTCATTGGTTTGTGCTGGAAGTGAGGGTACCAGCTAGAGCACCAGAGCGTTACTCTGAAGGTAGATTGGTGAAAGGAGAACCAGGCATTATTCTGCCTTTCACGGACAACTTGCATGTTACAGAAACCAAGGGGTTGATGGAAAAAAGTTCTCCACCAGGTAAGAATTCCAGCTAACATATGCAGAATGAGTGATACAATTAGGAAAGCCACCATTTTGCAATAAAATAATGGATCCAGGCAATGATCATCAGTAGGTGTTGAAACCATTAGGTGAAGGTTTGTGGAGCTATCACATGGAGAGAGACCCCTGACCCCACTGTTCTGTCTCAGTGTTGTGAGAAGTGGGACAACCAGATGGCATGTGCCTCATGAGGCGATGTGACAGTAAGTACCCAGTACCTTCTTGAACCTAAGTCGAATTAAATATCCAGATCCATCTAACACTTTACAAGAGATTCAGAGACTATAAAAACGAGTTAAATCACACCAAGAGAAAGCAAATCCAGAATGTGGGATATTTGGCAGAGAAAATTACCTTGCTTCTCCATCAGATCAATGGCATGAAACAAAGTGGGGTGGGTCGAGAGGGAGAAGGAAAATCATTACAGAATAAGAGACTTAAAAAGCATAACAACACAGACACAATAAATGGTTGTCAGCCTTTTAAACCCACAGGGTCCCATGTGGTTTGCCAGCATTAACGCACCTTGACAAATGGAACTCTTTGGATCTGGTGTTGGATGAGAAGTTGCTACAGAATCTAGAAAGCACACAGACTCTCAAAGGGGCTAAAAAGTGCCTCTAAGATTTTGTCCATTATATAGTCAGTTAATTTATAACAAAGAAGCCAAGAATATACAATAAGGAAAGGACAGTCACTTCTGTAAATGGTACTGGAAAAACTGAATAGCCACAAGTGAAAGAATGACACTGAACCCTATCTTACACCATAGAAAAAATGAATTAAAGACTTAGATATTAAGACCCAAAACCATAATACTCTTGGAAGAAAACAGGTAGTAAGTGACCTTGACATGGGTCATGGCAATAATTTCTTAAAAGCAAAGGCAACAAAAGAAAAATAAAGAATGAGACTATATCAAATTTAAAATCTTCTACACAGCAAAGGAAACCATCAACAAAATGAAAAGACAACCTAGAGAATGGGAGAAAATATTTGGAAATCATATTATCTGATAAGGGGTTAATATAAAAAATATATAAAGGACTCATATAAATCAATAGCAAGAAAAAAAAATCTGATCCAAAATAGGCAGAGGAATTAAATAGACATTTTCCCAAAGACACACAAATGGCTAACAGACACATGAAAAGATGTTCAATATCACCCATTGTTAGGGAAATGCAAATCTCACACTTGTTAGAATGGCTATCATCAAAATGGTAAGAGATAAATGTTGGTGAGGATGTGGAGAAAAACAAACTTTTTCGCAGTGTTGGTGGGAACACAAGTCGGTGTAGTCACTGTGGAGAAGTGCATGGAGGCTCCTCAAAAAATTTAAAATAGAACTACCATAGGATCCAGCAATTCTACTTCTGGGTATTTATCCAAAGGAAATGAAATTAGGATCTTGAAGAGATATCTGCCCTCCTATACTCACTGCATTATTCACAACAGCCAAAATATGGAAACAATCCAAGTGTCTATCAATATGAAGATTGTTAATATCACTAGAAGCCAAGTGTATAAGAGAACAGTGAATTCAAATAATCAAAGTAAAAAAATTTGTCTAAAGTTTGAACTGGAAATATCAGTGAGTTATTTCCATCCAGATGGATGGATACAGAAAATGTAGTCTGAATGTGTGTGTATACATATACACATGGTATGTTACTAAGTTACGAGAAAGGGGGACATCCCTGGGTTTGTGACAACATGGATGAGCCCCAGGGGCGTTACACTAAGTGCAACAAAGAAAACAGAGAAAGATAAAAAACTGTATGATTTCACTTAAATGCAGAATCTAAGAAAATTGAACTCACAGAACACATAGTAGATGGTGGTTACTAGGGGTTGCAGGGTGGAGGACATGGCACAAACTTCCAGTTCTTTTTTTTTTTTTTTAAGATTTTTTTTATTTATTTGAGAGAGAGACAGTGAGAGAGAGCATGAGCGAGGAGAAGGTCAGAGAGTGAAGCAGACTCCCCATGGAGCTGGGAGCCCGACTCAATCCCTGGACTCCGGGATCATGACCTGAGCCGAAGGCAATCGTCCAACCAACTGAGCCACCCAGGCGTCCCAAACTTCCAGTTCTAAGATGAGGAAGCAAGGACATTGACAGCACAGTTTTGTATGGCACAGTCATTATCGTTAATACTCTTGTATTATACACTTGGAAATTGTTAAGAGTCTAGATCTTAAATACTCTCGCCTTAAAAAATAAATAGTAATTAGGGGACGTGATGCAGGTGTTAGCTCTACGGTGGTAATCTGTTTTTAATATATATGTGTATTAAATCAACATGTTATATGCCTTAAAATTCCAAAAAGTTATGTATTAATTTTCTTCCAGTAAAGTTGGGGGAGGAAAAGATCTTGTCTTATCCTCTGTGTTGCTCCCTAAAAGCAATGCACTTCCTGGGCCTCATCAGACCCCACCCCTAGCCTAGCATCACTCTGGCAAACTCCTCCCCACCTCCATCAAGGAGCCAGATGCATGGCTTGGTCCCAGGACCTTGAGATCATGACCTGAGCCAAAGGCAGATGCTGAACTGACTGAGTCACCATGGCGCTCCGTCAGCAAATTTTTACCAGTAATTGAGGACCTGGCCCCTGCCAGGTGCTGGGAACATAAAGATAAAAAGGAATTTGTCCCCATTGTCTGTGGGCTCCAGAGACAATGAGGAGACACATAAGTAGAGAGGTCATTTCTCACAAATGTACAGACACACACACCCTGCTCCCCGCTCTGCTGTGGTCCTGTTCTCTGGTTGGAAGGGCCACTGTGTTCGGGTCAAGAGACAGGGCATGGGCAGTGAGTGAGTGTTATAATTTCCCTGGGGCTGGTCCAGTGAAGACATTTACTAATCAGCAGGATTATCATGATAATGTCTTGCTCCTCCATAATTTGGAGCACACTGTCTTAAAAAATGCGTGCACCGCCCGTCCTCCACGCTCTTGATGAAGTGTAATGTGGGTCCTTTCGGCTCCCTGCCAGCACCAGGAAAGACAAAAAACCCACCAAAAACCCCGAAAGAAAAAAAAAACTTGAATCTTTCCACTTCAGTCATTTGGTGCCACCAAGTGGTCAACGCAATTTCTACTCCTCTAAAGCCGGCAAGGAGCTGGGGGGAGAAGAAGGGGACCGGGATCCTGCAGTACCGGGATCCTGAAACTTGTGACCCTGTCCTAGCCGGGTCTGTTCCCCCACCCCAAGGGTCATTATACCTTCTGTGGAAACAAACTATGTTTGTTGCATGGCAACAAATCTGTTTTCTCCCCCCTTTTATTCATAGAAGTGACTTCTGGAATCACTGAAGCAGGCATACTGCAACTCTATTTTGGTGAGGTACTAATTCTAGAAATAAGGATTACTTCACTAGATTTCCCCCAAGTTTTCATACCTATTGATTCTATTGTATCCAACAAGAATTTTGGATGATTTTTCCAAGACTTTCCCCCACCCCTCTCTCCTTCTAATGGAAAATTTTCTTATTAGATAGTTCAAAGTTCAGGCTTAGAGAGATGTATTTTCCTTGTATATTCTATGCCTTCAAAAGAGTGTTAAGTCATATAAAATCATGGCTTGTGTCCTAATCTTACAGCTTTCACTTGCAGGGCAATGGGCAAGTTCTCCAAAACTTCTCTAGAGCTTGGTTTGCTTACTTATACGATGGTAGTTCTGGCCTCCTCTCCCACAGTGATTGGAGACTTTTAATAAACACAGCACTTGGCACATAGGTACGTATAATGTTTTCCCTCAACCTTCTCCATCCCTATATATGAAAAGACAGAAAATACAACTTCCCTGGAAGAACCTCCAGTGGAATTCCCTAGAAGAGAAAGAGACTCAGAAATCCAGCCAGTTACTAGGACACCAAGACAGAGTATCTGGGTCCTCTCACACTCCCACCGGCTTATTGGGGCACAGGAGCCTGAAGGATGGATGGGGTAACTTACTCGAGCTCATCCTCTGAGTCATATCCTACTGGCCCCGACTCGATGGCAATCACCTCACTTTTCGCCTGACTTTGTTTCCAGGTGCTATTTCCGGTGGAAGACGTGGATTCCTTTCTCTTCTTTTTCCCGAAGAACTTCTTAAATGTCTTAAACTTGGATTTTTTCTTTCCTATGCAGAAAGAATGCATGTGGTTACTTGCTGAGCACGTGTGAGGTGTGCACCATGCATCCATTACTTACTCCTGGGAAGTCCACACAGAAGTACGTGAAGTACACAGACAACTGCTTTTGCACATCTGAAAAAATCGATCCCACAACTCTGTGATCATGACCTGAGCCGAGATCAGGAGTAGGATGCTTAAACAACTGAGCCACCTGGACACCCTCACATGCTTCTTTTTTTAATTGCTGAGTAACAGTCTACTGTACAAACAAGAGCAAGTTTTTATATCTAAAATATACAGAGCTGAAAGCCAAAAGACCTGGTGAGGTAAAGGCCATGTGTTAGCTCAAATTAGTTTTCTGAATAATCCTCAGCTGCTTCATTTCTCATGAATGTGTGCACCAAGGACAATCAGAGGAGACCCAGCCTCATGGTGCTCACTGGAATGCCAGATGCCAGGAGGAGCTAACAACTTGTGGTGGAAAAGAAAACGTCAAACGGTGGTGGCAGCACTGATCCCCCCCGCTGTACTATGCTTCCTGGATTGTTAGAATTTTTGACACTTTGAAACATTTTGTGATCTCTTCTCTGATGCTTCCTTTATTCTCACCCACAAATTCTATCATGTTTAGGATCCTGTGACGTCACATGACCAGCTCAGGGAACTTCATTCCTTTCCTTCTGAATATTTATGATAAACAACAGAAAGATGTGACATCAGAGATCATCAGGATATGTCAAACATATCTTGAACATTTCCTAAAACAATTTATTGGTTTTATAAGTAAACAATTTTGTAAGCTTCCTTTAAAAAAAAAAAAAGATGTTATTTGAGAGAAATAGAGCAGGGGAGGGGCATGATGAGCAGGGGGGAAGGGTAGAGGGAGAGGGAGAAGCTGACTCCTTGCTGAGCAGGGAACCTGATGCAGGGCTCAATCCTGGGCCTCTGGGATCATGACCTGAGCTGAAGGCAACCGCTTGATGGACTGAGCCACCCAGCTGCCCCTAGCTGACTTCCTTTTAAAAAAAAACCAGTATTGAGGGGGGTAGGGAGAGGGTGGTGGGGTTATGGACATTGGGGAAGGTATGTGCTGTGATGAGTGCTGTGAAGTGTGTAAACCTGATGATTCACAGACTTGTACCCCTGTGGCTAATAATACATGATATGTTGATAAAAAACAAAACAAACCCAGTATGTTTATATTTATATGAATGTTCCCTTGGAAAGTTCACATGATCTTGCCTTAATGTGGAGAATTACTTAGGATTACTCTAGCTGGGGGTCCTTATATTATCTTAGGTGGAGCAGATCCCTGCACAAAGGGATATCAGTCCTATAGCTCAGTTTTCTTAGGTTCTAGTGGAAGTTTCTTTACCTTAACAATCACAAAATGTTTATGTTGTTAACTGGTGGTTCTCAATGAGAGTTTATTTATTTACTTTAAAGATTTTTATTTATTTGTTTGACAGAGAGAGAGATCACAAGTAGGCAGAGAGGCAGGTAGAGAGGGGAAGCAGGCTTCCTGCTGAGCAGTGAGCTCGATGCAGGGCTCGATCCCAGGACCCTGAGATCACAACCTGAGCTGGGAGCAGAAGCTTTAACCCACAGAGCCACCCAGGTACCCTCAATGAGAGTTTATTATTTGGAAAGCCTTTAGAATTTTCTGCATTTGCCAGAACACCATCTGGCCTTTGCCTAGCTGACACACTGGTCTGCATCTCTGAAGGTCTGAACACACGTGCAGCCTCGCCGCCCTCTGCAGTCAGAGACGCTGTTTCTGGGCCCACGAGCGTGGCTATGAAGACCCGGTCAGTAACTGCTGACCACTCCTGTCTGAACTGGAAGTGCCTGGTCAGCCAGCCACGTGGGCTCCTGTTAGATCTGTTCACCTGTTAGGTTGTTAAATTAAATTTCTTTAATGGTCACGGGAACTATTTGGATCTTTTACTTCTCGAAATTGTTTTATGAGGTTATGTTTTTCTAGGAATTTGCCTATTTTTTAAAATTTTCAAATTTACTGACATACAGTTATCAATAATATCCTCGTATTATTTTAGTATCCACACCGCCTGTAATAAAGCCCCCTTCCTGAGCTCTAATATTCATTCTTTGTGCCTCCTCATTTTCCCTTGATCAGTGGTACCAGAGATCAATTTTATTTGCCTTTAAAAAATGTTGGCTTTGTTAATTCTCTCTGTTGAATGTTTATCTTTTTGTTCTATTCATTTCTGTTCTTATCGTTATTCTTTTTCTTCTATTTTCTTCAGATTTACTGTGCTATCTTTTTAAACAACTTAGCTAATTAATTTTTAGGCTTCTTTTTATAGTATATATATTTAAGGCAATACATTTCTCCCTAAATTCCTTTTAGCTGCATCCACATTTTTTAACAGCATGGACGATGTTTATTTCTTTCTTTATTATTTTTTTATTATCATGATCAATTAGCCAGAATAGAGTACATCATTAGTTTTTGATGTAGTATTCAATGATTCATTAGTTCCAAGTTTTGATATATTTTCATTATTACTAAAATATTGTTGAAATATCTTCTAATTTCCATTATAAAACCTTCTTAGACCTAAAGGTTATTTAGATAAGTGGATTTTAATTTCCAAGCATTTGGAGATTTTCTTAGTAACTTTCTGTTACTGATTTCCAGCTTAAGTGCTCTGTGATCAGTGAGCATCTGGGTGATTTGAAACCATTCAAATGTGTTAAGATTTGCTTTACAGCTTACCATAAATTTGTAAATGTCCCCAGTGTGCTCAACAATAATGTATGTTTGCCAATGTTCTGTATGTGTCCATTAGAACAAGACTTTTTTCTTTTTAATTATGTTGTGTAGGTATGTTGTACCTTTACTAATTTTTAATACATTTGTTCTATCAGTTGCTGATGGACATGTGATATGGCCCTCTTTATCTTTAGTGATACTTTTTGCCTTAAATTTTATTTTGATTGCTTTTAATGTATCTACTGAGCTTCCTTTCTCCTAGTGTTTACAAGATGCATGTTTTTCTATCCTTTTACTTTCAGATTTTCTGAATCCTTCTACCTAGGATGTAAGTTTTAGAAATCCAGTCTGATGATCTTTAACTTCTAACTCGAACAATTATTGTAATTAGTCTACTTACACTTACTGTAACTACTGCTATGTTAATAAAAACAAGTCTACATCTTAATACTTTTCCGTAATCTCCTCTTCTTGTTGTCTTTTGGATTAGCTGACTTTTAAAAGTTATGCCACTCTTCCCACCACGAATTTGTAAGCTATGCCTTTAATGTCTGTTTTGTCCAGTAATTACCTTGAAACTATGCTATGCATTCTATTGTAGAACAAAACAAGGAACTTAGAATAGTTCAATCCTATTTATATGCCCTATTGTTTTCATTCTTTGAAAAACCCAGAAGATATTCTTCTATGTTCATTTAGATGTGTCTGCTTGTTTCTCATTTTCCTTGCTTGTCATTCTTCTTGTGTTCCAGACCTTCCATCTAGGGCAATTTTCCTTTGGAATCTGCTTTGGGAGGGTCTGCTGAGGACAAATTCAGTTTCTGTTTGTCTGAAAATGGCTTTATACCTCCTTCATGCCTAAAATATATTTTTCCTAGGTATAACTTTCTAGGTTGGCAGTTATTTTTTTCTAAGTTATTCTTTCAATAATACTGAAAGATTATTTCACTGTTTGGCAGCTTCCATTGTGCAGTGGAGAAGTCAGTTGTCAGCTTCTGCTCCTTTGAAGGTCATCTTTTTTTTTCAGAATGATTTTTCATTTTGTCTTTGATTTTCTACATTTTCACTGTATATGGATTTCCTTTTATTTATTCCTCCTGGGGTTCATTTGATTTCTTAAATCTGTGGGTCAGGTCATCATTTTAAAAAATCTGTTCCAGAAGATTCCCTGCTATTCTCTCCTCCCTTGAGACTTTGGTCATGTGTATGTTCTATTCTTTCACTTATTTTTGTGCCTCTTATACTTTTCTGTACCTCCCATCATTTTACCATTCAGTGCTACATTCTGTATACCTTCTTGTGATTGGTCTATCCTGAGCTGATAGATTCTGCTGTTAAACTCATCCACTGAATTTCTAATTGTAACAGTTCTAAAAAAGCCATTTGATGGTTTTCAAATCTGGTATGTCATTTTTTAAAAAGTTATTTTAGAAATTATACAGTAAAGCCAGACTGCCTGGGTGGCTCAGTCAGTTGAACGTCTCTTGATTTCGGCTCAGGTCATGATCTCAGGTTCGTGAGTTTGAGCCCCGTGTTGCGCAACGTGCTAGGTGTGGAGCCTGCTTGGGATTCTTTCTCTCCCTCTCCCTCTTTCTGTCTCTTAAAAAAAAATTACATAGTAAAATTCACTTTTTGGGGGGGACATATAGAGCTTCATAATTATCTCAAGATATAAAACTTTACCACAACTCTTCATACTGTCCTTTTGTAGCCAAACCTGTCCCCTAGCTTTCACCTCTAGAAACCACTGATAGCTTCTCTGTTCCTATAGTTGTACCTTTTCCAGAATGTCATATAGATGGAATCATATAGTATGTGTCCTTTTGATTCTGGGTTCTTCTTCTCAGCACTACACATTAGAGACTCACCCATGCAGTTACATCCATCAGTAGTTTGTTCCTTATTACTGCCAAGTACATTGTAGGGAAAGACCACTTTATTTAAACATTGAGCAAGCTGAAGGACATCTGGATTCACTTCAGTTTTTGGCAATTATGAATAAAGTTGTTATAGGTTTCCTTTTTTTTTTTTTTTTTTTTTTTTTTTAAGAAAGAAAGAGAGACTACGAGTGAGGGGATGGGGAGAGGGGAAGGAGAGGGAGAGAGTGAATCTCAAGCAAACTCCACCCTGAGCCAAGCTGGACAATGGGGCTCATTCTCACCACCCTGAGATCATGACTGGAGCTGAAATCAAGACTCGGAGGCTTAACCAACTGAGTCACCTAGGCGCCTCTTGTTAAAGTTTTCATTTCTCTTAGGTTAATACCTAGGAGCAGGACTGCTGGATCACAGACTAAAGATATATTTAATTTGACAAGAAAATGCTGAAATATTTTTGAAAGCGGCTGTACCCTTCTGCATTCTCAACAGCAGTATGAGGATTCCAATTTCCAATTTCCAATTTCCCTGAATCCTCCAGCACCTGCTGCTGTCAGCAGCGGTGTTGTTTCTGTTCTGCTATTCTAACAGGTGTACAGTAATATAGTAGTTTCGACTGCATTAACTAAAAGTTGAGCACTTTTTCATGAGCTCATTTGCCATCTGTGTATCTTCTGGGGTAAAGCATCTTTTAGAACCTTTGCCTATTTTTTATTTGAGTTGTTTGTTTTCGTACTATTGAATTTTGAGAGTTCTAAACACAAGTCCCTTGTCAAGGATGACTTACAAATATCGCCTCCCAGGCTGTGACTAGTCTTTTCATTTTCTTAACAGGGTCTTTCACAGAGAAATTTTTTAAATTTTAATGAAGTCCAAGTTAGGGATGGAGGTGTCCTATCTAAGAATTCTATGTAATTCTAGGTCA
This sequence comes from Mustela nigripes, assembly GCF_022355385.1. Lineage (NCBI taxonomy): Eukaryota > Metazoa > Chordata > Mammalia > Carnivora > Mustelidae > Mustela > Mustela nigripes. The sequence goes on along the minus strand of NC_081563.1, from coordinate 74,346,723 downwards.
CCTACATTTTCTATGTTTTCTTTGAAAGGTTTCATAGTGTTACATTTATGCCTATGATATATTTTAAGTTTACTTGTATGTCGTCTGTAGGTGTAGGTGAAAGTTCTTTTTTTTTTTCCCCATCCAGATGTTCAATTTCTTCTAGCACCCTTTGTTGAAAAGACAACCCTCTCTCCACTGAATCAGTGCTCTATCTTTGTCAAAGACCACTTGACCATATTTGCACGGATAGGTCTGTTTTTGGCCTGTGCTCTATCTGCACGTATCCATCCTTTTGTCAGTACTGCACTTGGCTTCATTATTGCAGCTTTACAGTAAGTCTTGAAATCAGGTAATAGGAGTTCTCCAATTTTGTTCTTTGTCCAAATTGTTTTCACTATTCTAGTTCTCTTGCTGTTTCATGTAAATTTTGGGATCAGCTTGTCAATGCTGGAAAAATATCCCGCTGGGATTTTGATTGTTTCATTTTATTCCTCCTCCTCCTTCCCATCCCTGTCAGGTTATTTCAAAGCAAATCCTCCCAGATACTATGATCACTTCATCCAATGGATCTGGTTTCTTCCTAAATAAAAAAATCTTTGACTTTTCATGGAAATCAAATGAATGATCCTTGGTCTTCACGCTTGCTGAACCATGTCCAGCCTTCCCCAGCGGATGTATAAACAGTCTCCTCTCCCCCAAAGGTATGAATGCACCATTCTGAAGCTCAGTTTGGGGGAGAACTGACATTGTAGCAACACCGAGTCTTCCAATCCATAAATGTGGTTTTAGTCCATTCAGACTTCTATAATAAAGTACCATAGACTGGGTAGCTTATGAGTAACAGAAATTCATTTCTTGCTGCTCTGGAGATGAGAAGCTTGCAATCAGGGAACCAGCATGGTGGGGCTCTGTTGGGAGCCCCCTCATGGGCTGCTGACTGCAAATTCTTGCTGTGCCCGCACGTGGCAGAAAGAAAGCAAGTAGCTCTCTGGCCCCTTCTGATAAAGGCACTAATTCCATTCCTGAGAGCTCCACGCTCATGACCTACCTGCCAGAGGCTCCACCTCCTAATATCATCACATGGAGGGGTTAGGACTTTAACATATGAGCTTTGGGGGGAAATCAGATACTCAGTGCATAACGCTTAATATGCCACTCCATGTATTTAGGTCTTTGCTGATCTAGGACTTTCTTTAAGCAACTCTTTTTTGTATTTTTCAGTATGTGGAGCCTGCATATATTTGGTCAGATATATACCAAAGTATTTTATTTGTGCTATTGTAAATGATACTTTTGAAAATTTAGTTTTTCAATCGTTTATTGCTAGTTACAGAGAAATACAATTGATATTTGTACTTTGACCTGACATCTAACAGTCTCACTAAACTTGAGAGATCTAAGTACTTTTTTGACATTTCATATAATCATGTCATCTGCAAATAAAGATAGTTTTATTTCTTCCTTTCACGTGTATCCCTTTTATTTTTCTCTCTTGCCTTTGAGCACTGGCTATGACACCTTTTATAGTTTCTGGTTCCTTCCAGATACTTTCAAACTTTTAAAAAATTGTCTTTGAATATACTGTGCACAATTGTTTTATAGCACATATATGATAGTTCTGATATTTGATGTCTTTGAGTGTCTGCTTCTCTTGTTTCTGCTGTATATGAGTTTGCTAGGGCTGCTAAAACAGTACCACGAACCAAGCAGCTTCAACGGCAGAGTTGCTCTGGAGTCTCAGTTCTGGAGGCTAGAAGTCTGAGGTCAAGGTGTTTTTGGCACTTTACTTCAAGTCACTGTGACAGGGAAATCTGTTCCATCTCCTCTGACTTCTGGTGATTTGCTGGGAACTGCTGGCATTCCTTGGTGTGTAGATGCCATCATCCTGATCTGACTTCGTCTTCACACGGTGTTTTCCCTGTGTGTGTCTGTGTCCATATTTTCCCTTTTTATAAGGGCATCAGTCGTAGTGGATTAGGGGCCCACCATCCTCCAATATGACCTTCTCTTAACTAATTATATCTTCAATGACCCAATAAGGGCATTTTTTTGAGCCACTAGGGGTTAGGACTTCAAACTATGACTTCTGGTGAGACATAACTGAACCCAAAATGTGTCAGTTCTCATTCATAGTGCCCTACTGCTTTATATGCTTGATCATCACTGACTGTATGTTTGTCATGGAGCTGAAAACATTTTCTTTAATAATTTGAAGTCTAGATAGAAGGCACCTTTCTTCAGAGAAGATTGCTTGATTCTATAAGGTACCTATGGTCATATCCAGACCAAGAATAATATTAGGCAAGTTCAAGGGCCGAGATTCTCTAAATTACCCAAGTGATGGAAACTCAAGCTACAAATCTATAAAGGGTTGACTTACCCCTGGTTCACAATTACTCAGATTTTATTGCTCCTTGGGCTCCCAACTTATTTTCAGGAGGGTCCTCTCATATACGGCCCACCTGGAATGGACCTGTACTTTGATATCTGACCCATTGCCTCATCTACCACTCCATGAAGATGTGAAAATGAAATTTCAAAACTTCCAAGATTGGTAAATGATCTGAGAGCAAAAGTGGCTTCTATGCTCATTTATCTTTCTGGATTACCATTTCTTTTTCAATTCTGACCTTCTTATTTCTTATTTTTAAAAAGATTTTTCTTATCTAGAATTTTTTTTTAAAAGATTTTATTTATTTATTTGACAGACAGAGATCACCGGTAGGCAGAGAGGCAGGCAGAGAGAGAGGAGGAAGCAGGCTCCCTGCCAAGCAGAGAGCCCGATGCGGGGCTCGATCCCAGGACCCTGGGATCATGACCTGAGCCGAAGGCAGAGGCTTTAACCCACTGAGCTACCCAGGCGCCCCTTATCTAGAATTTTAAAATCATTTTATTTTTCTTCATCAAGAGAAGTGTACTTTTTCATCCCCATCCCCTATTTCCCCCACCCCCCAGCCACCTCCCCTCTGGTACCCATCAGTTTATTTTCTGTAGTTAAAAATCCGTTTCTTGGGACGCCTGGGTGGCTCAGTTGGTTAAGCGGCTGCCTTCAGCTCAGGTCATGATCCCAGCGTCCTGGGATTCGAGTCCCACATCAGGCTCCTTGTTTGGCTGGGAGCATGCTTCTCCCTCTGCCTCTAGCCTGCCACTCTGTCTGTCTGTGCTTGCGCTCTCTCTCTCTCTCTCTCTCTAACAAATAAATAAAATCTTTAAAAAAAAAAAATCTGTTTCTTGGTTTGTTTCCCTCTCTCTTTTGCACCCCCCTTGCTTGTTTGTTTTGTTTCTTTAAGAAATGAGTGAGATCATATGGTATTTGTCTTTCTCTGACTGATTTATTTTGCTTAGCATTATACTTTCTAGCTCTATCCATGTTGTTGCAAATGACAAAATTTCATTCCTTTTTATGACTAATATTCCTGTGTGTGTGTGTGTGTGTGTGTGTGTGTGCATTTATGTAAACCACATCTTCTTTACCCATTCATCAACTGGTGGACACTTGGGCTGTTTCCAAAGTTTGGCTATTGCAAATAATGCCACAATAAACACGGGGGTGCATGTATCCCTTTGACTTAATGTTTTTGTATTTGGGGATAAATACCAGTAGTGTGATTCCTGGATCACAGGGTAGTTCTATTTTCAATTTTTGAGGAACCTCTATATTGTTTTCCACAGTGGCTATACTAGTTTGCATTCCTACCAACAATGCACAAGGCCTCCTTTTTCTCTAAATCCTCACCAACACTTACTGTTTCTTATGGTTTTGATTTTAGCCATTCTGACAGGTATGAGGTGATATTTCATTATAGTTTTGATCTGCATTTTCCTGATGATAAGTTATGTTTAGCGTATTTTGATGAATCTGTTGGCCATCTAGAGGTCTTCTTTGAACAGAAGTTCAAAATCAGATATCATGTCTTCTGTCCATTTTTAACTGGATTATTTGTTTTTTGGGGGGTAATGAGTTGTATTAGTTCTTTATATATTTTAGATACTAACCCCTTACTGGATATATCATTTACAAATATCTTCTCCCATTCAGTAGGTTGTCTTTTAGTTTTGTTGATTGTTTCCTTTGCTATGCAAAAGCTTTTTATTTTGATGAAGTCCCAACAGTTTATTTTTGCTTTTATTTCCCTTGCCCATGTATCTAGAAAAATGTTGCTATGGCCAATGTCAAAGAGATTACTGCCTGTGCTCTGTTTTAGGATTTTTATGGTTTTAGGTCTCACATTTTCTTCATTTCGAGTTTATTTTTGTACATGGTAAAAGAAAGTGGTCCAGTTTCATTCTTTTGCATGTGGCTGTCCACTTTTCCCAACACCATTTGTTGAAGCTTATCTAGAATTTTAAATTTTAGCAAAGGGGTTGATGTGAATAATTTAGTTCACTTATTCGGAAAAAAGAATACTTAGTTTCTCTTTTTCTTTTTAAAAACTGATTCCTCATGGTAACCTCTGTAAATATCCAAAACTGGTGATTATGGAGGCTGTTTCATACTAAGGAAACACATCTTCAAAGAGTATTTTCTTGTTTAATTAATAATTCAATATCCTGGAATATGAGAAGTTTTGAATTCCATTTTCTCTTACATTTAATTTTTAAAACCTCACCTTGTATTTAGGCCTATTTGGTGTCTATCAATATGTGACAGAGGAAAAGTAGTTCTAATATGGGATAATAAGGAAAATCTGTCTATAATATATGAAATAGCATCTTTAATGAAATTTTAATATCTGAAGCTAAAGGTTAGCATGTAGGATTTAGTACTAATGGAAGTTGTTCCTCCGGGACTATATCAAAGAAAATCATTACTAGCATTTTAACCTTAAACAAGACAGTGATGGAGACCTTTGTTACTGAAATAAGGTGAGTATAAATGGCTAATCTAGGAAAAAGGTATGTTGTCCAAGGATCGGTGTTTTTTTAAGTTTTTTTTTTTAAAGATTTTATTTATTTGACAGAGAGAGATCACAAGTAGGCAGAGAGGCAGGCAGAGAGAGAAAGAGGAGGAAGCAGACTCCCTGCTGAGCAGAGAGCCCGATGCGGAACTCGATCCCAGGACCCTGAGATCATGACCTGAGCCGAAGGCAGAGGCTTAACCCACTGAGCCACCCAGGCGCCCGGATCGGTGTTTTTTAATGCCAATTTTACAACTCTATCAAAACACAAATAACAACCGACAGATAACAGTGAACCAATCACACAACTGGGTAACTCTTAGAACATGTAATGAGATCATGAGTCATGGACCTGGAATTTAGCTCAGTAAGGGGTATAATAAAGGTCTCTAAAGGAGAATAAAAGCCATAAAAGAGAGAGATCAAAGGCTCTTTCTTAATAATATTATTTCTTCTGCATGATCAGGCCATCTCATACTTTTTCCAACCACCAGTAGATCCTCTGGATGTTCTTAGGTGATAAATGATTCCATTGCTTTCAAGTCAAACAAACGTGGGGACAGATTTACCTCCAGGAATGAGTAAAGTGACTTTAAAAGCCTGTATTTGACAAGTATGAGGTGATACTCAGGGGTACTGCCCTGATTGGCTTGAAATCATCTGGATATGCTCTCTCATCACCGTAGGAAGGGCATGGGGTATTTGAACACAGTATGAACTGAACCCCCGCCCCCCCCCCCCCCCGCCCTGCCACACACATAATCCAAAGGCTTGGCTCTGTCAGCCTCTCTCCCTGGCCTGCAACCAGACATGGGCTCTTCCCAGAGAAGAAGAAATGAGGGCCTTACCTGTGCTGTCCTCCCCAAGGCCTTCTGCAGTTTCCCGAAGCTTAATATCCATCACCCTTGTGGAAATCATGTCCAGCTCACTAAAATCAGATGGAAATTCTTGTTAAAATGGACATGCTTAACGGAAGGTAACAATGAGTGAAACAGCTTTGCTGACTGCTTTTTGCCCACGACTTCACCTGCACACACCCCAACAAAGAGAGACTCCAGGGCAGAGTACAGGGCAGCGAAATCCAAACACATGTCCACAGCTCAAGATTAGTAGCCTCATAGACGTTTATCTAATCACCAACCAGAGCAATTTCATGGAAATCGATGAACTGGAACGAATGCTACACTAATTTGCACAATACATATTTGTTTCCTTTCTTTCAAAAATGTTTTTTTCAGAAAGTATATTTTCCTCATGGGTGATATTAAGAGAACACTTGTCACGATGAGCACTGAGCAGTGTACAGAAATGCTGAATCATTACATTGTACGCCAAACTGCTATCACACTGATTGTTAGCTGTACCTTGAGAAAGAAAAGGAAATTATATTTTTCTCTTACTCTCTGTAGAAAGTTTAGAAAGTAGACAGAATGAAAATTACCCCAAATCCCACCTTAACCAAGGGTAACCACAATTAAGGTTTTGATTTTCTTCCAATATATTTGTGTGTATGTGCATGCCCACATCTTATTAGGAAGACTGACTTCTTGATTTTCTTGTATCACATCATTAAAATTCTTCATAAGTGTTAATGGCTAAATAATATTTTGATATATAGCTGCAACATCATTAATACATAGTGAGTTCTTTTGAATTTTTATTATGAGAAATCTCAGAGAGATACAGAAATACAGAGAATGTATAATGAACTTAACATATTGTCACTCTTGTTTCATTTTTACACCTTCTTCCTCCCACTCCCACAAGGTTATTTCAAAGCAAATCATCCCAGATATTATTATCACTTCATCCATACAGTCTCATGGTTTCTTCCTAAATTAAAAAGCCCTGGCTCTTTGTGGAAGTCAATTCAAGCTGTGTCCCTGCCTTCCACGGTTGCCTTTAAAACAGGGTCTTCTACTCCATACATACTAACTCACCATTTATATGGAAAGCTGTTTATTACCGGCACTTACTATGAATCCTCAAACTTCATAAGCAGCTCAAACATCCAATTAGCCAACTAATATTTACCACTTGTACACAGCACATAATGGGAAATAATGGGAGAATTACAAAGAAAATATTTAACAAAGGAAAGGAGTTGCTGGTCTTTGCCAGAGTTGGGTATAACATTTAGGTTTTTAATATTAACGGCAAAATGTCCATCTTCTAGTTAGCCAATTCCCGAAAAGGTGAACAAAGTTTTACTGATTTTGTTTCTCCAATGTGCATATAATTTGGCTTCATAAAAATGTCTGGTCAACAGAACGAGGAGAAAAAACCCACATGATCATCTCAAATGATGTGGGAAAAAAATGGCTGACAAAATTCCATACATTAACATAGTAAAAACATTAAATAAGAACAGGAATAGAAGGAAACTCAACATAATAAAGGCCACATCTGACAAATCCAGAGCAAACATCATCCTCAACAGTGAAAAACTGAAAGCTTTTCCTCTAAGATCAGGAACAAGACAAAAGGGACTGATTTCACCACTTCTATTCAATAGCGTATTAGAAGTCCTAGTTAGAGAAAATTAGGCAAGAAAAAGAAGTAGAAGACACCCAAACTGAAAAGGAAGAAGTCAAGGTATTTCTGTTTGCAGATGACATGATCTTATATGTAGAAAACTATAAAGATCCTCCCTAACACAAAAAACTGTTAGAACAAATCAATGAATTCAGCAAAGTTGCAGGACACAAAATGAACACATGAAAATCAGTTGTTTCTATACACGGACAATGAACAATCTGAAAAGGAAAATAAGAAAAACGCTTCCATTTCTAACAGCATCAAAAAGAATAAAATACTGAGAAATAAATTTTACCAAGGAGGTGAAAGACGTGTATACTGAAAACTATAAAATGTTGCTGAAAAAAATTAAAGAAGATATCAGAAAATGGAAAGAGATCGCATGTTCATGGACTGAAAAAGCCTTATCGTGATTTCCCCAAAGCAATGTACAGACGCAATCCCTATCAAACTCCCTGATCCCATAGTGTCCTGATATTCTATGAAACTGTGGTGGGGGCAGGGGGATGTGGTACCAGGGCATTTATATGGAAATAAAGAGGGAACAAAGAAGGAAAAGCAGGAAAATGTAAGAAGCAAAGAGAATCAAAATTGTAAGGATTGGTTAAAAGTAACCAACTATTTCCCTGGGTATCATCCTTAAGGCTGCCACTGAACTAGAAAGTTCAAGGGCAAGAGCTTTCTACTGCTTGAGCCACAACAATTGCAATGAACTCTTAAGCATGCAGTGTATCATCTGAACTACCTCATTTAATCCCCAGGAATCTGTAGTATTCACATTTTGGGACCGAGAATATACATCAAATAAAATAATATTTATTTTATTAAATTAATTATAAATTTTATTAATTATAAATTAATATTTATTTTATTAAAATGAAATATTAAATAAGTATATTAACTGGCTCAAAGTAGCAAAGCAGGGACACCAACCTGCATATTCATGTTGACTATATATCTAACAAGGGTGGGCACTTCTTTGGCCTGGGACGCAGTGTGGATGAGACTGACATGCTCCCTGCCTCTTGCAGGTGCTGACCCAGTGAAGGTGAGAGTCCTGAGCTATCATCAGAGGGGTTTCAGGAAAGCTAGGAAATCCAAAGGATATGCACCTCCTACTGAAACGACTCTGTCTGTTAAACAGCCCTGTGCAGAAACATGCCTGCACCCAGAGGCCAGAGGCCCCAGGAGACCAGCCCCTGGGTTTGCCAGAACATCTCAGTTTAGGGTGAAGGGGTTTAAGGCTGTCATTCTGTATCTGTTATCACCCTTGAGGAGTCATGATCATGCAGGTCTATGTGGAAGAGTGCGTGCACAAGCCCCAGGGGTTGGGGTATAGAAGGGCACTGCATCCCACCGAGGGTGGAGCAGATCTGGATGCTTACACTGGCTTCCGCCTGGCTTGAATGATGCAGCTGTGGTGAAGTCATACATGGCAGCAGGTTCAGGAGCTGGTGGGAGGCCCAAGAGAACAGCCCAGTCTTCAACTTGCTATAAGGCATATCCTGGTGGGGCCGGATGCAGGGAGCACAACCAGATGCCAAGGCTGTTAATGGACTCACACACAGAGGCAAAGATCACCCCACAGATGAAGAGATTACATGGGAATCAGGCTCAGCTTACATGGGAAGTTTTAGAACCTGCTTATATTTTCTGTTCTGAGCATCTTTATACCAAGAAGAGTGTAATATGGTGCAGAGGAAAAGGGCAAAGACTGGGACATCAGGGAGTCCAGGGGTTGAAACCTCACCCCACCACATACCAGTGCTAAGCCTCAGTTTCTCCATATATAAAATGGGGATAAAAGAAAACTTTAATTAAATGGACTGCAAACACAGCACGCACAAGCACTTGCTGAGAACAGCTGTCAGTTTCTGCAGCTTGTTGCCCACCTCATACTAATGCATGTTTTTGCTTTAACGTCAACAAAAGCATGCACAACCAGCATGTCCTGGTATCGGGGGAGTTTGAATCTATCTCATGAAGACAGTTTGCTTGTGCAAGAGGCTCATGTTAGAGCCAGTGTTACCCAAGATCAAGACATCTGGATTCCCAGAGGACCCCTGTGCTTGTCGAGCAAGGAGAACCAAACCACTGCCAGGTAACTGGTGAGAACACACTCCAGGCCACTCTAGAATGTCCACCCCATGGGACTGTGGAATGTGCATATGGAGGACCTTCCTCTTCACTCAGATACCCCAAGGGGTAATACTATAGAGCTGTTATGACGGAATGTCTTCTCTACTGGGCCCAAGGGCTTACCTTTCTAAAAACATGTTCTCCAACTCCTAGTAAAATTCAAGGACATGCCAGAAGAAAGAAAACCATAATGAGAAAGGTAATGTGGCAAACACCCTATAATTTCCAGCACCCCTTTTCCTTGAACTCCAAGTGCACCTCAGGCCACCTCAATGCTCCCCTACAAGCTTTCTACCCTCTAGCACCATCCCCAACCTCTGCTGTTCTGACAGCTCTAGTCCAGGGAAAGGAAAACTTATTCTTCAAACTTAGACCCGAGTGGATCTCTTCAGGGGTTCTCACTGATTTAAAAGGGGACTGAGCCTCCAGCCCCCTCTGTAGTTCACAGCACTCATCAGTGTGATCAGTAGTGGGGGCACTTACAGAATCCAGGGGAGTCCTGCATCTAATGAAGCCTCCATGGGTGGGGGGCTTCCCCACTCCCTCTCTCTGAACCCTAACTGTAATCACAGGCTCCTGGCAAAATTTCATCATTAGTTGCAGCTTATATTAAAAAATTCTACAAAACTTCATTCATGTGAAGAATGAGAATAGTTTTAATAAGGTATTTTACAGGTTCTAATCCATTATATTTACCTACAGAAGGCAAAGAAAAATATCTGTATGATAATTGACTCTCTCTGCTTGACTTATTTCACTCAGCATAATCTCTTCCAGTCCCGTCCATGTTGCTACAAAAGTTGGGTATTCGTCCTTTCTGATGGAGGCATAATACTCCATAGTGTATATGGACCACCTCTTCCTTATCCATTAATCTGTTGAATGGTTTCACTTATTTGTGGAGCATAACAAAAAGCATGGAGGACATGGGGAGTTAGAGAGAAGGGGGTTGGGGTAAATTGGAAGGGGAGGTGAACCATGAGCGACTATGGACTCTGAAAAACAATCTGAGGGGTTTGAAGTGGCGGGGGTGGGAGGTTGGGGTACCAGGTGGTGGGTATTATAGAGGGCACGGATTGCATGGAGCACTGGGTGTGGTGAAAAAATAATGATACTGTTAAACTGAAAATAAATAAATTAAAAAAATTTTTATATATATTAAAAAAAAACACTGATGAAAGATAACAAAAAAAAGAAAAGAAAAGAAAAAAAGAAAAATATCTGTAAACTGACTGCATAACCTGAGCACATAATTACGTACGAAAGCCTTGGTGTTCATCCCTACAGACCCGCCAATCCCACCACACCCTACAGGCCATGTTCAGATCCCTGTGGTATTTGTTCTCAGACCTTGTACCTTCTTTCACAATGCCCAGCAATGCTGTTAGCAACTTGTTTATAAGATGTCTGCCTAACATTCCCTTCCCTTTCAAGAGGGTGAGCTAAGCAGGATGAGCTCTGTGCCAGTTACATCCATTGCTCTCCTACCAGCACCTAGGACAGTGCCTGCAGCAAGGAATGGAACACAACGCAGGACCAAGACAGCTGACAAAATGAGAGATGTTTCTGCAGATGACTGACAGATGTACTAAGAGAATGAAAAACAGTAAATCATCCAGTTCCAGAAATGGATCTATTCTTACAATCTGATTTAAGACTGGGGAAATCCTCTAGGAAACTGATACCTAACTTTGTAAAAAATAAATAGTCCTTATCATGACCCTTCTCAATGGAAACTGAGGGAGGACTGAAGGAAGCTATATTTTCTTTACAAAGCAATGCAACTTTGAAAAGATTAAAAACAGAGGTAAATTTGGCCCAGGTGAAGGTATTTCAGTGAGGACAAATCTAGGTGTGCTTCTCTTGTACTTCTTCCAGTGCCTGTGGCTACTTGGTTAGTCATGAGTCCTGGAGAAAGCTGACTCTACCTTTGCCTGTGATTCTCACCTGAGATTCTCAGGGTGAATGATGACAATTACAATTAACTTCTAAGAAAATTACAAACCAGTGATCACAGAACCACAAATGCAGTTTATGTTTAAAAATAAGTCAAGGACACCTGGGTGGCTCAATCAGTGAAGTGCCTGCCTTCAGCTCAGGTCATGGTCTTGGGGTCCTGGGATCAAATCCCACGGCAGGCTCTCTGCTCCGTGTGGAGTCTGCGTCTTCCTCTCACTCTTCTTCTGTGCTCTCCACCCCATCTCAAATAAATAAATAAAATCTTTAAAAAAATAAAAGTAAATCAAAGTGAATCTGAATACCAATGCTCATGTGCCAGATCATCTGAAAAATCTTAGAACCATTCCCAAATACCTGTCTTGAAAATGTCATTTGATCAGTGAGATCTTTTGCTTTCCAGTGTCCTGCAAATGGGAGAACATGGACAAAGAATTCAGCGTCTCAGAGCTAGTGCTTCTTCCCAGATGACACAAAAACTGACAAATATAAAATTCAACAATAGCTGAAGATTTCAACACCCTACTCTCAATAAGTGATGAACTAAGCAGAGTATCAACAATGATACAAAATATTTGAAGAACACCATTAACCAACTGGATCTAATAGAAATCTATAGAGTACTCCACCCAACAGAACGAACAGCCTTCTCAAGTGCACATGAGAGATTCTACAGAATAGACTACATCTAGGCCATAAAACAAGCCTGGATAGATTTAAGTGGCTTGAAATTACAGAAAGTATGTTTTCTGACAGCCATGGAAGGAAATTAGAAGTAAATAAGAGAAGGAGATTTGGGAAAGTCACAAATATGTGGAAATTAAATACTATGCTCCTAAATAACCAATGAAATGGCTGTATTGATGTCAGAGAAAAACAGATTTTAAGAGGAAACTGTTACCAGAGATAAACAGAGTCTTTCTGTAATGATAAATTGGTAAATCCATCAGGAAGACAGAACACTTATAAACAGGTATGTACTTAAAATCAGAGCCTCAATACACATGAAGCAAAAATTGATAAAATTGAGAAAGGCAATTCAATAATAATTGTGGCAGCTTTAATAATTGGGGACCTCACTTTCAAAAATGGATAAAAAATAGGCAGAAACTCAACAATGATGTAAAGGACTTGAGCAAGTCTATAAATCAATTACAATATATTTATATATGTACCACTCCATTCAATGACAAAATACATAGCTGCCTTCCCTGCTATAGAACATTATCCATGACACCATATGGCAGGCCACAAAATAAGACTCAATAAATTTAGAATGAGTTAATTCAAATAAAATGCACTCTTTAATCACAATGGAAGTAAGTTAAAAATCAAAAGTAGGAAGAATTTGGGGAAATTTACAAACACACAGAAATTATACAATGCACTGCTAAATAACCAATCAAGTCAAAGAAGAAATAACAAGTGATAACATACTTTGAGATGAATAAAAAAACACAACTTATCAAGACATGTGAGATACAACTAAAACACTGCCTAAAAGAACTTATACCTATAAACACCCACATAAAGAAGATCTTAAACCAATATCATAGCTTTCCACTATATGAAACTAGAAAAAGAGAAAACGAAACTGAAAGAAAACAGAAGAAGGAACATAATAAATATTAAAGCAAAAATTAATGAAATATAGAATAGGAAAACATTTTGAAAATCAATGAAACAAAAGTTGATTCTTTAAAAAAGATCAACAAAATTGACAGAACTTCAGCTAAATAAAAGGAGAGAAGATTCAAATTATTAAAATAAAAAATGAAAGAGCATTACTACCAGTCTTAGAGAAACAAGAAGGATAAAAAAGAACATTATGAATAATTATATTTCAAAAAATAGATAACTTAGATGAAATGGACAAATTCCAAAAATGACCAAACCACTGAATTTAAATCAACACGACATAGAAAATCTGACTACCTTTACAATAAATAAAAGGATTAAATTAGTCACTTAAAATTTCGCACAAATAAAAGCCCAGGCCCAGTTATATTTACTGTTGCATCCTATTAAACATTTATAAAAGAATTGATAACAAACTTTCCCTTTCCAAATTGTTCTTCAAAAAATAAAAAATGGTCATAACTCCCAACTCAGTCTATGAGGCCAATATTATCTCCTGAAAGTCAAACCAGAGGCTACAATAGAAGAAAACTATAGACTGACATCACTTACGAATATAAACACAAAAATTACCAAGACAATACTAGCTAATCACATCCAAAAAATGTAAAATTGAGATTTATGCAAAGAATGTGGGTTGGTTTACTATATGAAAATCAACTAATTTAATGGCTGATCCCTTGGCACAGAGAGAGCCTACAGCAATTGAAAAAATAAAAACAAACCCCAGCAAATCCTGAGGAAGAGAGAAAATCTGATTTCCGGAGTTACCACATTATTAGAATCAAATGTCCAGTTTTGAATCTATCCCTAAAAAAAGGCCCAAAGCAGATCTACTGGACAAAGACCTTAAAACAAGTATCTAAAGAACTAAAGAAAGATGTGGAGAAAGTCAATAAAGCAATGTATGAACAAAATGGAAATGTTAATAAAGGAGAAAACCTAAAAAGAAACAAAAATAAATTCTGGAGCTGAGAAGTACAGTAATTGAAAGAGTCACTAGGATTCAAAGGCAGGATTCAGTAGGCAGAAGAAAGAATTGGAAAACTTGAAAGCAGGTCAATGGAAATTATTGAGTTTGAGGAACAGAAAGAGAAAAGACTGAAGTAAAATGAACAGACCTTCAGCTAAATAAAAGGAGAGAAGATTCAAATTATTAAAATAAAAAACAAAAGAGCATTACTACCAGTCTTAGAGAAACAAGAAGGATAAAAAAAGAATATTATGGGCACCACCAAGTAAACAAACCTAGGCATTGTGGGAGTCCCAGAAGGAGAGAGAAAAAAGGAAGCAGAGAGAATATCTGAAGAAATAGTGACTCTAAAGTTCCCAAATTTGATGAAAAGACATGAATATAAACATTCAAGGAGTCAATGAACTCCAAACAGGATGAAATACCCACACTGAGATATGTTATAATCAAACTGTTGAAGTCCAAAGATAAAAAGAATCATGGAAGCAGCAAGTTATCACATGCAGGAGATCCCCAATAAAGCAGACTTCTCTCAGAGAGTCTAGAAGGCAGAAGGCAGTGGGCTGATACAGTCAATGTGCTAAAAAGAAAAATGTCAACCAAGAACATTATATGTGGCAAAGTTGCTCTTCAAAAGGGAAGGATAAATTAAGCTATCTCCAGATAAACAAAACCTGAGTTCATTACCACCAGCTCTGCCCTGCAAGAAGTATTTGTTCAAGGGTGGTCCTGCAGGGTGAATGAAAGGGCACTAGATAGTAATTTGAAGCCATATGAAGAAATATCTTAGTAAAGGTAAACACATGGGCACATGGGTTTATAACTCCACTTTTTATTTTCTATGTACTTATGAGACTAATGCCTTTCTTTTTTGGGGGGAGATAAAGGTTTGTTTTATTGAATGACTGATCTGTGTAAATGCCGAGGCCACTATGTATAGACAAAAGAGGGGGAACTTTGGTTCTTGGCCTCTTCCTCGTTGGACAGAGTCATAATTTCCTCCTTCTTGGCCTGGAGCCACTCTTCAGGGCACTTAGGTACTTTCTTAGTCTTAGACCTGCAGGCCTCAGCTCAGTCCTAGAAGCTTCTTGTCAGCCTTGTATGACATCAGCCTATGGATGTGTTCAATGAGAATGTGTTTGTTTTTCCACATGTTACCTCCATTTTCAAGTACAGGCTGTGACACATGTGGCTGTCAGTCTTCCTAGGTTCACAGTATCTTCTAAGCAGCCAGCATATAATTCTCATCCTCCTCATCTAGGTAATCTTCCTGGTCATCTGAGTGCTAGCAGTAGCCTTTCACTCCCCCTGTGCCCATATGCCTGCTTTCCAGTGGGGCCAAAGTGTTTTTCTGCCATGGACTCCAGGAATGGATAGTCACAGGCTCCCCGATGATCAGCCCATCTTTGATCAGCTTCCAGATCTGCTGATGGGAGTTGACTCTAGTAATTACGTTGGTCTCATTGAGATCCAACCAGACCTTCTTTTTGCTACAATGGAGGACACCAGAGGTAAGCCTCTTCCAAAGCTGAGCATGGCAGCAGCCATGGTGGTGGAAAGACCGAACTCCAATCTAATACATTTTAAATTTATTTTTATTTTTTGAGAAGAATTAATCTACTTCTTTGCTTTTTAAAAAATTCTTTTTAAGTAGGCTTCCACACCCAGCATGGGGCTTGAACTCATGACCCTAAGATCAAAAGGTGCATGCTCGGGGCACCTGGGTGGTTCAGTGGGTTAAGCCGCTGCCTTTGGCTCAGGTCATGATCTCAGGGTCCTGGGAACGAGTCCCGCATTGGGTTCTCTGCTCGGCGGGGAACCTGCTTCCCTCTCTCTCTCTCTCTCTGCCTGCCTCTCTGTCTACTTGTAATCTCTCTCTGTCAAATAAATAAATAAAATCTTAAAAAAAGAAAGTTGCATGCTCTACTGACTTAGTGAGGTGCTATTTTTTTTTTTTTAAGATTTTATGTTTTTATTTGAGAGAGAGTGTGTGTGCACAAGCAGGGGGAAAGGGGAAGAGAAGGGAGAAGTAAACTCTTCATGTAGCAGGGAACCCAATTCAGGGCTCAATCCAGGACCTGCTATCATGACCTGAGCTGAGGGCAGACTCTTAACCGACTGAGCCATTCAGGTGCCCCACCCTAAAATGTTTCTTAAAAAGGAATTGGTAGTCGAAGACCTTGCAATGTTGTAGTTTTGGTTTGTAATTCCTCATTTTGTTTTCTACATTATATAACAGAATGATGTATTTTTAAATTACTAGTTTGTGTTTTTGGACACACAATGCATAAAGATGTTATTCTGTGACATGAACAACTGAAACAAATAAAGACAGACTTGTAAGGGGACTGGGTGTTACTAAAGCTAAGATGGTATAAATCCAAATTAAAGTGTTACAACTTTAGGATGTCAAATGTTATTCCCATAGGAACCACAAAGGATGGGGCTACAGAATATGTACAAAGGGAAAGAAGAAAGGAACTGAAACATTTCACTACCAAAAAAAATCAACTAAACACAAAAGAAGACTGTAATGCATGAAATTAGTGATAAAAATCTATAAGATATAGAAAAAAACCAGCGAGATAACAGAAGAAAGTTTTTCCTTGTCATCCTTAAAAGGAAGCAATTCTTAAATAAGCTACAATGTGGAGGAACCTTGACATTTTGCTAAGTGAAATAAGCCGATCATGAAAAGACAAATGCTCTATGATTCCACTACTCAGAAGAGTCAAAATCATAGAGACAGAAAGTAAAATGGTGGTTTCTAGAGGCTGGGGTGAGCCGTAATGGGGAGGAGCTGTTTATTGGGGAGTGACTGTTTAACGGGAACAGACTTCTTGTTTTGCATAGTGAAAAGCATTCAGGAGGCAGACAGTGGGGATGGTTGCACGACAATATGAATGTAGTTAATAATGAACTGCACACTTAAAAATGGTTAAGATGATAAATTTTCTGTTGTGTGTATTTTATAACCAAAAAAATGAAAAAGAGGGTGCACAAAAACTTGTCCATCAATGTTCATAGCAGCATTATTTCTAATAACCAAAAAGTAGAAATATCCCAAATGTTCATCAGTTGATGAGCAAATAAAAAAACATGGCGGCACCTGGGTGGCTCAGTTGGTTAAAGCCTCTGCCTTCGGCTCAGGTCATGATCTCAGGGTCCTGGAACTGAGCCCCACATTGGGCTCCTTGCTCAGCAGGGAGTCTGCTGCTCCCCTGCCTTCCATTCCCCATTCTTGTGCTTGCTCTTTGTCTCTCTCTCACACTCACTTTAATAAATAAATAAATCTTTTTTAAAAATGTGGTATATACATATGATAGAATATTATTCAGCCATAAAAAGGAATGAAGTACTGATTCATGCTACAATTTGGATCAACTGTGAACACTACGTCGCAAAAGACCACAACATCAATGAAATAACTAGAACGGGCAAATCCCTAGAGATGGAAAGTAGATTAGTGTTTGCCTAGGGCTGGGGGGTGGGGAGCTGGGGGAAGAGAGGTAGAGTGGGAAGAGACTGCTAGTGGGCACAAGGTTTCTTTTGGGTGAGATGAGTACATTCTAAAGTTAGATTATGTTCATAGTTGTACACTCTATATAAATCCTCCAACACCTGTTGAGAGTGCACTTTAAACAGGTGAAGTTTATGGTACATAAATTATATGTCAACAAAGCTCCTGGATTAAAAAAAAAAAAAAGTGTTACCAGAAATTAAAAAAAAAAAAAAGGTGAGATAGCTTTTTGGAACAGAAGATGTGATACAATTTGTCTCCAGCAATCCCACACTAAAACAAATGCTAAAGGAAGGAGGATATGATCTCAGATGGAAGCTGAAGATGTGGACAGGAACAGAGAGCAATATACAGGTGGGTAAATCTGAGTATGGACAAGAGGGGTAAGGAGTCTGGATTTCAGTCAGAGGCTCTGTGCACAGATGGCACAAATGTGTGCCCTGGCCCTGCTCTCTTTTCACACAATGTTCCATTTCTTTCCAGCCCAGGGCCTTTGCAGATGCTGTTCTTCTGCTCAAACACGCTCTTCTCTACCCTCACACCCTACTTGTTTGCCTTATTAATTCCAACTTATCCTCAGTTTCGTTTCCTCACAAAGACTGATGTGTCCCTTCAGGATGACCCAGGACCTCCCACAGCACACCTCCTGGTAACAGCATTTGCCAATTTTAATCATTATCTGTATTCGCATGATTCTTTGATCCAGTTCTGTTTTATAGATTTAAGCCTGCTTACATTCCCTATACATTTAATCAATTTTTCCTTTTCTTGAGAAAAAAGATAAAAATAAATTGTGACTTAACTATTGTTCTCTAGTGAGTCACACCAGGATCCGCCTGTACCTTTTTTAGAAAAATAAGTTTCACATTACTGAGGCAAATGGAATGTGTAATGCTTGCAAAGCTCCTGTGAGAAATCTCTCTTCAAAAATTGTGGCAGCTCCGTGATTCATGATAGATATTATTATCCTCCAGAGCAGCCTTGACCACTGTATCCACCCCAAAGTGACAGGGCTATCAAGGCTGGCTTTACCACAGCCATTTCTCTGACACCTAGATGCATGTGCATAAAACCTTCTCTGTCCACCTGTCAGAAAGGAAGCGGGGGGTGGGGAGTGGTGGATAGATTCATTTTGACATTTGGGAGAAAAGAAAGCCAAGAAGTCTTACGAGCAAAGGGTTGAAACCAAAGAACTCAGACATTGAGTCACAGTGTTTTGAGTGGAGCAAGAGGGGAGAGTAAAGGAACATACTGGGTGGTCAGTTTTGAAGTTTCCAGTATCCTGTAATTGTTTATCTTATGAAACACTAAAATTAGGCTTGGCCTAGGGAAGCGAGTCATCCCGTATCAAAACTTGAAGACTAAGTCAGCATTGGGAATGTACAACAGGTGCTCAGTAAATACTGCTGAATGGAGGAAGGAAGGTGGGGCGGGGGGGAGGAACCAGATGTACCTATAACACTTGCTAGATAAAAGAATCACCTCCTGATAAAAATGAGACAGTCTCAATTACCCAGTCAATTCCCAAGGCCACTTCTCACTCCACTTAGCTAAACTATGTCACACTTCTTCAGTCCGAGTTCTGCCTGTCCATTGTCTTCCTTTAGACATTACTGAGGGACAATCATGCAGAGCTAAAGTTCGATGGCCTTCAGGAGTGAAGGAATATGGATGCAGAGGACGGCCCTGCTCCAGATGCCTTGGCCCCATCCTCAGGCTTCCCTTTGGCTATGGGCTGGGTAGGAACAGCAAGGAATTCTGGAAAGAATGAGGCACTGGCCACATTTCACTGGCATGTTTCTTTGCAAAGAAACGAGTTTCTTGATGAAGTCCAGGAAGTTCACTTTCGCTTTTGTTCCCTTTGCCTTTGGAGACATTTTGCTTTGAAAGAAGTTGCTGTGGCCAATGTCAAAAAGGCTACTGCTTATGTTCTCCTCTAGGATTTTGATGGACTCCTGTCTCACATTGAGGTCTTTAATCCATTTAGAGTTTATCTTTGTGTATGGTGCAAGAGAATGATCGAGTTTCATTCTTCTATATATATACTTCATCAAGATAAAAAGCTTCTGCACAGCAAAGGAAACAGTCAACAAAACAAAAAGACAACCCACTGAATGGGAAAAAGATATTTGCAAATGACACTACAGATAAAGGGCTGGTATCCAAGATCTATAAAGAACGTCTTAAACTCAACACCATCAAACAAATAAGTCAAAAAATGGGCAGAAGACATGAATAGACACTTCTCCAAAGAAGAAATACAAATGGCTAACAGACACATGAAAAATGTTCAACATCATCAGCCATCAGAGTAATTCAAATTAAAACCACAGTGAGATATCACCTTACACCAGTTAGAATGGCAAAAATCAACAAGACAAGAAACAACAAACATTGGGGAGATTGTGGCAAAAGGTGAACCCTCTTACACTGTTGGTGAGAATGCAAGCTGGTGCAGCCACTTAGGAAAGCAGTGGGGAGCTTCCTCAAAAAGTTAAAAATAGAGCTACCCTATGACCCAGCAATTGCACTACTGGGTATTTACCCCAAAGATACAGATACAGTAAAAAGAAAAAGCACATGCACCTCAATGTGCATCACAGCAATGCCCACAATAGCCAAACTGTGGAAAGAGCTGAGATATTCTCCAACAGAGGACTGGATAAAGAAGATGTGGTGCATATATACAAAGGAATATTATTCAGCCATCAGAAAGGATGACTACTCGACATTTGCATTCGACATGGGTGGGACTGGAGGAGATTATGCTGAGTGAAAGAAGTCAAACAGAGAAGACAATTATATGGTCTCGCTTATTTGCGGAACATAAGGAATAACATGGACATTAGGAGAAGGAAGGGAAAATGAAGGGGGGGAATCGGAGGGGGCGACGAACCATGAGAGACTATGAACTCCGGGAAACAAACTGAGGGTTTTAGAGGGACGTGAGGTGAGGGGATGGTCAGCCTGGTGATGGATATCAAGGAGGGCACGTACTGCATGGAGCACTGGGTGTCATACATAAACAATGACTCATGGAACACTCCATCAAAAACTACTGATGTACTGTATATAATAGAATAAAAAATTATTTAAAAATTGCTGAATCACTGTTTTACCCCTGAAACGAATATAATGCTGTATGTTAATTATACTGGAATTAAAAATTTTGAAAAAGAAAAAGAAAAGAAAGAAGTTTCATTCAAACAAACTTGGTCATCCACAAGATAAACAGCATAGGTTATGAGCATATAAACAAGTATCTTATATTGGATAACCTATGCCATTTTTTGGAAATTTACATAACAATTGATTTCATGGTATTAGGAATCCTCGTAAATGGGCAAACTGATAAGCTACTTAGCTGGGAATGCATACGACACAGTGTGTACATGGAGACAGGCACACATGAACCTGTGTTCACACATGAAGCCTAAGCCTCCGTCAATATTCTTCAATAAAAGTTACATCTCAGACTGTGGTACATGCCAGCTCTCACAGGAGGAACCTGCTTTTACATATCCAGGAGTGAAAGTTTGCATATGAAATTTGAAGAATGTTAGTTTAGACATTCCCTGGTTATTAAGGTGAAAAAAATTCTTAGAGACTTCTACAAAACTATTATTTCAAAAAGAGGTGAGTTCAAGACCTTCCAACTTTGCAACCTTAATGTAGATACTGTATTTGCATAGTTCTTGGTAAAACAGCATATGAATTCACTCTAATGCTGGGGATGTCTTGCCAAGATGCTGTGTGACTTAGAAGCTTTGCGTCTTGAAGGGAGAGCTGTACCTTGGGCAGAAGGCCGCACACACATCTGACCAAGGGGACACTAGAAACCAAGGCATAGGGAAGCTTTCCCAGGGCTGGATCACATTTAACTTCATCAGTTTACTGAGATAATAAACTACCCATTTTCCAGAAAGATTTTATTTATTTGATGGGGGGGGGAGGGAGGGAGTGCATACCTGTGCATGAGCAGGGGGAGGGGCAGAAGAGAGGGAGAAGCAGACTCCCCACTGAGCAGGGAGCCCAAGATGGAGCCCAGTCCCAGGACCCTGAGATATGACCCAAGCTGACGTTGGATGCTTAACCAATTGAGCCACCCAGGTTCCCCCATAAACTTGCTTTTTAAATGACGTATACCAAAACTACTGACACAAAGAAAGTTCTTACAGCTTCATTTATTTAGGATGTTACATATGTGATTGGCATTTCAGCAGCACGGCAGATGCACCGCTGAGATTTTTTTTGTTTTGTTTTTGGTAGGAAGTCATGCTCCAAGGGCTATTAATAAGGAGACATAACACCACCTCTCATTCTGGCCCACTCAAAATAGGCAGACTCAGACACTGAGGCTGAATAATTATCAGTAAAAAGATTTTTCTGAAATAAGAACAATGATGAGGAGGACTCCCAGGCATAGGGCTTTACACAGCACAAAGGCCTGGCTTCACAGGGAATCCTAAATTGCTGGGTGGCTGCCCCTTGGTAACAGAAGAAAAGAGTGAGGCTCGGTGGGTTGGACCATCTGCCCCCAAGTCCCTGAATGTCCCCCACATTGCCAAGGGGTGTGCTGCCGAAGGCACACCATCTACATCCCAAGACCATCCAACCAGCCCAGGTGACGCACAGATGTGACAATCACCTGACTGACAGAGGCTGCCATACTGAGAAATCTCCATCCGGGGGACAAGACCTATGACTTGTTTCTCCTGAGCAAGTGAAGCTCAGTCAGGCCACGGCTCTGCTTCCTCTGCACCACGGTGACAGAACCCACTGCACCAGGAACCACATAGCTTCAGAGGATGCAGTTGTGGGCAGCAGGGCAGCTCCCACAGCCCCGTCTATCAGCTGGGGACAAGTCCCCGAAGCTGGGTCCTGAAGGGCAGGAATAATTCTAACCGTCTTTTACTCTGGCCTCTGCTACATTCTGCCCCCCTCTCCCCGCCACAGTGTACAGACTATGCCATGGGGATCCCAGTGTCAGGTGTGGCACATGAAGAGGAAAATGCTCCCAGTCCTCTTCCCCTCTCCCTTCCTTTCATTCCCCCGCCACTTCTGCTCCCTGCTTCTCCTCTCTCCGTATGCATGTGCCACAAAGAAAAACAATTCGTACACGCCAAGGAGATAGATTAACGTCTGTAATGAGGGAGGGCATAAACATACTAGAAAACATGACAAGAGATGCAGAAGGTCTATTCTTTTGCCCCAGGGATGGCAGTTGTGGCCTCCCACCCCCGCCTCCCATCTCTCTGTGCTCAGAAGCCCACCTGGGCTCAGGCCTGAGGCACTGCTCACAGGAAGCCACCCTCTGGGTGCTGAGTAAGCTCCCTGCACTTTCATCCTTCTGGAAACCAGCAGCAGGGCAGGAGAGAGGGGCCTTCCCGGTCCCATCTCCACATCCTACCATGGCCGGGGCCCTTGGGACACCGTCAGGTGCTGATCCAGAGCCTTCTTCCTTGTGTCCCCAAGCAGCCTCACTAGGTCTGGCAACACTGTCACCTCCCCGGCCACAAGAAGTGGGGCCTCTGCCAAGTACAGCCACTCCTGAGGCCCTGCAAGCCCCCCAGGCAGGGGTGAAACACACAGCAGTAAAAGTTAAGTAAAAGCTAAGAACACATTCACTTGCTTCTTTCACTCCAAGTTGGGAAGGTCGTTGGGGGTGGCCTGGCACCGCAGGAAGCTGGTCCGGAGCCAGCACTTGCCTCCTTCTGAGTCGCTGCCAAATGGCTGAGGATGAAAAATAACCAACTTTGTTTCACTGGGCTTGCTTGCCACAGGGGCAGGCAGAGGGCACTAATGGGGTAAGGCTGCCTTTTCTATCTGGGTAGTCGCTGACCCCGGGAAGAAGTAAGATCCAATGCTGAAAAAATTCCCAAGCGGATTCTGAGCCTAACACAGTCAAGTCGTATGCCTCCCACCTGTTCCGGCCCCAGAACACACAGCACGGCCTGCCCTCCTTTAAGTGTGCTGCCACCTTCGGAGCGAGGTGCCACTGCTGGGGACACCTCTGTCTCTGCCACTGAACACACACTCCTTAGCTTTGCTTTTGCTTTCTTGTTCTTTATTTTAAAGACCCATCATGTTATCCTGGGTCCATGATAGGCTTTTTGGTCTGTTTTCCTGGGACCCTCCAAATGCTTGTGCTCGTGGGGCACTGGCTCATCCTACTCCCTGGCAGGGGCCCCAACTGGCAGGGGCACAGACCATACCACTGGAGAAAGCACCCGTTGCTGTCAGCTTGGTGAGGCTCCCAGGCCTCTCCCCAGAATGATGCCACCCTCCCTGGAGATGTCTTCTCTGATACCTGTAGCTGGGCCACTTAGGAGTGATAGACTCCCAAAACCCAGCTTCACAATGCCACCTGCTTCCTGTTTGTCCAATGTCTCAAGGCTGCTTAACCAGGACAGTCAGCAGTTTCCAGGCAACGTCTGGAGGGTTGGCAGAAGGCTCTAGATGACAAGTGTGATTCTGTATTATCACTGAAACCAAGGAGCAGGCAGGCAGCAGGGGGTGGGGCTGACTTCGGAAGATGGTTCTAAGAAAGTCCTAGCTTGCTTTTCTGTTTTCCAAAATGCATCTATATAAAGTTCTTGTCAGACGGTTCACAACTTAAACAATAAAGCATGAGCCGTGTATGTGATGGTGACAAAAGAAAGCAGTGAATTGAGAGAACTTGGGAAATAATCACCAAGAGCTTTGAAGGTTTTTATATATACTCGCTTTTGTGTGCTTTAGACCTGAAGGCCGCCTGCCTCGATGCTGGCGGGAGTCAGCTGCTAAGGGTTCAGCCTCCTCCCAGAAGAGGGACAACAGGCTGGTAGGGTCCCTCATTTCCTATAGGTGTTTCAGGGGCCCATGAGGTAGAATGAACTATTGAAGAGTCAGGGATGGCCTCAGGGATCATGTCTCTGAGGTTCCAGGTAGCAGCCCTCCCCCAGAGGCAGGAGCTAGGCAAACCCAGCAAGACCCAGGCAACAACCCACTCCTGCTCAAGGCTGGCCTTGCCAGCCACACTAAGCTCTGAGCCCATCCCGCTGCCACCTGCTATGGCCTGCCCCATCTTGGGGTCACGGTGCTGGATGTCCCTGGTCCCGAGAGTTATAGGAGGGGAAGATGGGCTCCAGGCAGCTTGCACAGGCACTCCTCTGTACCTCGCCCCAGTGGGTGCTCTGCGACACAGTTTGGATCTTAAAACTCTGCTCAATTTCAAGAAAAATGTTCATGAATTTCCTTTCTTTGCTGCTTTCTTTGCCCATCTTTGCAGTGCCAAAGCCATACATCCCTTGGGACATGGAAGAACCAAACCGAAAGGCCAGTAATGCCCCTGGTACACTAATATTCTAATGGAGTCTATAAACCCCCAACAGGAAAGCTTTCTGCAAGGACATCAAAGGGCTTTGTGTCAGGGCCCTGGGCTCATTTTATTCAGAGGAAAGAGACTAAAGCAGGTCCCAGGTCTCAGATGGCCTATACCTTCTCTCACAGAATGCTCACGAACCTCTCTGAATTAAACATCTCATCTTCTTTTTGTAGGTAAGAAAAGAGGATCAGAGAAGTTCAGCAACCTGCCCAAGATCACCCACCCAGGAAGTGGAAAATCTGATCCTCAAATCAAAGCCTGTACCTCACCCAGGTGTGGTACCAGCCACCCACCTACTAGCCGCCTATCACAGATTCTGCTTGAGCCCATCTGGGCTGGGGCTGACAGGCTTGTAGTTCTACCAGGTCCCCGGGGGATGCCAGGGATATTGTCCATGGGCCCTCCCTAGATGAGCCCTGTGTTCTAAAAGAGTGTGTGCAACAAAACCCACTATTTTTTGAAAGTCTCTGGATGTATACGAGGAATACAGGCAGGACCACAAAGAGATGTGACCTGCAGTTATTTCTGGGTCATGTAACTGTATGTATTTTAAGCTCTCCTTTTGTGCTTTTCGAAGGTTTTGCAATTTTTCTGATTGAAACTGTATTTTATTCATAATTATGAGAAGCTTTAATAGTTTCTTTTTGAAGGCAAGACAGGGGCTATCAGTGATCAGGACTTGGGGTCTTCCCTCCCTGAGTCTGTGTCTCCTGACCTGGCAGCCTGAGGAAGCTGGGGCAGCTCCGGAGTGCAAGTTCCTGCCCAGGGCAGGGCACACCGAGGGCTCTCATCCACTGGAACCAAGAGCTCATTTGGGAGATGCCGTGCCTGTCATTTCCAAGGTAATTTCCCACTTGTTCCCCGTGTCTCCACATCATATCCGTCTCCAAGCTGGAGGAGAAAGTACCACTACAAGGCAGGCAATCCTCTCAGCTACGGCTGCCGGGCACGTCCGGGCCCACAGTGAGCATCTGTCACAGGACGCAGCTTCTCTTCTGGTCCCACCCGTGTCTCCTGTCCACTGGTGGGCCCTTCCCACTGTGTTCTGCGCCCCCCTCCCCCAAACTGCCCTGGAACAGGGATGCAGACCTGGGGTCCCCGAGGGCCTGCCAAGAAGCCAACTGGGAGAGACTCCACGGGGCATATGGCACTTAGCCTCTCTGTGCCTCTAGAACAGCCCCCACACACACTTGGGACTTTAAAGTTATCACAATGTGGTAACCAGCATTCGCAAGTACAAGCCTACCAGGGAATATGTTTCATTTCCTTGGCTGCCTCATTCCTGTTACATTTATTTTTTAATATTTTTATATAAATGCAGATACTTGTACCTCTTTACTTCCATCAGCATGAGCAAAGCCCATTCTCTGTGTTGTTTCCCAAAACCCTTGATGCCCCATGCTGAATCATTACCTGGTAGCTGGAGCTACCAAGGATTGGCCCTTGTGGGCATGTGTGACACCTTTGGTCACCGCACAAATGTGGCCTGCTGGCCTATTCAGTTGCCTCTGGGTCATTTCTCAGATTTTCCATTAGCCAGCTTGATCCCAGGTTAAGCCACGAGCCCCCGAATTAGCTTCCTGTTATTGAGAGCAAAAACCAGAGTGCTCCAGTGATCAGTCCGAACTGGAGAACATTCAGGTTTGGAGTTAGATGCGAAGCTTTGAGGAAAGTGTAAAATCCCTGAAAACAAATTCTAGATCTTGACTTGTTTGCCTTTGTTTTTTTGAACTGTGTAAGGATACAGGTAGCTTATTTTAACGAATTAATAGGTCTAACAGTGCCTTGCTGATTTACCTATTTAAACGGTATTCACTTAGTTTTTAAGTTGATTTAGAAGAAAACAGCTGATTTAGACAACCAGTACAAATGCACTGCAGAGCATAAATCTGTTAAATTACTTTTCAGAGTTTTCCCATTCTGTTACAGGCTGCTGACGTTCCTTACTGAACATGACATTGGCCCTGAGGCTGAGCTTAGTAAGGGCCAAGCTACAGGGGATACGGCTTTGTGTCCCCAGCACCGAGAGCTGTGTCAGAGCCCAATATGTGCTTACTGACTTACATGAATATTTTGGAAGCCTCATTTTTAAAGTGACCACAAACCACAGTTTCTGAATTTTTGTACTACTTTTTTTTTTTTTTAATTATTTATTTATTTGACAGAGAGAGCGATCACAAGTAGGCAGAGAGGCAGTCAGAGAGAGAGGAGGAAATAGGCTCCCTGCTGAGCAGAGAGCCCAATGTGGGCCTCGATCCCAGGACCCTGGGATCATGACCTGAGCTGAAGGCAGAGGCCCTAACCCACTGAGCCACCCAGGCGCCCAGTACTACTTTGTTTTTATCATCACAAGGAAAGGTAAGGTGGAATGGTAACACAGGCCATGTCCATGGCCGTTCTCCCATGGCTCGTCCCTGGCACACATCAGTAACCAAGCCCAGCATCATTATCAGAACGACTCCTTACACAGGACTCCGGGAAGCTACTCCCTGTTCCTTGGGGCAGCAACACTGTTGGCAGAAATGGCAACGTATCTATAGAACGCTTCTAGCCTTGGCTCTACCGCTAAAGAGCTACTAACCGGCTGAATGACTAGGGATGCATCATTTCCCTCTCTGGGCCTCAGTCTCCATTACGATAGGAGTGGCTTGGACTCGTATCTGATCTCGGAAGAGACCATTAAGTTACTTCGGAAAAATAAAGGTCTGTGAAATTAGCACACATTTCTCTTTCTGTGGAGATGTGTGAGTCAGCCAACATATAAAACATGTTGGAGCTGAGGAGAACGTATAATGAAAATACATCTTGTTTTCTTTTAAAGATTTTATTTATTTATTTGTCAGAGACAGAGAGAGAGAGAGAGCACGAGCAAGGGGAAGGGAAGAGGCAGAGGGAGAAGCAGGCTCCCTGCTAAAGCAGGAGCTCCATGTGGGGCTCAATCCTAGGACCCTGAGATCCATGACCCGAGCAGAAAGCAGATGCTTAACTGACTGAGCCATCCAGGCACCCCCAAAATACATTTTCCACATCAGGTTCTCAAAGTACTGCTTGTTTGCGATCCACAAGTGGAAGTACAATGGTAATCCCACCCTCCGGTCGGCCCCATCCCCCCCTTACTTCCCCTCTTCTCCCCCACAAAACCACAGGCAGCCATGCCCGAGATGCAGCACACCTGCCTGGAATTCCTGCTCTTCACCTCCCACACTCGTCAGCAACTCCCACCACCAACCCAGGCCCTGGGAAAACTCTGTGCTTGTCTGGCGCCCTGCGTCCTTCCTGGGAACCTCTGGCCAGTCACCACATTCTTTCTTACACATCTCTGCTCCTGGACCTTGGGTTCCTTAAGAGCAGAGATGAGCTCTTTTCATCTCTGGAGCCTTCACCCACACACCGTTGGTGCTTCATAAATGTGTTCTCAGTGAGTGAGCCTTACCACTCATGTAGCTAAAATCCAAGGGCAGCTTGCATTAGGTAACAAATCCATAATCACTTTTAAGGTCTTTCACTTTGTTAACTTTCTTTGGGATGTCTAAGAAAAAAAAAATCTCAGATAGTTGATTTTATTTCAGCCATTTGGTAAGATTCCCTGACAAAGTGCTCCTGTGTGATTCAAATGTGGGGGCTGGCCGGGTTTGACATAAATATCTTCCTATGCCATAATCTAGAGACACCACGCTTGGAGAGTAAGGACATGGAGCAATGTGAACTTACATTTGGCTGGTTATGTGAAGAAAATTAATGTTCCAAATTATTCCAGCCTCTCTGGATTTTGAAGATCTTTAAAAAGCAGCAAAATCCCCATTTCCTGAAATATTTCCATGGGATTTGGGTGTAGTACACAGAGCTCCCACAACACTTAGCAATTAATGACTTTTGCAGTCTCATGGGTCATAGCTGGCTTCTTCAACTAGACTGTGAATTCTTTAAGGACAATACCAATAAATCTGGTTATTTCTTTTTATCCCAAGGTGCCAAGTGTGCAGCAGGTGCTTAATAAATGCACAGTGATGAACACAGTGCAACATATAAATCATGTTCTCCTCCTACTGGCCAGGGTCATTTGCAGACACAGGACTAAGCACGGTACTCGAGTCTTGCAGGGAGAACGGCATGCATTCTCTACTTGGCTGATGCACAGGAAAGTGACCACAGAGAGGCAGGTGCGTCGATCTGGCAAGACCTCATGAACATGTGAGAACACTGGGGATTTCTCAGATTCTGCCTTTTAGTGAGCCAAAGCCTGAAGATGATGGCAGCTCACCACATGCCAAGAATTGCTGTAAATATTTCATATATGTTTACTCTTTAAATGTTGGCTGAACTGAGTACTGTGAGTGTATTGTCCATGCCAGGCAACTCTGAGTCGTTAATCGGGGAAAGAGTCACCAGCTGGCAGTGGGCAAAGCAGGAAGCAGCAGCCCAGGCACAGGGAGGAGGTGGAGTACTGAGACCACGGGGCTGCTGTTTCTGAGCATGTTTGCCCGGTGCCTGCTCCTCACGCAGAACAGGATTTCCAGGTCTCCGGCAGCAGATCAAGTAGCTGCACAGTTCAGAGTCTAGCTTCCCTCTCCACCTAGTTTCTCCCCAATGATAAGGGTGTCGAGGCAAGAAGTGACCCAGAATACCTGATAGTCACAGTGGGCTCCGAGGGAGGACAGAGGTGCTGGGGAGCCCCCTTCCTGGAGCTCTCTCTGGGAGCTGCATCAGCTAACCCTGTGACCAAATCTGACACCCCCACTGCCATCCAAGGGAGGGACCTGCCTGCCCCTACTGACCGCCCCCAGGGACCAGCTGTCTCAGCATTACCTGGGAGCTGGTGAGTGGTGCAGACTGTCAGGTCCCTCCAAGACCTACGGATGCAGAATCCCCACTAGAACAAGATCCCCCAGGTCATTCCTCTGCATGTCCAAGTCTGAGAACCACTGCTTTAGGGGGGTTGTTCCCAACCCTTGTTGCACATCAGAATCATCTGGGGAGGTTTTGAAACTCCTGATACTCAGGTGATGCCCCAGCCCAATTGCTGGCCATGGGACCCAGGTGTCAGTATTTTCTTAGTGGTTTCAGTGGCAGCCAGGGTAGAGAACCACTATCCCACGGTGCGTCAAGACCTGTGAGTGTGGCCCTCCTGTCATTAGGTGAGCATTCTGGTGAGACACACAGGACGTGTGTAAGGACACAGTGCTCGCCCATAAGGATAAGAAGCAGCTGCAAGACTGGTGCCTGCACAATCCAGGCCATGCTAGTGTCCATGACCTCGTGGTGGGAGCTGGGCGCACAGCTTCATTGGCTGGGGGAGGAGGGCTCTTCACACTGATCGAGCCCCCTTCTGAAATGCTGCTTACTATACAGGCTTAGAGTAGCCCAGAGAGATCTACCTGCCTAGGTAGAATACTCGTGGCTAGGCTGCACTCAGAAGGGCTAGAAAACTGGACTTTCTGGGGAAGGACAGAATGCTTCCCAGCCCTCAGGGGAGCGCCAGGGAATAGTAGGGCTGATGCAGCTAAAGCACAAACTGGGAGTGGAGTGGGGAGCACATGGGTCTGCGTCCAGTGCTGCAGCCTCCACCAACAAAAGGTTTTCCTTTAAGTCACTGAAGGTCAAACAAAGCAAAACTGAGGACCGCAGCCTCTTAGGAACAGAAACCCATGCAGCAGGGGAAGGTTAAGACTGTCCAGGCCGCATGCTAATTCAACTGGCTGGAAGGGGCAGCAACTCCATTCCTGGGCACTGCTGAACAGGGAGGGGGTAGGAGGGGTGGAAACCATGTGAGCTCATGGACTTAGTAAGAACCTGCCAAGGTTTGACTCTCAGGCCACCGTGTGGCCCAAGACAGGAGCTACAGCGATCGGCCAGGTCAATGTAGTTCCAGCCCCTAGCAAGAGTGGCTGCTGCAGGGACAGACACACGACTTATTTCAGGCCAAAGAGAGAGCCAGAGCTTTTCTGGAACTGTTGAAAATAATTCTTTCCTGTTGAGTCTGGGAAGATGTGAGTCTAGAGAGGAAAGCGGCACCAAGACACGACGAGAGATCCGCAAATGCACCCGGGCACTTTCTTTCGAGTCGTCCATTCAGCTGTTCCTACAGCCAGCTCTCCATGACATTCTAGCCACAAAGTCTGTCTCCCTGGTTTTTTAAATACCAGACAAGGCTTTGCAAGCCTTATGCACAAAAGAAACTAATTCTCTGAGCAAACAGGGGATGGATAAACGAGGTCAAACGATCTGGACCCTCTGAAGTCACAGACAAGCTTTGTTTGGCTCCACTTTTTAAGATCTGCAGGTCAAGGGCGTCTGGTGTACTTTCAGGACAGCTGCATGCAGGACAGGCTGGAATGCATGATAAAGCAGGTATCAGTGAGTGAAGGCGGGTTCACTGTAGATTTGCATGGGGGCAAAGGCATAACCCCTGTGTCAGAGCTGCTGACGTACAGAGGTGGGCAGGATAAGCAAACTCTATGCCCCGTGGCATTCCCTGCATGTGCCCATGGGGTCATGGGGGACTTGCCTCTTCCCTCTGGTGGGAAACAGCCTGGCAAAGGATGAAGGGCAAGCGCCTTAGAGTGACACAAACCCAGGTGGACGCAGGCAGCAAGATTCTTGGGCAGAAACAGCCATGAGGGGTGCTCAGGAGAGCAAGGCTTACTTTGTCCAGGGGCCTTCTAAGCCCCAGGAGAAGCAGGGGGTAGAAGAACTCCCACGCCTCAGGGGTCACCTGGGGTAAGGCAGGTCCCCGAACTCCAAGGGATGACGGTGAGGGAAGCCTCAATGCCAGCCCAGAGCAACTGGCCCAGAAGAGGGAGGACAGGGGTCTTGATAGGTCAGGGCACCAAGCACCAGAAGCATTTCTCCCATCCGGATACCAAGCACCACAGGCCACCTCCCAGAACACGGGTGCTACTCCCTGGGTGCCGAGAGCTGGGAGAAACACCAC
This sequence comes from Mustela nigripes, assembly GCF_022355385.1. Taxonomy (NCBI): domain Eukaryota; kingdom Metazoa; phylum Chordata; class Mammalia; order Carnivora; family Mustelidae; genus Mustela; species Mustela nigripes. The sequence continues at coordinate 74,314,782 of NC_081563.1, read as the reverse complement.
ACTGGCTGAGGTCAAGACTGGAGCCCATGCACCCCTGGGAGCTACAGCAGAAAAGAAGCGGAGCTGCAGGAAAACCATGCTGTTTATCAGGCACCTGTGCTGGCGGCCAGAGACCTGCCCCTTGGGAGCCCAGCCTGGGGCAGAAGCGACCGCACCTGGCTCCCAGGGGCCTCACACCACCTTGAGGAGATTGCGTTTGGCCGATGCTAACACAAAGTGAAACTTGCACAAAGAGCCAGAGGCTATAAAATTCTTACTCAAATAGGGGAGAGCACTTGTGACGAGCACAGGTGATGTATGGAAGTGGTGGATCACTCTATTGTATGCCTGAAATGAATACCACACTGCATGCTAACTGGAATTTAAATAAAAACTTTAAAAAAACACAAAGAAAGACAGGGGAAAGCTGGACCTGGGTAGAACAGAAAGAGCACCAAGCTGCTGTCTGCCCTGGAGCCCTGGCTGTCACTTTCCAGTCTGGCCTCAGTTTCCCACTTCTCACCAGTAGTCACATGGGCATGTGCAGGACGGAAGGAGGTGATGTAATGCATAAGAGAAGGATGGAGCTAATGGGAGGGATCATTGCTCACTGTTATTTTTGGCATCTCTCGGGATGCAGCACATGGGTGCCCACCCACACCACCTCCACAAGAGGCCTGCTCTGGCTGTCCCGTCCCTAACTCGCGGGGATGTGGAAATAGTGCCGCCCACAGGAGATGTTTTGTGGCTGGGGAGCAGCCTGCACAAGATGGGTGGGGGGAGGGAGGGGTGGCAGACCCAGAGGGGCAGGGGCCACATGGAAACAGGGCTGGCAGAGGGCGCAAGGGGTCCTGTGGGTTAGAAGCTGGTACCAGTCAGCAAATACCTGCTCCCTGCTGGGGACTGAGCCACGCTGAGGAAGGTGAGCAGGGATCAGCAGCAAATTCCCTGGATGGGCCAGATGACTCAGGGGCCTGCAGAGCTCTCAGAGCTAGGAGTGGGGCTCTGGGCTCACAGATAGGACATGGAAGGGCCCCGGGGAGCCACAGACCCATCATAGGCTCATGTGCTGGCCTTCTGCAAACAAACATGCAGGGGCTGGAAGCCGGTGAAAAGGGATGAAGATGGGGCAGAGGGGTTGATCAGAAGGGCATTCTCTCCCATGATGACTGCCAGCCAGCTCGCCTGGCCATACCACCAGGACATCCATGACTCATCCGTGCCAGCCAGCCCCACTTTGGTAGGGAGAGAAAAGTAGGGATAATGCTCTGGCCACCCCCTCACCACCACCTGTAGTCTCCTGAAAAATGGGAGGATGAACCTGAGAGGAGTGGCCTGACCCCAAACCCCAGAAACAAGAGACCACGGGGCTGGCTTCACCTCACAAGGAGGGGAGTGAGAAAGCACCTGGAACAAAAATGAACAAGAGTGTGGGGAGGGGGTCTGTGTCCATGTCCATGGGGCATCTGTACTACAGAACCACCAGAAGGAAGCTGGAACCCAAGAAAAGGGGCTGCACTTCACGGAGATGATTCCATCTAGGTGGTGACTGAAATCCATGACTGGACAGTGCATTCAGTGACTGAGTTCTCCCGCAGCCTCAAGAAAGGGCTCAGGGAACATGGCATCTTGTTTCCAGACTTGGGAGATCATCCCCCAGCACAGGAGGGCTGATTTAAAGGCTGCTCCTTCCACTTCATGCGAAGGAGCTGCTAACCTGTGATGTTGGTGGGAAGAACAAGTACATTTTTTTTTATTATGGTAAAACACACAACAGCTGCATTTTAAATTTCTCAGCAAGAATAAAAAGCCAAAAGCCACAGTGATGCTACTGGAAGAATATTTATAGTTCAGAATAAAATAATTATTACAAAAATATGATTGACAGAGTGTGATAAGAGTTGTTTTTTTTTTTTTAACTCCGTAAAAGCTGCATTAGGAAGAACTGAGATTGCAGATGAAGATATGGCTATTAGAAGCTCAGAATTAGGAGGTGGGAAACAATGGAGTCTTCACTTGACAACTAACCATTTTTCAAGCAATGGAACTGAAGCTGAAAGGTTCTATAGTATAACTTGCCCAGGATACAGTGAATTAATGACAAAACCGAGTTATCTTAGCTAATCAAATATGATGATGCCAAGTATCCAGTGTGATTTAAAATACTTTTTTTTTTTTAAGATTTTATTTATTTGAGAGAGCACAAGCAGGGGGAGGGGCAGAGGGAAAAGCAGGCTCCCTGCTGAGCAGGGAACCCCCTCCTCACCACCCCCATGCTAGGCTTGCTTGATCCCAAGCCCCTGGGATCATGACCTGAGCTGAAGGCAGGCGCTAAACGACTGAGCCACCCAGGTGCCCCTCAAAATACTTTTAATAATAAAACCATAAGCAGGTGATATCAATAAAAATGGTAGAATAAGGACCTTCAAAAAATCTCTCCTCCAAAAAAGCAATGAGAAAACTGGGGAAAATGTTAGAATCAACTTTGTTACAACACTGGAAATTAACCAAAGGCTTGCAGTACTCCACGGAGCATTAATCAAGAGACATGGCTGAATCTTGGGATGAAGTGAGCTTTGTAGCATTTTAACTTGCCTTATTCCAACCCCCTGCTCTCCAGCTTTATGGCAGCCTTGAAAGCCAACAGCTTTACAATTACTCTGCAAATCAGCAGTCTAGCAGCCACTAGAGGGGGAAGAACCAAGCTGGAACTTCTTCAAATCTCCATTCCCAGAGAACTATCATTCTGCCTCTCTGGTGGTTCCCTGGCAAACCCTAATTTGACCTAAGTCAGAGCTCCCTCAGTGTGAAAAGCCTCTCCCCACCACCACCCACTGAGGTATTTGTTAAAAACAATTAAAGCCAAATGTTTACATTAAATGGAAATGGGTTAAATACTTCAAATAGAATACAGAGACTGACAGGATGAATTTTTAAATGATCCAAAAATATGCTGTCTATAAGAGACACATTTTAAATTCAAAGAAACAAATAAGCTGAAAGTGAAAGGATGGAAAAAAGATACACCATGCAAAGAATAACTAAAACAGAACTGGGGTAGCTATACTAGTATCAGACAAAACAGACTCCAAGACAAAATTACTAGAGACAATGTGGAAAATTATACAATAATAGCGTCAATTCATCAAGATTTAATAATTATATACATATAAGTACCTAATAATAGAGCTCCAAAATACACAAAGCAAAACTGACAGAATTGAAAGAAGAAATAGACAATTGGGCAGTAATAGCTAGAGTCTTCAATGTCCCATTTTAGTAATTATAGAACAACTATACATAGTATCAACAAGGAAACAGAAAACTTGAATACATGATGAAGGAACTAGATCTAACAGATCAGAACACTCACTCAGTAACAACAGCATGCACATTCTTCTCAAGGGCACACCGAACATTCTCCAAGATAGGACATTTTTTAGGCCATAAAACAAGTTTCAATATATTTTAAAAGATTAAAATTATACAAAGTATGTTCCCCAACACAAAAGAATTAAAAATTAGTAACTGGAGGAAATCTGGAAAATTCATAATGTCTGGAATAAATTAAATAACATACTCTTAAACAACAATAGGTCAAAGAAAAAAAATGAGACTTTAGAAAATACTTTGAGATAAATTAAAACAAAAACTTACTGAATACAGCTAGAGCAGTACCTAAAAGGAAACTTACAGCTATAAATGCCTATATTTAAAAAGAAGAAAGATCTCAATCAATAGCTTAATAACCTACCTTAAGAAATTTAAAAAGGGGCAAACTCAACTGAAAGCAAGAAGAAAAATAAAAACAATAAAGATGAGAGAGGAAATTGAGAAGACAAAAACAATACAGAAAATCAACAAAAGCAAAAGTTGGTTCTTTGAAAACATCAACCAAATGGACAAACCTTTAGCTAGACCGAGCAAGAAAAAAGGAAAAAGGCTCAACTTACTAAAATCAAGAATGAAGAAGGGGCCATCAGTACTGACCTCACAGAAATAAAAATGTCTATAAGGAAATACTATGAACAACTGTATGCCCACAAACTAGATAAACCAGATGTGTCTGAGAAAGACACAAACTACCAAAATTAACTCAAGAAGAAATTTGGACTTGACCTATTACAACTAAGGAGACAACTGGGAATTTTGAAACCTTCCACAAAGAAAATCCCAGGCTCAGGCTTTTCTGGTGAATTCCGCCAAATGTTTAAAGAGGACTGTTAATGGATATGTACTTTCTTCTGGGAGATGATGAAAATGTTCTGGACTCTGGTGGGATCTGTGAATTATATCTCAATTACTTAGAAAGGGCTGGAAAACAAAAGTAATCCAGTACAGTTGTAACAATGTAATTTCTGGACCTTTTTTTTTTTTCTTATTCGATAAAGTTGAACATTACTTGGATCATTGTATGTGAATCACACACCCCTATCTTTTTTTTTTTTAATATTAAAAGTAGGTGACTTTCTATTTCATCTCTTCCAAACCTTTCCTACACTGTGAAAGTTTTTGATAATATTGAAAGACATGAGTCAGGTGAGGAGGAAATATATACAATATCTATGAGAAATGGAACATATATTTCTGATTTATAAAGAACTCTTATAAAGCAATATGGGAAATACAAACAACTCCATTGAAAAGTGGGCAAAGAATATGTACAAGTATTCACATGATAGGGAATAGCTGGTAAGTGTATAAAAAATGGCCAACTCCACTAACCAAATGAAACAAGACTATCAGAAATTTTAAAAAAGGTAATACTATTCATCACTGGTAGAGTGTGAGAAATGGTCTTCCCGTATGCTCCTGTTAGGAGTTAAAAAAATGATGTACCTTTTTTTAACAGACATTTGGTAATTTTTATCAAAATATTAAATGTAGCATAGCAATTCCACTTCTGGAAATTCATTCTATAGAAATATTCAAAAGCACATAGCGATAAATGAGTAAATACATTCCCCACAGCCAGATTTGTATTAAAATTTAGACATATTGTAAATATTCCTTCATATGGGAATGGTTAACCAAATTATTTAGAATACTAAGGAGTGGTTAAAAGAAATGAAGTAGATTTATTTACTGACAGGGAAGTATTTATAAAATATACTGTGAGGTTTAAATAAGGATCTATAGGAAAATATGCAAACATAGTATTTCATTTTTACAAAAAATGTGAACCCCAATATATGTGTGTGTGTGTGTGTGTGTGTGTGTGTGTAAAAATAACCAGTTATAGACCAAGCTGGACTCCTCAGAGTAAAAGCAGAAACCTACAGCGTCCTTCCTCACACTCTTACTAAACTCACTCTGCAGACCTGTTCCTGCCACCTCCACACATCTCAGCCAGAGCTTTTCCAGGCTTTCTGAAATAGATGAATAGACCATCTATTTTTGGCACCAAGCACTTCCAGTTCCAGTCAACTGGAAGGCAGAGTCCTTTCCACAAGAAAATGTCTTAACTCCCTGGCGAACAGGCCCAGAGGCTCATGGAGGAAAATGTGGGCACCTCCTTGCCTGGCCCACCACCTGACTTGGACTTGGACAAAGGGTCCCGAAGGCAGGCCCAGTCCAAGCCAGGGTCCTCCAGGTGGTTTGAAATCCCCCTCTCTAACCCTATTTCCACCTTTCTCCAGCATTATTGCCCCTGATCTGGGCCCACCTCCCCTCTGCTGGCTCCCAAACTGTCCAGGAATCCCTTTGGCCAAGTCCCTCTTGGGAAGCCCTTACCATGGCCACCCCTGGCAGGACTGCCATCAGTCCAGAGACTTTCCCAAGAGCTTTCCACAACCTCTGGGCACAAAGTACCAGGAAGGCACCTTCTCCTTCCAATGGGAAGGTTCAGGGAAGGAAATGGGCTCACTTGATAATGTCTCCAAAGAAATTATCTCCCCCAAGATTCTAGGTCTTCAGCAGGCTGGAGACAGGTGGGGCCAATGTGCCCCACTTCACCATCCTGTGGAAATAATAAGGGCTGTGTGGGACCACACAAATGTCCTCAGTCAAGAATGAAGAAGAAAATGCTGCTTCACATTCTGTTGTCAAAGTACAGAAAAAAATCGAAAAGATATACAATGGCTTAACTCTGGAAAAGGCATTATAGTTTTTTACTCTATATGCTTCTGTAGTGTTTGATTTTATTTTTAATTACTCATGTAACTAAAAGATAATTAACCTGAGTCTATTTTCTGACCTTCTCAGCCTAAGCACACTGTCTTTTGCTGACAACACCCAGGCCATCAGCAGGAGCCTGGCCGAGGGTCTGAATCCTCATGTCCATCTGAATCCCCCTGAGCTCTGAGAGAGTCACTGGGGCACCATCCCCAGAGATTTCAATGTCATTGGTGAGGAAGAGGTTTGGGCATGAGGATGGATTAGGAGCTCCCCAGGGGATTCTCATGTGCAGCCAGGGTTAAGAAGTAACAGGCCTGCTCCTTTCAGCAGGGCCCAACGCTCCTAGCCATCCCTGTACTCACCTCATGCTCCCCTGCCTGGGTCAGTACCACCTCTTCCTCACCCAGGGGAGCTAGAGAGACAATGCAGAGGGAGAAGTAGCATTTGGTGAGATGAGTCTATGGGAGCCCACAGCCAGGCATGGGAGGGTTGATATTAAGCCCCAGTGTCACTCACTTTCCACCGAATGCTATGGCCAGTCCACTGGAAAGGAGACCCTTTTGGTGGGACCTCAGAGCCTTCAAGAGTCAGGATCTGTTAAAGCATTCCCATTTTTCTTCAGCTTTCTTCACTTATTCTGGATCATCAGCTGCCACTGTTTCATGTACATCATGTAATCCTTGTATGGGTTTTTTGGTGTTTTTGTTTTGTTTTGCTTTTTTCTGTGTCTGAAAGGTCTCTTTGATTACCCTTCCCCGCTCCCGCCCCCCAAATGGCATGTAAAGGTGAATTGGCATGTAAAGGTGAATTTTTGAGCTTCTGCAGACACAAAAATGTCTTTACTGGTCCTTCACCTGATTAACAGTTTAGCAGAGACAGTTTAGTGTGTTAGGCTGGACACCATCTCCCCTAGACTTTGGCAGATGTCATGCCACTGTGGCTCCCAGTGGTGCTGACCAGAAGTCTGTGGCCAGTCTGAGTCTACTCTTGTTGGCAACCCACTTGTTCTCTCCAGAACTTTTAACACTATTTCTTCACCCTTACAATCTTGAAGTTTTTCTGGAATGTATTTCCCTCGGGCCTCTCCTTTGAATGGGAGGCAAGTTGTGGCTCTGGCTGGGTCAGTGGGACTCTCTCACAACTGCCACAAAGAAAACAGCTTCAGTTCTCAGTGGAAAGGGTATGATGTCTTTTACTCCTGGACAGCACCATCTTTCCCTTTTTTATTCTCCTCAAGGTCTGAGGTCACCTCAGGGTGTGCAGTAATTCTTTCTCAGACCCTAACACCACCACCAGGACATGCCTAGTCTCTTTGGCAATCTGAAGAGAAAGCTCTCAGGGTTCTGTCTTGGGGGCAAACTCTGCCCTGGGCTACTCAGCAGTCCTCTTGGTGGAGGGCTCTTTTTTTTTTTTTTTTTTTTTTTTAAGAAGAGACAGCACTAGAGAGAGAGAGCAAGCATAAGTTGGGGGGAGGGCGAAGAAGAGGGAAAAACAGGCTCCCCACTGAACAGGGAGCCTGCTGTGCGGTTTGATCCATGACCTTAGCTGAAGGGAGATGCTTAATTGACTGAGCCACCCATGTGCCCCAGTAGAGGACTCTTCTAATTCTGTTTAACTGACTGGTGCTTGGGGCATCTCTAGGGCTCCCATGAAAGACTCATGTCTAGGGTGTTGGGCTGTAGTGTCTTCTGCTCTGGTTTCCTTGTCATTCCAATCTGTTTTTACCTTCTAGAGATTCCTCTGCATTCCCAGTTTGCTGAGGCTATTTGGACATCACTTCTTTTGGCCTCACACTGTTTATCCTTTCACTGGGACCAGGGAGGGAAGAAAGTGGATGTGCCTAGTCTACCATCCCAAACCTGTAACTCCCAGGAACAGTAAGTTTATTAAATCAAACTTTTTAAAAGATTTTTTTTTTATTTATTTGACAGAGAGAGATCACAAGTAGGCAGAGAGGCAGGCAGAGAGAGAGAGGAGGAAGCGGCTCCCTGCTGAGCAGAGAGCCCGATGCGGGGCTCGACCCCAGGACCCTGGGATCATGACCTGAGCTGAAGGCAGAGGCTTAACCCACTGAGCCACCCAGGCGCCCCTTAAATCAAACTTCTGAAGAGAATCACAGTGACCACACCTCATCTGAACTGCTCATTGGACAGGTGAGGAAACAGAGACCCAGAGATGTGTCCCATCAGCTGGTCATTGGGAAGCCAGGACAAATTAAGGGTCCTGCAATACAGGCAATGCTCGTAAGCCAAGACCAAGGGACCTCCCAGTTTCTGGAGGCTTTAAACAAGGACACATATATGCCCCCAGCCCTGGCAGAACACTGAAGCCAGCAGAACTTCTCAGCTCTCTGTGACAATCTTGATGGCTGTGGAGCAAAGCAAAACTTTCCGAAAGGAATGCTAAGACCAAGAAGGCAGGCAGGTTCAGCCTAGTACTGGACCCAACTTCAGGGATGGCTGATCCAGGTCTAGGCACAAAGCACACTCCCTTCCCTGCCCTGGAGTCTAGCAGTTCGGATGGTCTGAGCAGCAGCTCACCCCACCTAGCACCCTACAATCACCTGGGTCATGGGCTGGAGCACGGGAGCCAGAGACTCAACCTCAGAGCTTCTAGAAATCCCCTACAAACAGAGCTGGACACAGGCACTTCTGACAACAGCTCCCGGGCAGACCACAAGATAGAGACTGCTTTCGGAACCCATCCTGGGTTCTAATCAGAAGTACATGTGCTCAAACTTTGATTGAAGACACTGTGTTTCCCAAGCAGAAAGCCATCTTTTAAGGTGTAGGAGAAGTACACAGGAGCAGGAAGAGGGAAGAAGGGAGAGGAAGCCCTTGTCCTACCACATCTCTATGGACATTTGGCTGAGGACCACTCTGCAGGAGGGAGATAGCTCACCAGAGGCTGATTTGGGAAGTGTTTCCAGGTTGATGAGGGCAGAGAAGCAACAGCACAAACATGCCATGTAAACACAGTGCGAAGGAGAGAGGGGTGCAGGGTCCAGGGGCCACATAACAAATTCCCCCTGTGATGTGACAAGAAAACCCCTGAGGCTACCCACAGAGGGTGAGGGGCTGGCCCTCATGGTTCATTGCAGGTGAGTGTTTGTGTGTGTGTGTGGGGGGGGAGTGTTAGTCCACAGTGAGAGGCAGACACAACAGGCAGAGAGTTAGGGAAAGCAGTTCTGGGAAGCTTCCTTAGCAGCCTCAACTCCAGATGCCACGTTAGACCCTGGAGTCCGTGTCACATGGATTAAGAGTTACTCTCTCTCCCACTAGACCATAAATAATTCCGAAAGCAGGCACTGGCTCCTTAAAGTCATTAGATTCCTGCTGGCCTGCTGGTTCTGGGGTTTTGCAGATGACTGTCCATCACTGTAGAATTTTTCCTCAGCACCTTCTAGCTCTAAGCACAAGGCCAGGCACCTGGGACACAAGAGTGACCACACAGGGAGGACCCAAAGATTCAGGAACAATTATGATACAGCATGGCAGATGCTAGGATAGAGAAACAGGCAACTCGGATGCCAGGAAGGAGGGCTGCTCAGCACAAGAAAGAGGGACCTAGCCTGAGGATGGGGAAAAGAATAGAAAATCTGTCAGACAAATACTAAGTGAACAAAACCTGTTCAAGCCACTCTAAGAAGTGTGAGGACTTCTGGACTATGGGAGGGTAAAGACATTGAGCTAGAGAAATAAGCAGGAGAAAGCTAGATGATTCTAGAATATTAAGCAATGTAAGGTGTTTGGGCTCTATATTGACAAGATTTTCAGCAGGAGAATGATATCTGAGTGTCAGAAAAATCCTCTTGGCTGAAGGGTTGAGTCAGGGGCATGAGGGGATGAGGGAGGCAGCACAGGATGGAGAGGAGTGGGTCGATCTGAGGGCTGTTTGGGAAACAGAATATATAAGACATGGAGTGTAAAATAGGGCTAGTCAAGAATAACAGGGAACAACTCTGGGTTTCAAAATCAGACATGTGGGTGGGTGGCGGATCCCTCGCTCAGACAGGGGCTTCAACAGTGCTGGACAGAGATAAACGAAGATGCATGTTTTCAGAGAAGAAAGAAATTAATAACCGACGGAGTAAATGTTCTAAATCTATCAATTTCATAGGAGCACATTCCTGTAAACATTCATAGGAACACTTACAAAAGGACATCCTGGGAGTGGCCAAGAAGTTCCCTTAAACGTGCACCCCACGTCCATCTGGAGGGGCAAGTCTGGAGCAGAGGGGTGAATGCCACAATCTTTTACACAACAGAGAAACCCAGATCACAACCCTGGATACATCCCAACAATGGTCTGCCGAATGGCACTGGCAACCTTGACCTGAGCCAGGGGTTTGGATGCCTTTCTAAAGTTCTCGGTACAGAGGTGGTTACTTCTGGGAGAGGCATGGGGGCTCGAACCTGCTGTTCATGACCATACAATTCAGGCACTGATCGCCCTTCTGGCACTATTTTATTTGTCAGTGATCATACAGGCCATCTGACTTATCCATGGCACACAGTTCTAGGAATCCCAATGCATGTATAGATTCACAAAGCTGGGACACAAAACAGTTCCATCACCACCACCCCCCAAACTCCCCCAGCCTGCTCCTTTGCACTCACACGCTCTCCCTCCCCCGCTCCCTGGCAACACCGATCTGTTCTCTACCACTGCAGTCCTGCCTTTTCGAGAATGTCACAAAAATGGAATCGTACAGTGTGTAACGTTTTGAGACTGGCTCCTTTCACTAGGCATGATGCTTTCGAGATCTGTCCAAGCCAATGCAGAAATCAAGAGCTGTTCCTTTCACCCTTCTGGAATTAAATGCAAAAGAACCAACAGCATTGCAAATCTGTATTTGCTTTGCTCCTTTTATCACCTACATTGTCTCCTTCATGGATGCCAGAGAAATTGTCTCTCTGCCACAGGTGCCCCGAGAGAAGCAAACCAGATCCCTAGTAACGAGTACACAGAAAATCAGTGACTTCTGTTAAATTAGTAAAACACAAACGCCCTGCGGGTTCTATTAGGTATGACTTTTTTGATCATTTTTAACTCCTAAACTTAAGGATGCTCCATGTAACCCAATTAAAAGAAAAATTAGCCTTTATTTTAATTCTTTACAAACCTAACTTGGGAGACACAGTTAAGTCTTAGTTACAGGTTTTCCTACCCATTCTTACAATATCAGAGAGGAGAAGGAGCACAGGGCACTCATGTATTCAGCAACTGACAGCAGTCTAAGCTACAAGGCAACTCTGGAGGGCATGCTCATCAGGCCATTTCCTCCGCAGATGTTACTGAGTGCCTGCATATGCACAGCACAGTGCTGGGAACAGAGAGGTGGTGCATCCCTCTGCCCTCAAGAGACAGGGCTCCCGATGGTCCCCAAACCCTGAGCCCACTGTGAGGTTTCCTGCAGCCAGTGGACTTCCCTCACTGCAACTTGCTTAGGTCCAATTTAAATCATGGTGCTGGGGTGCCAGGGTGACTCAGTTGGTTAAGCTTCTGCCTTCGGCTCAGGTCATGATCCCAGGGTGCTGGGTTCAAGTCCCCCATCGTGCTCCTTGCACAGCAGGGAGCCTGCTTCTCCCTCTGCCTGTCTGCCCCTCCCCCTGCTTGTGTGCGTGTGCTTTCTCTCTGACAAATACATAAAAGCTTTTAAAATAAATAAATAGATCACAGTGCTCCTCACACTATCAATAAGGTGGGTCACAGGGCCCCAAAGCTTGCTGAACAATGGGGGAAGCTAATATGGGATTTACAGTTTGTCATATATAATCCCCACATAGCGACCTCACACCTAACAGTGAAGAGTTGACTGCATTAGGGCTTAAGTACTCTAAAGAGCAAGCTACAAAGATTGTGGGATAGGCTGAAGGGAAATCCTCTACGGGTCACTTGCCTGGAAAGTGGAGTGTTACTGCTGGCTCTCTTGGGGAGTTTTACTGTGTTTTTTTCACACAAAAAAGAAAAAAGTCAGTAATTAATCCTCATTAAAAGGGCCATGTGCAAGTCAACTTGGTAGGCAATATGGGGGTCTTGAAGAGATTGGAGAATTGAGTCCTTACTCCCCTAAGATTATGGGGGAAAGAAGATGGGCCTACAAGAAAAACACCAAAGCCTGGCATCACGTGCTGAGCACCAACGCAACACCATGAAGCTTACAAGAATGGCCAGTCAGCTCCTCCAGGGTCTCCACCAGGCCGGGCACAGCTGGAGTCCTCGTCCCCAGCCACTAATGAGCATTCTCTGGGTCCAGGGCACATGCCCCTGGCTCAAAGGGGCTTGTTGCCACCGAGAGTCTGACCTCCTGGGGCCAGACACAGCACCTGCCTGTGGCTCCCGTGCTGTCCAGAGCTCAGCAGGACCCTCCAGACACTTTCTTGCTGCCTCTGCCACCCCAGTAGCACAGCAGGGAACCCACATGGATGTGCGGAAGGGAGGCCCTGTATCCCATCACTGAGAACCATAACCCGTGATGGCCAAAGGCTACAGAAATGTCGCTGTGCTCAGACGGCACGAGGGCAGACTCTTTTCCTTCACAGGATAGCAAAAGTCTAGGACACACACCTTTTTTTTTTCCCCTTCTTTTTCTTAAATAGGAGAATGCACTAATTTCTCCCAGAAAGGGTATTCTTTCCAACAGAAGACAGAGGAGTCACAATCCAGGCCTGCACACCCCAAACATACCCTCTGCCTCATGGAACCTAAGAGGGACCGTGAGGACAGAAGGAGTGACCTGCGCTGCAGGCAGGCCGGTGGCAGAGGACGTGGAATGCGCCTGCTGCCCTGCGAGCCAGGTCCTCCAGCCCAGGCTCCATTTCCAGCAAGACTCCATGCGGCCCGTCTGTCCACTGACCAGAGATGGCCCTTGGGCCCGGCACTGGCCACTTGGTAACGTGAAGAGGTAAGACGAGGTCTCTTAACCTCAAGGTGTTGATCCTTTCTCTCAAAGTGAAAACTGTTTCGTACGCGCCCCAGGATGACAACAATTACCAAACGTGAGTCCAATACAACCTTGTAGATTTTGTGGGGAGGACAGATATAAAAAGTGGAACGAGGCCCCAGGATAAAGGAAAAATGTCCTGAAGGCAGTCTGGGAGCAGGTGCTAGGTGGATGGGCGAGCATGGAGCCGCAGGGAGGGCCTCTGACACGGACAGCAGCCACACTCCAAAGAACACGTAAGGCCATGTCCAGGTGAAGAAGCAGGGGTGAGGGTTGCAGGTAGCCCCAGGGGAGCGCCCGAGAGCAAAGGGCAAGATGTGGTTGGCAGATAGACGGGCCCCATCAGACAGGAGAAAAAATGGCTCAGGAGGACGTGAAAGAATAAAGGCTGGAAAGCGGATGCGGCCCAATGACAGCGCTCTGGAGACTGGGTCCCCCGCTCTGTGTTTGGGAAATCCTGGCCCAACAGGAAAGCGAGGGCTGGACAGGTGGCTCAGTGTGTGGCATGTCCTGGTCTCCCCTGTGGCCCCAGCCAGGCCACAAAACCCACGAGGCAACAACTCTTCCAGGTGTCACAGGGAGCCAGGGCCCAAAAAGAGCAGAGGTGGGACTCGGGCCTGGCTGTCAACCGTGCCCATGGAGAGCCATGGGATGGTGGGCTGTTTTATAAACCACAGAGGAGGGCAACCACGCGCACTCGTCCCATCCTGACTGGCGCCCCGAAAATGACTCAAGGGCCCCAACCCAAGCAAGGAGGGATCCGCGCCTCCTCCCAAAGCCTCGCTGGGCAGAGCTCATCAGCCACAGGAAACAATCAGGGATGGTTTCAGTTCCCCTCTGGTGGTGGCTGCCAAGACGGAGCCCTGTCTCAGAAGGAGCCTGGCATCCAGCTCCACGTTCTGTGACCAGAGCAACGGCTAGGGGAAGGAAGAAGAACCACAGGAAGAAGATCTGGGCCCTCTCCTTGCTTAGGAAAGGAAGTGGTTCAACAAGGAAAGGGGATGGGTGGGCAGTGGGCCCAGGGCTTAGAGCTTTAAAAACACAGGGTTTTACAGGCTCTGGGTTTCGATCTTGGCTCTGCCACTTAGAGAAAGGTGGCCTCTCCTTGCTTTCTCATCTGTGAAATGGGACCATGCCTCCTGGCAGGGTTGCTGAGAATTCAGTGAAGATGTGTTGGCTTAGGGCCTGGTCTTAGGATAGGCTCAATAAAAAGGAACCCTTTCAACCATCAGGAAGCCTTGGAGCCCCTGCAGCAGCGGGAAAGTTGCCAGCATTGCACAGTTTTCTGGCTCTGGTTCCCACGTGGCAGAGACAGCAGTCTCCCCAGAAAGGGTCTGCCCATCCCTGGTACACAGGGCATCTACAAAAGCATCATTCCAGGGCTCCCTTTCTCCAGAGAGTTCAGGGGGATGGAGTGGACATCCCAAGTGCCTTGGGGGTCCTGACACAGAACAGCACCGGCACCTCAGCCAGGGGGCTGCAGGCTGATGTCATATCCACTGAGCACCCAGGCCACTGTGCTTCCCCGTGTGTGACACACCACACACCAGAGCACAGGGCCCACGCTGCACAAGGAAACCTTCCATCTTTCCTTAAAGTCCTGAATCACAAAAATGACACAGTCTACGGAGATTCTAGACTCAGGGGAGAGATCTCTACTAGAGTCCAGGATGGGCAAAACTCGTGCGCCTCGTCTGGGCATGTGTCACTGGCAAGTGGAGTCCAGCGCCAGCAAGTGTGAATGACAGTTGGCTGAGAACATGTTGTGCCCAGCAGCCCCAGGCAGAATCAAATACAGCCTTTCCTCACAAGGAGCCCAAGAACGAGCTGAAGTAGTAAGACACGAACAGCAGAGAAGCCCAGGAACAGATCCCAGCAGAACGTTTCATGACTGGACAGCAAGACAGAACGTTATGGGCGTCTGCAAACAGAAGGAGCCATTTGGAGGCTCACCAACCCTAAAACGTGACTTGGAAACACAGGCAAAGGAGATTTAGATGTCAGCCCCCATGGAATCACTGAAAGGGGTCCAGAAAGATGTAGTCACAGACATGGGAGCAGGCTTGCCTCTCTGAGTGTCATCAGAGGTATGGTGAGGGGGTCCCTGGAAGCCTTCAGCCATGCTCTGGCCTGCAAGGCCCCAGTGAGGCCCCCTCTCCCACAGCCAGAAAAAAGCCCCTCTCTTTGCCTAAGACTATGAACAGCTCTCACCGGAGACTCTGTGCACAGCATACCTCCGGTGTATTGAGTGTGCTCACCGAGCGTGCGGGTCCCAGGAATGTGTCCTCAGAGTGGCAGGCACAGGGGCACTGCTCTTCAGCACAGACACAGGTTCTCTCCTAAATTTGCCAACCAGGCTGTCAGCTTTCAGAGCAGTTCTGACTGAGCTTGGTGAGGGGCAGATCCCTGGTCACAGCCACGGCCCGATCACTCCTCAAGTTGGAGGGAAAGTTCAGTAGGACCTAGGGTCCTGCTCTAGATAGGGGTCTCCCCACTGGGCGGAAACACCCTGAGAAGGCCAACTCTAGGGACTTGCCATGGCCTGCCTCCATAAACTCTGCAACCCTGTATTATCTGTTGACCTATGGGTTCAGTATTTCTGGGCAACTGTCACCTCTTCATTCAGAGGACACATGCTGATCTACATGTCATCTCTCTAAGACAAGCCAAGAAGCCCCAAGTTTATCAGACCTATTAAGGAAAATTTACTAACTGTCCCAGTACCCACAGCCAGCTTTACCAGTGTCTCTTCTGGGGAGCTCAGTGACCTAAAATGACAAAACCCTTCCTGCTGGGGGGCACCTCTGTGGGGGCCCATGCTGGCACCCTTACCTGCCTCAGGTACACAGGGGAGGGGGGCCATACTCACAGACCAGGCGCTCGCTCCCATCTGCTACGTGGTGGGCTCAGCCTCCCTCCCTTTGGAAACCTAATCTCCAGGACAGCACAGAGGCAGGCAAGAGCTCCCTGAGGCTTCCTGCAAACCAGCAGAGCCAGCACCCTGAATCCAAACAGCCTGAAGCAGAAGCAGCTCACTCCCACCCATTTCCCTGAACTGTGCACATTAACACAAGGACAGGCCTGCCAGTGAGCACCTGGCAACAACTAGGCAGAGGGACTGGCTTTCCTCAAAGCCCCACGCGCCCGCCTCTGGGACACATGACCTTCCAGAATTCCATGATTTGAAAACGCACTGTATTTTCCCCCTCCTGACCAAAAATCTCGCCCAGGAAAAAAATAATGGAGTCTTCTTACGATTTCTCAGTGAACTATAAGAGAGGACGTCATGCTTCACTGTGTCATATGATTCCGCGTGTGGGAAGAAGCCATATCTCAGTGGGCACCGGGACCCAGGAGGAGATTTAAACTACTACAGACACTTAAATCAAGGAATAGATTTTTTTTTTTCTTCCTAAAGCAACAATATAGCAATGACAAAAACACATTTGGGCTTTGATTATATCCAAACTCTGAGAGTGAGCTAAGCCTTCTTAACATGCCTCATCTGACAACTGCTCTGCAAGTTTATCCTAGTAGTAATTTTTTTTTGACGTATTACTACATCATGAGTGCAAAACCATTCTTTTCAGCATTATACACATACACACACAAACACACACACAGGTATGTGGTCTTGCACTCAGAAGTGGTACTGCTGGGGTGCCTCGGTGGCTTAACTGGTTAAGCATCTTCCTTTGGCTCAGTCATAATCCCAGGGTCCTAGGATTGAGCCCTGCATTGGACTCCTTGTTCAGCAGGGAGCCTGCTTCTCTGCCACTCCTCATGCTTGTGTGCACACTGCCTCTGTCAAATAAATAAAATCTTTAAAAAAAAAAAAAAAAAAGGAAAGGAAAGGAAAGAAATGCTGCTGCAGTCAGAAGTGTTGTTTTTGTGGCCCTCAGTCGGGGTGGCAGTCTGCGGTCTGGCCTCACACCCAGAGTGACATCTGCAAAGCACGGCCCACAGACTCATCTAAGAGAGCCCCAGCCAGGCTCATCAGGGCTGTGGGCAATACTCCAAGCTCCCATTAGCTCCACGCAGACCAGAGCCACAGATTGGTGAGGACAAGGTAAAGTGATCCCAACAGACTTTTTTTTTTTTTTTTAAAGATTTTATTTATTTGTCAGAGCGAGTGAGAGTGAGCACAGGCAGTCAGAGTGGAAGGCAGAGTCAGAGGGAGAAGCAGGCTCCCTGCAGAGCAAGGAGCCCGATGTGGGACTCGATCCCAAGACGCTGGGATCATGACCTGAGCCGAAGGCAGCTGCTTAACCAACTGAGCCACCCAGGCGTCCCCCAACAGACTTTTAAAAAGTGAGAAGATATGGCCCATGTACGTAATGGAGTAGTATGCCTCCATCAGAAAGAATGAATATCCAACTTTTCTATCAACATGGACGGGACTGGAGGAGATTATGCTAGTGAAATAAGTCAACAGAGAGTTAGTTATCATATGGTTTCACTTACTTGTGGAGCACAAGGAATAACACGGAGAACACTGGAAGAAGGAGAGGAGAAGTGAGTTGGGGGAAATCAGAGGGAGAGATGAACCACGAGAGACTGTGAACACTGAGAAACAAACCGAGGGCTTTGGAGGGGAGGAGGGTGAGGGGTTGGGTGAGTTTGGTAGTGGGGATTCAAAAGGCAAGTATTGCATGGAGCACTGGGTGTGGTGCATAAACAATGCACCAGGAGTATCTTGGGATACCAAAAAAATAAAATTAAACTAAAAAAAATAATATATACAATCAAAAAAAGTATGAGAGATCACTGAGAAAAGTCGACACCGAATATACAGGTAGGCATCAAAGTACCCACTCCTTACACATGCCTCATGAGAGTTCATTTTAATCCCTTTCCTTACTTTGGGTGCCTACCCTCAACCTTTCCTACAGAACAATCTTTGGGAAGCCTCCCCACTGTGGTTATCATGGTTTTAGTCATGATATGATACCTTTGTCTCCGTCACTCTTGGTGATCTGCCCAATGCATGAGGCATCTCGGGTGGAGCTCTTCAAGGAGCACTTGACTTGGAGTTCCAAGACTTGGTCCTTGTCCCAGATGTGCTACCTAATATGGAAATACTCTTGGGAAATCCATATGATTGCTCCCTGCCTATTTCTTCATCTGAGACTGAGAAGGTATTTTTCTTGTCTATTTCGAGGATCCAATGAGATACCATGCACACAAACGCCCAATCCCCTTTCATTTGGCAAAGGTCCTCAGAGTGTTTATTGACACGAATTTCAATGAGAGAAGAAAGAGGTCACCTTTATTTCTTCCCCTGGGTTCCCAGGGCCCAAAGGAGCATATATTACAAAAGCCAGGGCCTCGCGGAATTGCTCACACCCATGGACCGCTCCACAGTCTCCCCGGGTTCTCCACCTGAAGCTGAAGCCAGGCCATTGTTCTAGAACCCTTAGGACTTGGACCTCGGGGGCCTTCATTCAACCTCAGGGCCAGCAGGACCCTTCCTGTGCCTCTTCACACTATGAAAACATCTGCTGGGCTGACCCCAGCCTCCATTCCCATAGAGCCTGTCTTCAAAGCAGACCTCAAAAATCAGCAATATTCTCTTCCTCCACCTGCTGCCTCACCTTCAGCACAGGTGCACAAAGCATCGATACCAGAATGTTTAACCTCATGAAAATAAGAACTGGGGGCTGCCTGCCCACAAGTGACCATGCAAGAACTTGGGAGCTGTTTCCCAGCACAGGACACAGTGGAAAGGGACATGGGATGGAAATGCTGGACTCCTGGCTTTAGCACCTCTGTACAGCCCTGAATGGGTAACAGAATCTCTCTGACCCACCATCCAACCCGCTGCATCACCGGGTGCTGTGTGGATCCAGTGTGGCAATGCCCAGGAAAGCACTTTGCAAATGATGGTGTGCCATGCAAATAACACATGCCCTACAGAGGCGCCTGTCCCACTGTCCCACCTCAGGACTTGACGAGACATCACTGTTTTTAACGGAAAATTTTCTTTCACACTAAAATATGGATTTTTTTCAAAAAGGAAAATGGCAGATTCAAGGGCCTACCACACCAGACTTGCCCGTTAGGGTTTACCCCCAAGCTCCATCCTTATTAGCACAACATTTTGTTCTGAATCGCCTGTAAACAAATATTTATTGACTGCTGTTAAGGTCCAGGCCATGCTGGATACTACAGATTGGGCAACAAACAACCACAAAAGACAAAATCTTTGTTTTAATGTTCCAAGGGGAAGAGACAAGGAAGAAATGTGTCCAGTATGCCAGGTGGTGATGAGGGAAAGACTTACCTTTAAATGTTTTAAAAAACAAAGCAAGGTTAGGAGGTGATATTTTACTTTTAAGATTTTATTTCAGAGAGAGGGAGAGAGAGAGAGAGAGCTGCAGAGGGAGGTGCAGAGGGAGAGGGAGAAGCAGGTTCCCCACTGAGCAAGGAACCCAACACAGGGCTCAATCCTCAGACCCCAAGATCATGACATGAGCCCAAGGCAGATGCTTAACCCACTGAGCCACCCAAGGAGCCCCAGCGGGTGCTTTTTTTTTCACATCTTATTTATTTTTTTCAGTGTTCCATGGAGGTGCTATTTTAAATAAGGTGATCAGGAAGGCCATCTCTGAGAAGGTGACAGCTGAGCACAGACTTGACTGGAATGAGGTAGTGAGCCAAGGCTGTTTGTGGGGAATGGGTGTGCAGGCACAGGGAAGAGCCAAGTCCCTCTGAACACAGCAGAGGGAGCCAAGGGGACAATAGGGACAGATCAGAGACATGGTGGGTGCCCGGGGAGAGGAGCCTACCCAGCAAGAAGGCCATTTAGCTCACAGGCAGGACTCTGAATTTCATTCTGAATGAAGTTAAGATGTCATCAGAAGGTTCCAAGTGGAATGCTGGCACCATTGGGACACAGTGCAATTGCATTTTCCAGTTACTCTTGCTAGTGTACAGGAACACAATAAATTTTTGCATGTTGCCCATCGATCCTATGACTTTGTTAAATTCACTTATTTTTTTTTTTAATTAAGTGCAATTAGCCAGCATGGTTGGAACTGGAGGGTATTATGCTAGGTGAAATAAATTCTCTTACTAATTAAGATTATTTAGAATTCTGCCTTCCACAAACACAGATAATTTTCCTTCTTCCTTTCCAACCCTTATGGCTTTTCTTTCTGTTGCCTGATTACATGGACTGGGACTTCTAGTCCTGTGCTGTAAAGAGTTGCGCACACAGACTTCCTTGCCTTGCTCCTGATCAAGGAGGAGAGAATTCTATGTGTCATAGTTTAGAATGATTTCAGCTGTGGATTTTTGAAAGCTGTCCTCTAACACATGGTGGAATTTCCCTTTTATTCTGAGTTTGCTGAGAATTTCTTATCATAGGCTGTGAGTTTTGTCACATGTTTTTTTCCTGCATTTACTGCACAGATCATATAATTTTCCTTTTTTATTCAATTAATGTGGTGTATTACAGTCACTGAATTTTCACATGTTAAAGCAACCTTGTATTCCTGGGGAACCCCACTGGGGTATGAGGTATCATGATTGCTGTATGCAATATGCTAGGGGTTTTGTTATTTTTGGGAGAAATATTGGTTGTAACTTCTTTTTCATTTTTTTTAACATGATTATACTGGCCTCATGAAATTATATGGGAAATGTTTTTCTCTAATTATTTGGAAAATGTTTCCTTGTTCATACTGGCAATTTAGTTTCCTTTCCTTTTTCCTTCATTAGTCTTCTTGAGGGGTTTATAATTTTATTCATTTTTTTAAGAGCCAACTTCTGTTTTTATTGATTATTCCCTATCACATGTCTATTTTTTTTCATTTACCCTCCTCTCATCCCTTGTCATATCTTACTGTTACATATATTATAAACTCTTAAATAAATTGCTACTATTTTGCTTTAAACCATTGTCTTTTAATGAAGTTTAAAAATAAGAAAATTAGGGCGCCTGGGTGGCTCAGTGGGTTAAGCCACTGCCTTCAGCTCAGGTTATGATCTCAGGGTCCTGGGATCGAGTCCTGCATCGGGCTCTCTGCTCAGTGGGGAGCCTGCTTCCCTCTCTCTCTGCTTGCCTCTCTGTCTAGTTGTGATCTCTGTCAAATAAACAAATAAAATCTTTAAAAAAATAAGAAAATTAATTCTTTTATATTTACAACACATTTCCCTTTTTATGGCACTTTTAATTCCTACATATGGATCCATTTTATCTGGTGGCATTTCCCTTCAGACCAAAGACTTCCCTTTAATGGTCCTTGTTCCGTAAGTCCGCAGCAAACAGCTTCTCTCAACTTTTGTCAATCTGAAAATATATTTGTTTCACATTTATTTTTGAAAGATTTTTTTTTTCAGAACACTAATGATAATGTCTTACTGTCTTCTGCTTTGCACTGTTTTGATAAGAAGTTGGCCATATTTTTACTTTTGCTCCCTTATATGTAATAGATCTTTCCTCTGGCTGCTCTATTATTTTATTTTTCTCTTTTGCTTTCAGCAATTTAATTCTGGTGGGCCTAGGTGTGATTTTCTCCAAGTCAACTCTGCTTGGGATTCCTTGAAATTTGGGAACCTGCAGATTGAAATTCTTTTCCTATCAAATTTGAGGGAATTTCCTCAAATATTTCTCTGCCCCAACCTCTCTTCTTATAGAATTCCAACTATACTAGACTACTTGATATTATCTCTCCCATGTCATCGAGGTTCTGTTCATTTTATGTTTCTTTTTTTCACTCCATGCTTCAGTCTGAATTGTTTGTATTGATCTGTTTTCAAGTTCATGGGTATTTTCTTCTATAGTGCCCAAACTGCTGTTAGATCCATCCAATCCAATTTTTTTTTTTTAAAGATTTTATTTATTTATTTGAGAGAGAGACAGTGAGAGAGAGCATGAGCGAGGAGAAGGTCAGAGGGAGAAGCAGACTCCCCATGGAGCTGAGAGCCTGATGTGGGACTCGATCCCAGGACCCCGGGATCATGACCTGAGCCGAAGGCAGTCGTCCAACCAACTGAGCCACCCAGGCGTCCCCATCCAATCCAATTTTTCATTCCATACCACACATTTTTCAGTTCTGGGATTTCTATTTGGTTGTTTCTTAAATTTTCATTTCTCTACTAAAATTCCTATTTGCTCATTATGCTTGGATGGGTTTTTAATCTATTCATCTTTTCCTCTTTGTTATCACTCATACTACCCTGCATGTCTAGTGTTTTTTTTTTTAATTTTATTTTATGCTTGATGTTGCAGATAATACTTTGTTTAAATAGCGTTGAGTTTTAGTCTGCCAGACAGTTGGCTAGACCATCATCTGATCCTAACAGAGCTTTCTTCTAGGTTTTGCTATAGTGGGTTTAGTGAGGTGCTTAGCCCATGCTAGAGTAGAACTACTCTTGAGGTGGTGGTCTTTTTGTGGCCTCAGGTAAAAGACTGAGGTTCTCAAAAAGTCTCCCCAGTCTGGCAGGTTATAACGTTACCCCTCCCAGCACCATGTGACCCTCAGAATCTCTGCTCAGCTCACTTCCCAACCCTCAGGAGAGCCTTGTCCTATGTAAACACTGATTAGTATTAGGTAAGAATCTAGGCGACCACTTGGAAGATTTCTGAAATCCTTGCTCTGCTCAGAATTCTCCTTTCCAACACCCCGCCCCCCCAAATGCCAGCTGCCTCAGCACTCCAGGATTCTGATTCCCAGTCCCTCCAATGAGCTCTGTGCCTGAGTCTACCTCCCTGTGCCTTGGTTGCAGAGACACTCCCCAACTCCCCCTCCCAGCCAATAGCAAGCCAGGATGAACACACAGCTTGCCTCCGTTTGCATCACACACTGGCAAGGAGTGACATCGCAGTCTTAATAACAGTTGCTTCATCTGTTTTGTCCAATGTCATAATTGTTTAGGAAAGGAGAATAAATCCAACATTTATTGGTCCATCATGGCTGGAATCAGAAGTCTGGTTATATTCTAAATGGTGGCTCTGGCAGCATGCTGCACAGAAGAGGCTATAACACAGATGACCTACCATGAGAGACCCCACAAAAAGGACTGATAGTGAAGCTTCTCTCAACACAGAACATGCACATTATCTGATACTGACTAGACATCCATGCAGATTCTGCAAGGCATCGGGAGTCAAATGCATAGCTGTAGATAAACCCACGGTAACATGAGGCCAGTTCTTGTCTCTGATGCCAGATAC
Organism: Mustela nigripes; assembly: GCF_022355385.1. Lineage (NCBI taxonomy): Eukaryota > Metazoa > Chordata > Mammalia > Carnivora > Mustelidae > Mustela > Mustela nigripes. Next base: position 74,291,560 of record NC_081563.1, on the reverse strand, counting down.
AGACCTGTGATTTAAAAGTCTGGAAAGACAGGATCCCCTCTCCTAGCCCAGCTGCAGCGGGAGCAGGAGGAGGCAGTCCCTGAAGCTCCTTCTCTGTTCAGAACTGACTGGCCACAATCTGCTAGACTGGCCATCTCATCTGGAAGACCAGCCACAAGGGCAGAGGAATCCAAAAGAATGGCCTGGAGAGCTCTGAGGTCACCCTCAAGTATCAGGTCTCTTCAGGATGACTCCAAGTCCTCAGCTGCGGGGCAGGAGTCGGGTCACACGTGCTGTCTCTCTCCTACAACTGCATGACTAAGTTAATCCTCCAACAAGTCATCTTTCTGTAAATGTCTGGCCGTGGCACTGCAAATAGGGGTATGGGTGGCTGACAGGCCAGAAGTCCTTCCTGACCACCAAGCTAGAGGTTTCTGTGGCTTCTCCTGTCCAAATCCTGTGGACAATTTGTCAACCAAAGAGTTTAAACGTGTATAGGAAGATTTTATCAGCCCAAATAAAAATGCAAACTCAACTGACAGAATGGGAGAAGATATTTGCAAACGACATACCAGATAAAGGACTAGTGTCCAAAATCTATAAAGAACTTAGCAAACTCAACACCCAAAGAACAAATAATCCAATCAAGAAATGGGCAGAGGACATGAACAGACATTTCTGCAAAGAAGACATCCAGATGGCCAACAGACACACGAAAAAGTGCTCCATATCACTCGGCATAAGGGAAATACAAATCAAAACCACAATGAGATATCACCTCACACCAGTCAGAATGGCTAAAATCAACAAGTCAGGAAATGACAGATGCTGGCGAGGATGTGGAGAAAGGGGAACCCTCCTCCACTGTTGGTGGGAATGCAAGCTGGTGCAGCCACTCTGGAAAACAGCATGGAGGTTCCTCAAAATGTTGAAAATAGAACTGCCCTATGACCCAGCAATTGCACTACTGGGTATTTACCCTAAAAATACAAACGTAGTGGTCCAAAGGGGCACGTGCACCCGAATGTTTATAGCAGTAATGTCCACAATAGCCAAACTATGGAAAGAACCTAGATGTCCATCAACAGATGAATGGATCAAGAAGATGTGGTATATATACACAATGGAATACTATGCAGCCATCAAAAGAAATGAAATCTTGCCATTTGTGACAACATGGATGGAACTAGAGCGTATCATGCTTAGTGAAATAAGTCAAGCAGAGAAAGACAACTGTCATATGATCTCCCTGATATGAGGAAGTGGTGATGCAACATGGGGGCTTAAGTGGGTAGGAGAAGAATCAAGGAAACAAGATGGGATTGGGAGGGAGACAAACCACAAGTGACTCTTAATCTCACAAAACAAACTGAGGGTTGCTGGGGGAGGGGGGGTTGGGAGAAGGGGGGTGGGGTTATGGACATTGGGGAGGGTATGTGCTTTGGTGAGTGCTGTGAAGTGTGTAAACCTGGCAATTCACAGACCTGTACCCCTGGGGATAAAAATACATGTTTATAAAAAAAAATTTTTAAAAACAAATTAATTAATTAATTAAAAAATGCAAACTCAAACCTGCCCTATCACTGTGGATGTCTATCAGCAGATAAATAGCTGAATGAGCCGTCCCCTCCCTTCCCTGGTACAAGCTGCTGCTTGCCCTGGACAACAGACCAAGGCTCGGGTTTCCAAGGTGGCTTACAGATCCAATGACCTTCCCCTGCCACCCCCCTCCCCCGTGCCGTGGCACTGCCTTCAACAGAGAAAGCACAGAATGAAGCATTTGCCATCTATGAAACACCAGGGTCTGCCCTTGAGATGTCGACCACACCTCACCATTTCCACTAAACGCCCTTTCATATAGAAATTAATTTCATTTACACCTGGCCTATTTTCTCTCATTGGGGTCTGGGTCCCTATTCTCTTTGGTACAATTAGCCAGAAAGTCTTAAAGGTTCAGAGGTCAACACAGTAAAAGCCCATGACCTGAAACTTGACTTCCCCGACCCCATGTTTAAAGGCTGAATCTGAACTCGAAGTGTAGACATTGTATTAATGCGTCCTGGTTTTCAGCCTCACGGAGGCCTGGGAGGACTTTCCAGCGAAGATTAAGGACAGACTGGCAGAGAGTCATCAGGCAGGTTCTGTGGAAGGCTTCTGAGCACACCATGAAATTCATATTTTCCAGAGCCCTAGACAGCAGTAGCAAATTCTTAAATTTCCCTGATGATATTTGCATCAGATTCCCTGTGCTTCTCAAGGGATACTTATTTGTTCATAAAATTATTTTATTTGGTCCAATTTTCTTCGGATTTAAGTGTAGCAGCTGTGCCATGTAATTGCTGTAACTTATAAGAAGAGGTAGACAGGTATGGGAAAGCCCCCATGAAATGTCTGCGAAAACATTCTTGATTATTGGGTAAAGGACACCAGAGGACATTTTGAGTGTTTCCAAGTAATCTGGACCCAAGCAACTGTCATCTAACTCAAGTTCATAAAAACTGCAAATGTAAACGAAATGAGCTGTCAGGAGCAACCTGGCCATGTAAAATGGAACTTCCTCCTTCCCACGCATTCCTGTTGCCGACCTGCTCAGGCCCATTGAAATTTGATGCCCAGGTTGAGGCTGATCGGCCTCCCAGGGGAGCAGAGCCCTGGCATGGAGCCCTCCATCTGGTCGCACACCCCAAGCCACCTGGCCAGCTGCTCCTTTACCCTCGTTCCCTTTTGGCCAAAGGAATCATGTTCCTGTGCCACCTGTAATCTCAGGGAGCCTTTCCCCAGGTCTGCAGCCCATCAGTGGGCCTGGCAAAGGGCCAGCAAAAGGGTTGAGGGAAGACCAGAGTGAAAGGCCTAGGTAGCAGGGCTCTGGTGGCTTTTGTAAAGGGGTCCTTTAACCCTGAAGAGGGAAACTGCTACATGTTGGACAGATCTCAACCCTCCAGCTTCATAAAACATTGAGCAGTCTTCCTCATTGTGTCCTTTGTCTCCAACATCACACTTGGGTGAATTCTACTCCCTGGCCCCCCTCCCTGCCTGGCACGGCCTCCCAACTCGGTCCCTGCAGGCGGCAGATTTCAAAGACCTCTCACCAAGAGGGGTTGTGGGCCGGACCCAAGCTCAGGCAGGAGACCCCACATACATTTTGAGAAAAGCAGTCAGCACATCTTCTCTAAAAATGTACTCTGAGAAGTTCCTTATTTCCCAAACTGTTGCTCTCAGGACCTCTCAGAACTGGATCAGCTCTGGCTCACGATGAAAACCATTCTCCAACAAGGAGCCTCAAAGAGGAGGGTGTCCGACATCCACCCCGTGCTAGGGTATGGGCTTTGGAGCACACCAGGTCTAGGTCTGCTTACATGGGTGACCCTGGCAAGGGCATGTTTCCTTTTCTACAAAGCGGAGCTAGGAACTGCACCTTCTCTTGGGCTTCACAGGGGGTTCAATATGGTGATACAGATCAACTGGTTAGCTCAAGTCTGTATAAAACTCCCTTTGGGTGAAAGGGGCAGCTCGGGACTCAGGTGTCAACGAGCTTGGCACAGAGAACCAGAACCTAAGAAACCTTCTATTTTTCGAGAAAGGTTGAGAAGTTGTCCTCAAACCCAGGGGACTGTCAGGAAGTGGAGTATACTGCTAGGCCTGAGGTGTCTCAGTGTTGAGAGTAGCTGTTACACAAGGATCATACCAATGTCACTGGCAAAGAATTAGAAACCCAACTGGGATTTTCTTTTTTAATTTCTCCCCAGAGAATTCTTTCCAACATTCAACCTACTGCAAATTACTTCACTCTTGTTGGCTTCGGTGCTCATACTTGGAAAATACAGAAATTGTCCAATCTCTGGATCTATTCTTGTTCCAAGCTGCCCCAGTTTGAGGCTTACCAGTGGGGTCATGACACCCAGAGTTCTGGGTGTAGCCCGGAGGGACAGACTGATGGGATAATGCCAGGCAGCAGGCGAGCAGCAGGCCCCTGGGCAAGGTGCTGAAGTGAGGGGCCAGGGAACCTCTGCGCCTGTCATTCTGCCCCCAACACAGGCACATCCTTTCTACCGTCTGGCCCTCAGGCCCTAACAAAAGGCCCACACCCTATCTACTACCTGGCCCTACCTTGTCCTTTAAAGGGGAATGTTACTTCCAGCCCTGCCCACCTCACAGTTGATGTGGGGCCCAAACAAGACAGCTGAGTACACGGTGTGCCTTGAAAAAACCAGATGGCTCTAACAACAGGAAAGTTTCTTCAGACTTGTGGGACCCTTAACACAAATGTCCCCAGGGACTGGCCCCAGGTACCAGCAGAGGGAGCCCGTAGGTACAACCTAAGGTTGTGTGAAGAGCACTGGATCAGGCACTAAAGGAACAAAGCTGGCTGAAGCGTGGTCCCTGGTCTCCAAGTGTCCCAGCAGGGGACTACTCCCTCCCTGTGCTAGGTCTAGGTGTGGCCCAACACATCCCTTCTGAAATCCTGTGTTCAGAGCTGACAAGGCTGGCCAGATCAACACTGCAGTGGCAGTGCTAGGGCAAGAAGGGAAGGCACTTGCGAAATGGGAGCGCTGCTCCTTTGTGGGACAGGACACCAGTGGCGGGCTCACTGTGCGCAGAGCCAGCCCGTGGTGGCCTCTGAGGCACAAATGCAGGTGATCACGTGCAGGCCGGGCTGTAAGGCGGAAGTCAGTTGCTGCGCTTCAAAGCTGGGCCACCCTGAAAACCTTCAGATGCTTTGTTTTCTTCCCCAAATTGTTCTACTCACGCGATTCCACCCACAGTAACCCCCAGCACACCAATCACTCAGATTGTGAGCATTTCATGTGGCAGCGGGGAAGCCACAGCAGCAACCTCGGGTATCCAGGCCGCATGCTGGGATCTCTGCAAATGTTTTTTCTAGAACAATGCTGACACACATGTGATTTAATATCCTACCATTCTACCTAGCTGATTCATTCGGTGGCTCCAAAGTGCCAGGCCCCTCCCCGCTCCTGGGAAGCATAAAGCCTGCCCCTTTGTTTGGCACCAACTAGCAGCAGCGGCAGTACTGCTGCCCTGTTGTCTCCAGTGACAACCGCGGGCGTCCTGGGCAACACACCAATGCCAGAGGTTGGAGAGAGCAGGAAAGGGGCAAGGGAAAACAAAGCATTTTGCAATCTGTTAAAATACCCATGCTCACCAATCCCTCCCTGGGAATGGAAAGGCAGCTCACAAAGAGAGAACGCCAGGCAGAGGAGCAGGGCGTGCTGCCTAGGGGTGGGGTCAGCTCAGGGGCAGCTGGGCTCTGCCTGGCTCAGTGTGCAGTGGGCAGGTAAAGGCACAGAGCCACCAGAAAAAGAGCAGGGAGCACAGTGGTGCCCATACCTGTCTGCCACTCACTCCTGGGGAGTGACCTGACTGTGCCCTCCTGGCGCCCACATCTGTCTCAGGTGTGCTGAGGCTACGCCAGCTGTGCTGGCACAGGTCTGCTTCTCGGAACCCCTGCTCATCTATAATTGGGTGTGTGCCAGGCACAGAGCAGGCCCTCCCCCAATGCCCTGGGGCCAGGGTTGGCTCCTGAGAGCAGACCTCCATGCCACTCAGGACTGCTGCTTCTGGGCACCCCCCTCCATGCCTGACACAGCCACCTCCTCCCTGCTGCAACCCTGCTAAAACACAGCTGAGCTAATTCTGGGCTCCCTGCCACCCGCACAAGCCCACGCTGCACATGTTCTGACTCATTTCTGAGGCTCCCAGAAGCTAGGGCCAGGAGAAAGGCTGCAAGGGACCCACCAGGCACCCCATCAGCCCAGGCCCAGTGTCTTTAGGCCTGGCAGTGGAACCAGAGGCAGATCTGAGACTCTAGCCACCACGACCCCATCACACTGGTAGGAGACGAGCCCAAATTTTAAACTCCATGAATATCTTGAGATTCATATATTCATAGCCATAGACTCATAGTACACATAGCATGGAGTTAAAATCTAAAATTAAAAATTAAACCTATGCTACTCTTACCACCAGGACCCATTCTGACACATGGAAAATTCTCACCCTATTAAAGCTCTCAAATATAAAAAGCATGAGATCAGAAAAGAAGGAGAATATTTACACTGAGCAACTCAATTCTACCTAATTCAAAAACCATTTCCTGGGGTGCCTGGGTGGCTCAGTGGGTTGGAGCCTCTGCCTTTGGCTCAGGTCATGATCCCGGGGTCCTGGGATCAAGTCCCGCATCAGGCTCTCTGCTCGGCGGAGAGCCTGCTTCCCCCCTCTCTCTGCCTGCCTCTCTGCCTACTTGTGATCTCTGTCAAATAAATAAATAAAATCTTAAAAAAAAATTTGCTGAACACCTATTACGCATTATTCTTCCTTGTGTTTCCAGAACCCAAGGCACAGTCTCTACCCTCAAGAAATCTCAGTCTGTGGAGGAAACAGTCATTTCCTACAGTCTGCTTATAATGAAGGGACCTATAATGTGACAGGGGAAGCCACAGGGAACAGTCATTTCTTCCCAGGAGGTGAGGGAGCAGAAAGAGTGATCTGTGGCCAGGCCGCTGGGTGGACCCAGTGGGCAGCTTGTGGGCAGCAAGGGCACAGGACTGATGTCTGGAGAGCAAGGAGTATAAAGGTTGCAACCTTTGGGCAATGAGGGGAGGGGTTGGTGTCAGAAGTGGTTACAGGGCCAGACACCAAGCCCCTTTGTAAAGACGTCCCTTCCAGCAGAATGCAGGTCTGGGCATCAAAGGTGTGAGGGAAGGTGTGGACTTCAGAAGTACAGAGACACCCCCCCCCCCCCCAATGCCTACAGCAGGCAAGCAGTTCACATGCTCTGAGCCTCACAATGATCAGAATAAACAATCAGAACAAAACCTACCTTTCAGGGCTGCTCTGAGGATTAAATAAGCTATGGAGAAGCCCCTGGCAAAGCTTCTGGCCCATGGCCAGTGATCCTGCAGTGACCCAGTAAGACATGATGGGGACAATACACAGTTTAGAGCCAGACAGGCTGGCAGTCAAACCACCATCAAGAACCAGTACAACCTGGGGAACATTACTTCATACCTCCAAGCCCCAGCCTCATCAACAAGAAGGGCAAAAACAAGTGACCTGTTACTAGGCTTAGAAATGATCTCTGCATTACAGACTTTTATTATCATTCTGTCATTCCCCAGGACCCACCAGCTAGAGTGGGGTGGGCAGGATGGCACACATGCTCCACTTGTGGTCAGAAGCCAGGATTCAAAGTCAAGCACAGGCCGGAGCCTGGGTAACCATGTTCCTGGAACTCCTCTATGGAACCTGCTACTCAGTCACCTCCTCCTGCCTCCTCCAGCACCACATGGCAACTCAGCCAGCTCCAAGCAGCATGGAAATTTACTCAAGGTGGCCTCTGCCCCTCCACCCTAGGCAGGAAGTGCCACGGAGCCGGGTTTCCAGGGGGAAGGTGCCTCTCTCTAACACAGGCTGTGGCACCCACGTGCGTGAATGCTAATGCTATGAACATGCAGAGAAAGTGCACGTGGGCAGCTTCAGACACAAGAGAGGGCCCCCTGAGAAAAGCAGGGTCCTGCCCACCCTGATGCTGAGGGTGGCCCCCAGCCCGCCGGGCTGGCGTGCTCCCCCACAGGCTCCCTGAACATCCTGCCCCACCGAGCTCCTGCGTGGGCAGGCAGGCAGGTGGCATTCCTGCTTGGTGTGGGCTACAGCAACATGCGTACCCACGGGAGCCCGGCGGAGCTTCCCTGAAAAACTGCCCCCGCGCTGCTCCAGGCTTGGGTTACAGAGGCTGGCTCCTGTCACTGCCGCCCACGGTGGCTCTGAGATTACACGAGCTGGACATTGTCCAGGCAAACCTACTGTTTGTTTTCATCCTCTTTGAAGGAGACTTAAAAACAAACAAACAAACAAACAAACACCCCCCCCCCCCCCCCCGCAAAAACCAGGAGTCTGGGCTGGGGAGGAAGCAGCCCTGCTCCCGCCCCCTCCTCCACCTTCTGGGGAGAAGGGCCTCGCTCACAAGGGTGACTGTTCACTGGCAGAAGACCGGGGCCCTCACCACCAACAGGCTCCTGTTGTCTCCAAATAGGAGGGCCCTGTGCAAGGAGGCAGGGGTGGCCTTGGGTGCAGGTGCCCATCAGCCAGCACCCATCCAGGGAAAGCCAGCCACCCATCCTCCTGCTTCTGTTTTTGACAATCTCATCCTGGAACCTAAGACCCCTGAGAGGGAAGGAAGGCTGATGTGACTCTCAGCTCCCCCATGCTGTTCCTAGAGCGGGGCTCCAGCCCCTTGAGACAATGTCTGGTCGTCAGCAGGTGCACAATGGGCAAAGGGGTGCAGCCCAGAGCAGGAGACCCAGGCACCTGGGTATCAGCCCCCTTGTCAGACTTGGGTCTCTTCCAGTATGGGCAGTTTTGGTGTAGGAGTTGGCATGGGGCCCTCGGGGTAGAGATATAATGGAGGGAGGGAAGGCAGCAGGTTGGGAGTGTCCATTTCCAGGTCTGGCACAGGGACTGGGTCTAACCCCTACTCAGAGTGATAAAGAAAGAAAAGGACATCACATAACAGACCTTAGGAGACTGGGGCCCGGGGACAAGGAGGTATCCAGAGTGTGGGAGAGGGGTTGCCCCTCACTGTCTCCTTTCTGCAAGGAAACAGGGGTAGCTAAGTCCTTCCTTTGGGCCTAGGATTATCTAGAGGAGGCCAGAGCAGAATGTCACAGTGCACTGGCTTCTGAGCACACTGGAGACACCTTCTGGTACCCCCAGTGATGAGGGCAACCACAAATAGGGGCAAGAGCATCCTAATGCCTGTCCCTGTGCCCACAAGGACAAGTGAGGCCTGAGAACACGACTCTTCTGAGACCTCAGGAGTCTGGAGTCCTGCAGGAGCTGTGTGGGTTTGTGCTAAACTAGGAGGTGGGGAGACCTTGTGAAAATCACCGGAGAGCGGAGGGAGGAGGGCTGTCAGTTTTGTCCAAGGGAAGGACAGGAGCTGCAGGGAGATGGGCAGGGGCTGCACTGGGCAGGTGAAGAGGGGGATGCTGGGGCACAGTGGGGAGAGTGGTCAGCTGAGGAAGCCGGGCAGGCAGGCTGGTCATCGCTGGGCAGGCACAGTCAGGTCCATGGGATATGTCAAAGTTACACACTCAATGCCAGTTTGTGACAAGAGGTCAAGTTCCTTCAACACAGCTTTCTCTGACTCTCGAACTGAGGAGAAGACAAAGGCAGGTCTTGAAAATCTCTGCTAACCAGCACTTCATCTCATAGAACCAAAACCAAAACTCCGACCGTATACAGCACAAGTGTTCAAAGGCTTGGCTAAGCCTATGTTTGGCAAATGATAGCACCTGGTCCTTCTGGGCTTTCCAGATTGCTGCCTTTTAAAGCCACTGTGTCAGGCTTGGAAAACTGCCCCAAACTTCTAGAGGGGGATGGATAGTAGGAACCCCAACAACACTGTCTAATCTCAGGGTACACTTAGAATAATGGAGATATTCCTAATTATAAAAGCAATTCACAGGGCCGTAAGAAACCCGCAGCATGTACACAATGGAACACTACTTGGCAATAAGAAGGACTAAATCACTGAAACCTATATCTCCATGGATGAACTACAAAATAAGAGGCTCAAAGAAGCCAGACGAAGAGATTCCATACTGCAAGATGGCACTGACTTAAAATTTTAGGGAATATATACTGAATAACAGTGACATAGAGGGTCGGTGGTCACCTTGTTGGGAGGAGATTATGAAAGCCATGATGGATATGTTCATTATCTTGACAGTGTGTGTCAGTTTCATGGATATGTATATGGGTCAAAATTTATCAGATTAAACTGCAGGCTATGTGTCAATTATTCCCAATAAAGCTGTTTTTTTAAAAAAAAAACTCATCCATCCTGATTGTAAGAGAAAATACAGAAAGATATTATATCTCCCATAATTCTATCAGAGCTGACTGGAAACAACATTGTGATAATGTTTTCCTTCCAGTATTTTCTCTATACACAGACATAAATAATATCTGAATTTGTTTTTATGTAGAAGGCAATCTCTTTTTTTAGAAAGTTTTATGTTCCAAATTATTATTATTATTTTTTAATTTTAAAATGTTCCCTCCTGAATGTTTTTTGTTTGGGTTTTAAGCACCAATCCCTCAGGCATGCTAAGAAAAGGAGGTGGGAATAAGCAGCTCCCAGGAAGCGAAGAGCAGCAAGGCGAGGGGTAGAGCCCCTGCAGCGAGCCTGTCCAGAGGGGCTGGGTGGACACAGGTCCCTGACCCTAAGTGACAGCCTGCCTGAGCTTCTGGGAATGTCCACACCCCTTCCTTTGGTTCAGTCCACCCAAACCCTATTGTGCACCAGATCAAGCTGAAATGACAGTGCCATGTACCCAGTACCCATTCCATCAAAATTTGCCAAAGGGAGTCTTGGAAATGTGATGACCAGCCTATTCACCCAGCATCTCTCCCATTCTCACTCTGGCCCCCAGCTCTTTCCCTCTGGTCCTTCTCTCCCTTCATTTCCCTTCCAGCTCTAGCCACCATCCTAGCCACCAGCTCTAGCCTTCTCCATTTAGCCTTAGACCATGAAGCTCCCTTCACCAAGCATCCTAAGTAAAGCTCTCAAGGGCTCGACCACACTCTGGCATGAGACTGACTCATTTCCCATTACTGGATGCTTAAGTTGCTTCCAAATTTTCATCTTTATAAATAACACCGTGAGGAGCATCCTTGCACAGAAACTTTTTGATTGCAGAGTTCATTGTTTCCTGGGGAAAAATTCCTAAAAGCAGAATCACCAGGATAAAGGGATGAATTCTTTTAAGGGTTTTGGGACATTCTGCCAAAGCCGCTTGGCAGAGAGCTCTTACCATCCCTTTCTAAAGGCACAGGGGAGTCCTTGCCACACGTGTCCACTTGTGCGGAGCACCATTAGTCACAAAAACAATATACACCAAAAACTTGCTAATTTGATAGCAAAAATTAGTACCTAATTTTCACATGCATCTATTTTATTACTGTAAGACTGACCTTCCTCACATTTGCTGCCACAGGGGGTGCCTGGGTGGCTCAGCTCGTTGAGCGTGTGACTCTTGATTTCAGGTCAGGTCATGATTTCAAGGTCCTGGAATGGAGCCCCACTCAGTGGGGAGTCTGCTTCTCTCCCTCTTCTTCTGCCTATCCCCCTCGCTCCTGTGTGCACACACACTCTCGCTGTCTCTCTCAAATACATAAATCTTTATAAAAAAAGAACACCAACAAATCCATATCCTTTACCCACTTTCCTACCAGTAAGTTCATTTGTAATAAGACTTCTTCATATCAATTATTAGATTTGTTTCCATAAAAGAGTATGTGTCAGACACATCACAGGAGTTTTTTCTTAGTTTAGCAACTGACTTTTGACTTTGTTTTGGGGTTTCTTCTCTTGGCATACTGAAATTTTTATTTTCCCTGATGAATAAACAAAACAATTGTGGCATTGTGGCTTCTGCCTCTGGCATCATATATCGAAAGATGTTTCTCATCCGATAATTTCTCATATGCTTAAAGTGAATTTAATAATTTCATTTATAAATTTAATATATTAGGGGAATATATTTTGAGGTTTGATGACTGAGGGAACTGATGGTTTCCCCACATGGTTAAATATCAACTGTATCTGTTAACTTCTATTTTCCGGACTTTCTAGTCTGTTCCACAGACATGTTTTCTATTAATATCTCAATATCAAAACGTTTAAAGTATGACAAATTTATAATGTTTTACTATCTGGTGGGTCATCTTTCCAGATCCTGGCTGGAAGCTGCGTTAAATCCATAATTTGGGAACAACTTAAATATGTAAAGTATTGATCCCTCCCTCCCAGAAGCACACTGAACATTTTTGTTTACATACTGCCCCTTTTGTGTCTCCAGCGCTAACTGACTGTGTTCTGCATACAGCTTCTACACAGTTCCTAGGACATGCCCTCCCTACGTTTGCCATCTTTGATTCTGTCAGGAGAGAAACAGTTTCCCCGCGCACACATTTCCACATGGAGGCGCTGTCTCCGCGACGTCCCCCAGGCCAAGCATGGCTGGTTCCAAGCCCTTACTGAGGGATCACCCTGACCTCCAGGGCCATGACCCCTGCAAGGAGCCCACCTTCCCTGTTCAGCTGAAGCCTACTTCTGTAAACTCTTCAGCCCACCTCATCCCTCCACACCATCCATGTCCTGTCTCATCAGACTTGGTTCGTTCCACACGTCACACCCCTCGTCCCCCCGTGCTTCCCTGACTGTGGAAGTGTCATTCACACCTCCAGACCCACAGTGCTGCCTCTGTAATCGAACTCATTAAGCCCCACGAGGTGGGCATCTTGTGGAGGAGCCCCTATTTCCATCTCCTTTATGATAAGGGGTGTTCACACGTCTCTGTTCTATCAGGTGATGCCACGAAGGCCTGACCCATGTCTAAGCTCCCCTGCCTCAAATCATAGTGCCATGCACATGGCTGCAGCAAACGTGTGTTGACAAACTAGATGAGGGAAACTGGAAACGTGGGTGTGCAGAAGCTGCTCGTCCCTGCTCATTCCTTAAGCCAAAAGGAAGGAGTACTCCAGGAAGACAGGGAGGCCCATGGGGCTGAGGACAAAGGAGCTCCTGTGCCTTCCCAGAGTGAATGGGATGCAGGCCAGCTCAGTCTTGCCCTCTTGGACTCTCCCCAGAAGGTCTGGGGCTCCTCCCTCCCTCAAGAAGGTGAGAGCTTCTGTCTTGGAAGTCAAATCTGCCAAGCCATGGCCCAGACATGCTCCGGTGAAGGCCAAAGGCCTCAACCCCGGCCACACAGAAGATTCACCTGTAAAGCTTGTTAAACACAAACTATGGTCCCACCCAGACCTCCTGAGTCAGCCTGGTAGGGGAGGCTGGGGCAGCTGCAAGTGGTGCTGGTACCTGGCTAAGGCACGGCCCAGGGAGGCATGGCCCACCTCCACCTTGTAGGCCTGCCCCGAACGAGGCAAAGCCTACGAGTGAAGCAGAAGGAAACCAACATTTGACAATGCCCAGAGGCGAGGCACCAGGCTAGGAAGGCATTTGGGATGAATCAGCTCATTTCCTCAGCAAACCTGTATAGCTTACTGTCCCAACTTATAGATGAGGAAACATGTTCCAAGGCATGTGTCTCACCCCCAAGGGACCAGGTTGGGACTAAGACCAAAAAAAGTACCCCTCATTTGAGAAAGCCAACCTTTCTGGGTTTAGTTAATACTCTGAAAGTCCTAAAATTCCCCAGAATGTCCCTCCCAGGGACATCTGAACCTGAGGTACACAAGCACCTGGATGCAAACCCAAGGGCTATTTGCCTTTGATGAACAGGTTGTGGCCAACGTGGAGCCGGGTCCTTGCTTTCCTCTAGCCCCAGTCCGCACTCATGCATTGCTGACTCAGGCCACTGAGTGGTCCCTACCCTACCCTGGTCATCCCCGCTTGTGTGACTCTGCTCAGGCAGTTCCCTGAATCAGGAGGTCCCTCTGTCATACTTGTTGCCCAGGCCAGTCACTCTGCCACCCCAGAGCCACATTATGACTTCTCTGGGCTCCGGGCACCTTTGCCTATATAGGTCCTCTCCTCTATTAAAGAGCAATTAGGAAGTACATGTTACAATTGCCTCAGCATAAAGACAATTATGTAACTTGTCAAACCTAAAGTTCATGTTCCCTTCTGATTTTAAAAGAAATTAAAACCTTTCCGTGGTCCCCTGCAACTATTACAGACCCTCAGCATCACACCTCCCATATCTAGTGGGCCAGTCAGCCCCATCTGACCATGAGCCCAGCAGAGTTCCCTCAAAACTCCCCGTGGCAGACCCCGCTCAAGCCTGGCTGGGGTCTCAACCACCGAGACCCCACAGACCCTGCCCTAGGGGAATCCACTCTTCTCATCTGACACCTCTGCTGCACTTACATGGATATATCCAGAGCTACTGTACAGGCTGGGAGCTCACAGGGGCCCTGATAAGTGTGTACTGAAAGAGCACTGAAAAATAAACAGACTGAACTTTAACCAGATGAACTGAGTTTCTTGTGGCTGTGTATTTCATATTCAAACTAGCTCAACACCCAGCTCTCTCTCACAGGTGAAGAGGAGGCCAAGGTACCCTTCAAGACTGGGTTACTAGGGGAAAAACATGGCCTAGACAGAGCCTTCTGCTGGGGTCCAGGGGAAAGTCAGGGGTCTGAGGTGCCTCATGGTCCCCAAGTGGCTAAGACAATATGTATAATTTTAATATGAAAGCTATACTGGGCTGTGACACCTTAAACCCTTTGGAAGGAGTGCAGGGGCCAATGGTTTGGATTGATTTAATGCTTGTGAGCTAAGAAAAAAGTAAATATGGAATTAGAAAAAACTAAGCTCTATTAGAAAACTATTAGAAAAAAATAATCACTGGAAATTTGGTGTTATTCAGTCTGCTACATCTTTTAAATTTGTCTTCAAGTTTGGTTACTTCTTCTAGACAATATTCTCTTAATTTATAAACATTTTTGCAACTAAAGTATTTTTGTCCTAAAAAGAAGACATTCGGGAAGAGAAAACTACACTTGGTCCCATCACTGCTGTGAAGCCTGTGGAAGCATCCTAATCCCAGGTACCCCCAGGTGGAACATACTGAAATTGCAAGCAAAGTACCCACCAGGAAAAAGTAAACTGCAAAAGGGTACAACCACTTTTTTTTTTTTAAATGGCTACAGATATGCAATTTCCAAACATATATCCTTAGTTCTTTACATGTGACTCCCTGTTCTACAAGCTTTATCTGGAAAAGGCACCGATATTACATCACATACATATACAGGTAATTTTTCTTCAATACGTGTAGATGTGATTAATAAAATGCAAAGTTGACTCTTAATCTCACAAAACAAACTGAGGGTTGCTGGGGGGAGGGGGTTTGGGAGAAGGGGGTGGGATTATGGACATTGGGGAGGGTATGTGCTTTGGTGAGTGCTGTGAAGTATGTAAACCTGATGATTCACAGACCTGTACCCCTGGGGATAAAAATATATGTTTATAAATTTAAATGTAAAAAAAAAAATAAAATGCAAAGTTATCAAGATGAGCTTCAAAATTGTGTGCTTTTGTTTACATATATTTCCCTCATTGATGGCTCACAAAAATATAGTTACTGTCATTTGAAAGTCTTCCCAAATTGTTCGATGTTACAAAGGGACCCTCACTCTCAGAAAAAACAGGCACTTTGGCTTTAGAGGAGAAGCTACAGCCTTTACAAAACCAAATACCATGGTAGGCCATTCTGGACCTTGCTCACTGCTGTGAGGTTAGATGGGAATTCCAGTATGGCTGGCTGTAAGGAGCCATAACTTTGTACAAGACTCTATGTCCACCAGAAGAAAAATGATCTGGTAGAATATCAGCACAATGTCACAACAGACATGTTTATTTGGGAATGGGGGAGAAACATGAACAGATGATGTTTGGGAAGTGTTTGCTCCTACAGCTAATCATGCTGGTACATGGTGAACAGTTCCCATAGGATGGCCCCCTGGAGCCAGAAAGACTTGGGACCCAGTCCCCTAGGTCTCCTCGGGGCGGGATGGGGTTATCACTTTCACCTCCCTGAGCTTTAGTTTCCTCACCTTAAGACAGAGATAATCATTTCTGCTTTTCAATGTTATTTCCAGAATTAGTGGGGTAATAGATTCCTTAAGTGCCTAATAGTGCCTACAGTACCATACATGCTTAGCCAATGGTGGCTCCAACCCAGTCTCCCTCACTGTGCCTCTTCAGTTTTTATTCTCACAGATGGTAATGTTGTGAAATGTTGGGGTTCAGAGAAAGAATTCTTAAGACACCTTCAGTGCAAAAAACAGTGGTTTTATTAAAGCATGGGGTTAGGATTCGTGGACAGAAAGAGCCTTACTGGGGTTGTGTATACTTACAAGTTGGGAGGGGGTTAGGGATAGCATTGAGTCTAAGGAATTTGGAAGCAACCTTGAGGGTTAGCTGTTGTTAGGAAAAAGTCATTTATTACTGTCCAGTAAACCCTTTGTCATGAGACCCTTCAGAAGTGTATCATGGGCCATACGCCTGGAGGATGATTGCCAACATACATCTTGGGAGTGGGGAGGACAAGATAAAGGGAAGTTTCCAAAGGGATATTCATATGT
Source organism: Mustela nigripes (assembly GCF_022355385.1). Lineage (NCBI taxonomy): Eukaryota > Metazoa > Chordata > Mammalia > Carnivora > Mustelidae > Mustela > Mustela nigripes. Next base: position 74,275,450 of record NC_081563.1, on the reverse strand, counting down.
CAAAGTAGACTTACAGGATCCTGGAGGTCAGGCTAACGTCAAGCTAAGGTTGCCTTTTGCCTCTAATGAAGTATTTTTTTTTTTTTAAGATTTTATTCATTTATTTGACAGAGACACAGCGAGAGAGGGGCACAAGCAGGGTATTAACATCAAGGCAGTTGAATTCCTGGAGTCACTCCACCTACTTCGAGGACTTATCAATGGGCTGTAAGTTGTAAGGAAGTTTAATTTTTTTCTGTATTTCTCTGGCCTTTGACCACCTCAGTGGCAGCCATTTAGCTTTTACTCCTTCAGGTGGCAAGGGGCTAAGTATGTGCTCACTATGGGCCAGGCACATTACCAACACTAGCACTCCAGCCAGTCCACACAACTACCCTCTGAGGTGGGTACTAGTCCCATCCCCAGTCCCAGGGGGGGAACAGAGGCACTGAGAGACCACATGGCTGGAGAATGGGAGAGTCAGCCTTTGTGCCCAGAGCCCCCAGTCACAAGGCCTTATTCTAACTAGAAATATAAAGGGCTTAATTAATAGAAAATGTCATTTCTAACTCACTCTTGTCCACTGGTTACAGTGTATCTGCCATTTCCACATGAACTATTGCTCTCACTTCTCCCAACACCTCTGGGAAGCATGTATCTCAATCTCCCAGTGTGTGCAGGAGGAAAAGGAGCCCAAGGCTGTGCTCAAGGTGACCCAAACAGCCAGGGACCTGCCAGGTTGTGATCAGCCCAGGCCCCAGCCGTCCCCTTCCACCTGCCACCTCTACCTGTGACCTTCCTCTCCTCTCCTTTCCTGCAAAAGCTGCTGCAGGCTGGCCAGGAGAGGTGGGAGGGAAGAAGGGTCTCCATGTAGACTCCAGTTGTGGGTGGTAAGTCAGGGAGGTGGCTCAGCAGGAAGTTGCCCAGGGAATAAGGAGCCCCTCTCATGCCCCAGGCCCTGTGCACACCCAAGGGAATAATTTGACAAGAGTGTTCACTCAATAAGTAAAACCCTGTGGGGTGGTGGTTATAAACATAATTCTCTGCCATTGCCAAGTTAACCGTTCAAGACAGGTTTAAAAAAAGGAGAGAAAAGACACTGGATTCAAATCCCTGCTCCACTGTGTACTGGTAATTTAGGTAAGTCCTATAACCTGTGTGTGCCTCAGTTTGCTCCTCTGTAAAATGGGGATAAGAACAGAAAGTGGTGAAGCAACCATGACAGCACCTGGGTGTGTTTGCTAACTGGTATGAGCTCGAGCTAACAGCAACAGAGCCAACAACCACACAGCACTTGTGCAAGCGGAGGGGTGAGTGCCTGGGTGGTTTTCAAGGGGAAATCATCTTCTCAGAGAAATGGGGTGGGTGGAAGCTGAGTTCACAACTCTTTCACTCACTAGCTGAGGGACCTTGGCCAAGGTACTTCACTTCTCTGGGCCCTAGCTTCCTTATTTATAAGAGGCACAGGGTGACTGTAAGTCTTCCGTGAGAGAAGGTGAAACACTGGCCTTCAACAGGTAGTAAATCTAGTGACTGGCTCTGACATCACTGACTCTGGGCTGGAAAGGGACTCTTCTTATACGCCCATACTCACACTTTACTACTTTATAAGATCGGTGGCGGAGTGGAGGAGTGTGTGGGATTATGCAACAGGCAGCCTGGATCATCCAGTGTTTACATGCCCACCCCACCCCTCAGAATCTCATTTTATATAGTTGGAGGAACTGACAGAGAAACATCTGTTGCTGGTAAAATTGTTATTCTGGTTTACTTCATAATATACAGTCAGGGTACAACCCCCCCAAATTAAAGAAAGAGAAACAGGATTAAATATAAGTTAAGTCCTATTTTTAATTCCTAGAAGGAAGGTGCTGTAGAAATCCAAGGTGGATCACTTGGGATATATGGAGTGGCTATTACTTTCCCCTTTTCAAAAGATATGGATTTCTTGGATGGGTTTCTAACACCTGATCCACTAGGCCCTCCCCGGGGCAGTCCCAAGGGCTGTCACACCCCACCTTGAGTTGGAGGGTGGGCTCTTCTCTCCTCAAGCCCAGCATCCACTGTGAGGCTTCGAGTCAGGGGCCACCAGCTTTACTTTAAATAGTCCCTCTCTGACTATAAGTGGGAGAGGGCCCATTTAGGGCCAGAAAGGTGTGCACCATCAGTCACCAGAATACCCAGGCCCACCAAGTGGCTCGGAGTCGCTAAAGACACAGTCTTTCCTGGAACCATGCTTTAGTAATGCTTTTCTTGAACAACTGAAAATACAGAAATCCACTCAAGAGGGGGTCCTGGCACCCTACAAACACCTGAATTCATAGTGATTATGCAAAAAAGCCTGTTTGAAGAGGCAAAGAGAAATATAGTTCAACAACTGGCTGTTAATCAGTTATGGCTCATGAAAAAACCAACCAACCAACCTGGCTCTTAACTTAGCAGCATGTTAACTCGTGTTTCCTCCCCATGCCTAATAACTGAGGGCTGTTGAGCATGAACGTGACACCGCCAGGAAAGGAGTGGAGAGAGTGAAGAGTCTCCAGTGCCGAAAGAAAACAACTAGACAGCCCATGCCCCTCCTACTGAGGCAGGACTCTGGGGATCCGATTCTGAACTACGTGGTCTATGGACCAGGCAAGTGCGCAGGAACTATTTGTATGTGGCTTCATGCTGTTTTGCCCCCTATTTTGAACAAAGCTCAGGCCGTGGAAGCTTCTAATCTGGTTTCTGAGAAAGAGCAGGAAGGAGGCTGGGGCTCATGTCAGCAGGGACTGAAATGAAAACCTTATCTGTCAAAGATTCTGGGCCTTCTGTGAGAGAAGAATGATGGATTCTGTGAGACAGGGGCCAGGCCCACTGTGCCTGTGGCTACAGTCTATGAATCTCTCACCTCTGCCTGCATCAAATATGATATTAAAGGCTCAACATTAGAAAAACAAATAAAGGCTGAGATGCCATGGACACCATCCGGCTTATAATATAGCCTGCTGGAGGCTAGAAAACCAAGGACCACACTTCCTAGCCTCCCTGCCTGCCAGGCCCCCCACATGGAGTAGTTTACTGTGCATCTCTGCTAACATAGAGGCATCAGGTTTTCCCATGGGAGAATTGCGGTGGGGGTGAGTGGTGAAAGTCCCAGAGCCTCTTCCCCCACTTCATGGATATCCACGGAGTAGAAGGAGGGAACTCTGTGGAACAGGTCTGGTTTGGGAGGGGGTTTGGGGGTCACTCTTGCTGGTCTGGCCAAGGGCCAAGCCTCTAACAATTCTGTCAGCCCTGAATTTCCTGCATTAAATCTTCTTCTGCCTAAACTAACTAGAGCAAGTCCTGAATAACACAGATGCTAAACCACTGTTGACCGGGCGCCTGGGTGGCTCAGTGGGTTAAGCCGCTGCCTTCGGCTCAGGTCGTGGTCTCAGGGTCCTGGGATCGAGTCCCGCATCGGGCTCTCTGCTCAGCAGGGAGCCTGCTTCCTCCTCTCTCTCTGCCTGCCTCTCTGCCTGCTTGTGATCTCTCTCTGTCAAATAAATAAATAAATCTTAAAAAAAAAAAAAATAAACCACTGTTGACCAAGATGACCAAAAATAAATAAATAAATAAACCTTTAGTGTGAAGAAAGATCATTCCAGGCAGGACATATCAAAGGAGGAGATAGGTACATACACAGGAAATCTACGTATGAGCTAGTACTTGGAAGGACCCAACCAGACAAATGTGCTAAAGAGCGTGGACAAGGATGTTCATTGTCCTGCTGTTACTAAGAGAAAAAAGGTTGAAAATAACCCAAGTAAACATCCATCCAACAGAGGACTTGGATAAGTAAGCTGGGGCTACCCATGCAAGGCGACTTCCTCATAGATGATGTGAAGGAAAAACATCTAACGATGTGACAAAGAGACTCAACACATACTACTAATTCTGAAAAAGCAGCACAAAACAATACAGACATTACTTCTTTGTATCAAAGATATACTTTTGTGCGTGTGCACACACACACACACACACACACACACACTCAACATAGCATAGACAGAAGTTTGGAGGGATACGCGCTCAAACCTATCAAGACGCCCCCTCATGTTCCACCCCTGGGGTTCACTGGGTGGTGGAGACGCGTGTTGGGTAGCTCCTGGCCTTGTGCCACTTGAGGGAGCAGCCAAAGAGCAGCCTGACTGTGACGAGCCAAATCACAAGTCTGGTCGGCACTCCAGACAGCTGGCAGGCCTGCTTCACGCCAAGTTTGCTGCCTTCTAGGCCTTCCCTGCTTGCTGACCTGGCTGAGTCCTGTGTGCAGTTATTCCTTCACCACCAAGAGATGCCCCTGAATGCCTCAGGACCCACGAAACATACCCAGTGATTTCGGTTCTAAACCTGGTGCTGGGGAAGCCTCACTTACCTGAACACCTCAACTGAAAGAATCATCTTTGCTCATGAAGCCATGAGGGAAACAAGATGGTATGGGCCAAGCCTCAGAAAACAGAGACTCAAATCTGCAAAATGTTCTGTGTTTGTACTTCAAGCACCTGTCTGACCCAGACAGCATACTGGAGATGCTACTACACAGTGATTTAGAGATCTGTTTCCAGTGGAGCATGCAGCTGACCCCCAGCAACCATCCAAACATTTGTGACTGCTTCAGATCACTGTGGAAGCAACCCCAGTTTGCAAAGTGAATCACCAGGTGAAGCAGCCTGACCGAGTGATTCTGACGTCAAGTGCATGGGTCTGACCCACCAACAAACCCCATCCTCCTCCTCGCTTCCATTAGTGGAGTTGGCACTCGCGGCTTCCAAGTCCTAAACCCTCCACACAGAAAAGGACCCACAGAAACGTTCTTGCTGCCACTTCTTGGGGAGAGGAAGAAAGAAAGATGAGTAATTAAGGTATTAAAGCGAGATGATGGAACACACGTTGGGACGAGGAATGGGGTACTAAAACCAGGTGGGAACAGCAGGTGCAGAGAGGGGATGGAGCTTCCGAGCAGCTCATGGCATGACCCATACCACCAGCAGCAGAGAGCCACAGATGTGGCAGGGCAGATTCGTCCCTATGTCTTGCCACTAGAACAAGCGTGTGTGTGTGTGTGAGAGAGAGAGAGAGAAAGAGAGAGACACAGACAGACAATTGGCCCAGGGCACCTCCCGTTTGCCAACCTGCTGCTAGTACCTGAACTCCGCTACTTTAACCACACATGAGCAGGGCAAGCTAAGGCTTCAGAGAGGGATGGAACATGTGAACATGGAGTACCCCAGGACTCCAGCGCTGAGGCTCCACCAGCTCACACCCTCTCCTACCTGTGCTACCTTCCGCGTCCCTTTCCCCTTCCTCCTCACTGCATGCTTCCCACGTGCCATCTACCACCAGCTCTGCTCAGACGCACTCGGCAGATATGCCCATCTTCCTTCAATGCCATCAGGTCTTGGATGCAGGAGGACCCTTTATTGCTTTAGGGTACTTATTAGGGGGTTCTAACTGGGAAGTACAATAAGTGTCCTTGTACCTTCTTAAAAAAAGATAATGGAAGAATAAGAGTCATGAATAATTTATGAAACATTTCTTCTGCTGATACAGTACCTCAAGTGATGCTTGTGTGTGTGTATGTGTGTGTATCACCCCCCACCCCATTCTTGGGATGCCCGAGGTTGCAGGGACTCTTCATGGCATAGCTGAGACCAGAGCCCTGACTGTGACCCTTGTCTGGACCATGTGCTTTAAGAAAGCAAAAGTCCTCTGACATTTTCATATCCCACATTCAGGACGGCTGTTCTGAGAGCAGTTTCTTGGGAAACTTGCACACCACAGTTAAAGCTTCTATTGCCTCCCACAGACCTGAGAATTTATGGGGTGGTGGGGTGGGCAGAAACCAGAAAGACTGGTGTATGGACCTCAGAGGTGAGGCCAAGTATTCTGGAAGTTCTCAAACTTCATATGTTTACAAATGGGCCTCACTCACCAGGGCCAGGAAGAGGCTTGAGAAAACTTTCTACTCCTTACCTTTCAAAAGGAGCTTTGGTAATTTCTTTTCACAGATACCTTAATCAGAAGGAAAATACACGAAAGTGCTTCCTCCCAGGAATGTGCACAGGAACAATGCAAAGGTCTGCATGGAGTCAGGGGCTGACACCAGTGAGGAGGGTGGCTAATTGACACCTGTCTCATGTCAAATAGCCACTAAATTCCTATGGCATCTTCTGGTTCGTGATCTGCTGAGCTCAGAATTCTAGGTGATAGCAATACAAAGAATTCTCAGGTAATTCCTCAGAATTACAAATGGGTCTCAAGGACCACTGACCTGACCTAAAAGTTTAAAAGTATTTTCTACATATAAATATCTATCTAAGAAAACAGGGTTAGTTGGAAACTCCTCTGATTTCCACTGTGTAGAGAAAACACAAGGAACTTTGAATGCCACCCTTTCCTCTTGTCTTACCTACAAATGACAGTAACTATGCAAGTGTTTACAGGTACCTAGACAACAAAAGCGATAAGCATGACCCCAGGAAGGGTCAAGCCACAAGTGGATCCCAGGGGTGGAAAGCCTTTCTGTCTCTAGGTACTCAAGAACTTCTCATGGAAAGTTCTCTTTAATCTCATATCCATGTAGCTAAATCTTTTTTTTTTTTTTAAGATTTTATTTATCAATTAGACACGGAAAGAGAGAGAAAGACAGCATGAGCGGGGTGAAGGGCAGAGGGAGAAAGAGACACCCTGCTGAGCAGGCAGCCTGATGCAGAGCTTAATCTAGGGACTCCAGGATCATGACCTGAGTCCAAGGCAGCCACTTAACTGACTGAGACACCCAGGGTCCCCATGTGTGGCTAAGTCTTAATGTTACTTAAGGTCACCTCCTCCAAGAAGCCTTTCCTGATTACTTCACCTTCCACCGAACTTGAACAAAACCCAGAGCTTAGCTTTATAGGTTTAGGCTTCCTAAAGGCTAATCTTATTCTCCAAATAATTCCTGAAGAAGCAACTAATTTTGACTTGGATTTTACTGTATTTCTCCTATGCTTTTAGTAAATGCCAAGTACACGGCACATCATTCTGATGACGAAGAAACAGCAACATAAATGGGGGGGGTAGTTTGAAAGACACTAATCCACAGGAAACTGGTTCACTGGGCTGGACTAGGTAATGCGCAAGCCAAAAGCTAGTCTCTTCTCCCACCCACCACCAAATCTTCAAAGCTGCTCTTTCCCCATTTCCTCCCAGCCTGTCACTGGCATCTCCAGTGGGTCCTAGAGCTTTCACATATTAGGAAGTCCAGCACACATAACCCAGGTCAGCCTGCCAGAAAGATGAAGAAGGGGGAGAGGAAGGGAACAACTTCTCTATTTTCCCAGTTTGTTCCTTCCTGACTCCTTCCCACACCCACCAGGATGCATCTGATTTTTCCCAGGGAAGGGGGGGGGGGGGGAGTAATAGAAAAAGATGTTTTAATTCCCTCTGCATATCAAGAGGAGAGCTTGGAAGGGTTGATCCCAAAGTTTTATTCTAAGCTATAATGAAGAGATGATAGAAGGTATGACCTAATGAAGACCAGCCCCACAAGTTAAAAAAGAAAGAAAGAAAGAAAGAAAGAAAGAAAGAAAGAAAGAAAGAAAGAAAGAAAGAAAGAAAAAAGCTCTCGGGGAACCTGGCTGGCTCCGTCAGTGGAGGAGCATGTAATTCTTGATCTCAGGGTGGTAAGTTTGAGCCCCACATTGCGTGCAGAGATTACTTAAAAATAAAATCTTTAAATTTTTTTTTTTTAAAAAGCTCTACTGGTACGGAGAAAAGAGGAACCTGGAGGGACAGAGTCCCCTCTCCCCCCTTCCTGTGCACCTTGCCCAGAGGAGAAGGGGTAGTAAGGGAAGAAAAATCTCTTGTAGGCTGAGGGGGACACAGAAAGCATGGGAAGTTTTCATCCTGCTTCCTACTGGGAACACTGGGGACAGCTTGGGACAGTGGAAATGGAAGCCTAGCATATAGTGCCTCCCAACTTGGGCAGGTTCTCATGTGCCCAGGAGAGACCTCGAAGAGAACCAGAGTGTGCAGAGCTCCAGGCCAGATGCAGGAACCAGGTCCCAGCTGTGGCTTAGCCCAGGGAAACCCAGCCGGACCATCCTCTACAAACAGGGAAAGGAGGAGTGCCTGGGTGGCTCAGTGGGTTAAAGCCTCTGCCTTCGCCTTGGGTTGTGATCCTGGGGTCCTGGGATTGAGCCCCGCGTCGGGCTCTCTGCTCGCCAGGAAGCCTTCTTCCTCATCTCTCTCTCTGTCTGCCTCTCTGCCCACCTGTGATCTCTGTCTGCTAAATAAATAAATAAAAATCTTAAAAACAAAACAAAACAAAACAAAACAAAAAAAAAACTACACAGGGAAAGGAGGCCCAGTTGTGAGGAGGAGAAACTCCCCAGAGGACAGCAAGAGGACCAGATGACTGGCAAGAGGCCTCTCTCCCACACACCCTGATGTGACTACAACCTTCTCCTGGTGACCAGAGACCACCTGTGGGGAGAAGGGGCCCCCAAGGGTAACCAACACAGACTGAGACACTGACTCCCAAGGGACAAGCTGTTTTAAGCTAGATAGTGACTGAGATAATACTACTTGACTTGGGCTCAAGAAAATTACAATCATGAATGAGGACTAAATATACCAAAAGGGAACCAAAGTCATTTTGTTTGCAGTAGCAAAATTAAGTTCACTTATAAAATGTTTTGCATAGTATGACCTGCGGCTGGTGAACTTCACCACTCCAAAATAAACCCTCAACAGGAAACATTTCTACTTTGGTTCAGCTGCTTCTGAAGGGTCTTCGTACAACACAAGCAGAATTTAAGAGTGTCTGTGTATGGCAAGGCACAACCTCCACAGGAAAAGCAAGTGGTTTCAAGCTTGCAAGGAAAATCCAGGCCCCCAAGCCATCACAGAAAACTTACCCTCCAGGAGGGCCAGTGCCTTCACACACATTCTCATTGAACCCCGCCAGCATCCCTGTGAGCTGGCTATTATTACTCCCATTTTGCAGAACGGCAAACTGAGACTCAGCAGGATTCAGTGACTAGCTCAAATGAGCAGGCTGAGGGGCCATACGAATAGAACAGCCACCCGTCACTGTCCCTCCATGGCTAGTCCTATGCAACAGCCCCATGTCGTGCGTAAGCTGTGCATCATCTATGGAGGGTCCACTTTTTTTCTTTTTTTTAAAGATTTTATTTATTCACTTGACAGAGAGAGATCACAAGTAGGCAGAGAGGCAGGCAGAGAGAGAGAGAGGAGGAAGCACGCTCCCCACTGAGCAGAGAGCCCGACACGGGACTCGATCCCAGGACCCTGAGATCATGACCCGAGCCGAAGGCAGCGGCTTAACCCACTGAGCCACCCAGGTGCCCCTGGAGGGTCCACTTTTTAAAAAATTTTATAAAGGAGGAAACTGATGCTTACAGAGGTTAAGAAACTGGACTCACAGGCAAGTCTAGAACTAGAGTGAGGAAAGTGAGTCATGCACCTCAGGCACAATATTTAGGGGGGATACCAAAAAACTCCCTAAGGTGAAACATTTTAATGCAATGTTTTAAAACATCAAATGAACACAAAATCTACATTGTTCTAAATATCACAATTTTGAATAAAGACAGGATTCACATTAGTGATTTTTCCTTTTGCCTCAGGCTCCAACATGGCTCAGCACAGCACTAGGGCAGAGCCAGGAAACCAGCCACTTCAACCCTTCTCCACCAGCCCCCAAAGACAGGGATCCCAGATACCACTGCAGGGGCCCTCTCCAGATGCTTCCCCTCACTATTTAATAATCTCAAAGGGCTCTTATGAGTGACCATCATGCTCCATAAATCCAGGTGAGGGGGGGGGGGTTGCTGAGTTCCAGGTTGAAGACCAGAGGTCTTAAGAGATTTATTCCGTGGTCCCCAGCATGTGTTATGTAAATGAAGGAAGCTTGCAGGCTTGAATAAGAGAGTAGGATATTTTAAGATACCAGCTTGAGAAGGTATGGGGTGGGCTCTGAAAGATCACACAGCTGCTTGTCTCCCACTTGATAAATTTCCTGGCTCAAAATTAAGTGTTCAACAGTGACACGATGCCAGCTGTCAGCCTGTACCTACACAGGTCCAATTCAAACGGTGGCATTCCTTTTTCCTTGCATTTCAAAAGCCAAATGTTAGCTCCTTTGAGTAACTACCTATGCTCGGATCACTTGTTAACCTCAAATTAAAGCCCTACCTGATATCAAGCATCTGTTCAAGATCTATTTTATCGATTAAAATTTGAACACTGTGAGGAGCATTGCATAACATACACAACTGTCGAATCACTATGTTGTACACTGGAAACTAATATAACATTGCATGCCAACTATGAAATATAACATTGCATGTCAACTATGATTTAAAAAAAATCACACCCCATAATTTGAATATTTCTTAGATCAAACCCCAAATCGCTTACTGGTAGCTTGTAATAGAAGCCTAAAACCCATTTACAAACAAACCATTAACTAGAGCGTAAGAAAGTTAATGAATTTGTCCACTAATCTCTCCTGCAATGGCCTTTAGAGACAGCAGGCACAAATACTTCGTACACTAACAGTTCAAACCCGGCAAGACCGTCTTCCTGTTCCTGTATTTTCTTAAAGCTTGAAAAGCTTCACCTCACAATTCAAAGTTAAGTCCAGCAAAGTGAGCAAAGGAAAACTTCGGGCACTTGGGTGAGCGCGTCTGCTCCCCTGGGCCGGTGCCCGCCCTGCCCCAAGAGGCGGCCGCGGGAATCGCGCCCCCAACCCCCGGTCCGAGGGGCACCTGGCCGAGTGGGCTCCGTGCTGGCTGTCCCACACCTGGCCCGACGTCGGGGCGCGCGCGACTCGGTCTGCGCCGCTCCCGCCCGGGTCTCCCCGCGCCACCCGGTCGTCGGCCCACGTACGCTTCGCCGCCAACCCGCTTCGAACCACCCCGGTACCTGGCGCAGGAGCTTGGCGCGGGCTCGGCGAAGCGCAGGAGGGACACCGTCCGCAGGGTACGGGGTAGGCTTCTGCCGTGAGCGCGCGCGCCCGGCGGACCCCGCCCGGAACCTCTCAGTCGCCCGCGCCGGAACGCTGAGGCCCGCGGCGCGACGCAGCAGGTGGCCGCTGGCCTCGCCACAGTCCCGGGCCGGAGCCGGAGAGCGGGGCGCGGGCGCGACCCTCGCGCGGACCGCCCTCTGCCTGCTTCGGCGCGCGCTCCCAGCTGCGGGCGCGCCGGCTCGGCTCGGCTCGGCTCGGCTCGGCGGGGGCGGACGCCGCGCCGCTCCGCTCCGCTCGCCCGTGGCCGCCGCGCGCACCTCCCCCGCGGCGCGCCGCTTCTGCAGCCGCCGCCGCCGCCGCCGCCGCCGCCGCCGAGTCGCCTCGCCGGCCGTGTCACGGCCAACTGCTAGTGGGGAAAGACGCCGGCGGGCCCTCGCTGTCCCCCAGCGCCCGGCCGGGACCACTCCCCACCCTGAGGCTGCTCCCGCCGCCCTCCTTCGGCCGGCCTGCGCGGAGGCGCTGTCGGGGTTCCCAGCCAGGCCACCCTACCTTGGCGAGGTCGGGGTCCACCAGCGACCCCGACGGGCCTGGAGGACAAGGAGTCCACGCCCCGGCGGCCCGGCGCTCTTTGGAGGGGAGAGATTCGGCCCGACTCCAGGCTCAACCTTCCAGGTCACCAGGGGGCTTGGCGGGCGACGGTGCGGGGCCTGGGGCGCTCCGGATCCGCCTCGCAAAGCAGGCGGCCCCAGAACCCGGGGCCGAAGGGAGTGGGCGCAGTGGGTGGGAAGTGTGCGTTTGAATAAAAGTAAAAGTTTTTGTTGTTGTTGTTGTTGTTTTTAATAACCGTGTGGGTCCGGAGCGTCTCCAGGCTAATTAGGGAAGCTGCCGCCCTGTGTTGAGGTGAATCATTGCTGTGATACCACAAGTGTGGGAAGAAAGGCTGCCGAAGACTTCTCAGGCTCGCTGCCCCCCCCCTTTTTATTTTCTTTTAAAGACAGATTTTTTAAGAAAATCGTCTTAGGAAACTTACTGGCCTCAGGTGGTCGCTCAGCTCATCAGCTGGAGAGTCCTCAGGGAAGCTTTGGTTGGCTGATTGCACAGCCCAGGACTATGTGCCCCCAAGAGCAAGGAGCTTTTCCGGCAGGGAGGGAAGATGAACGTGAGCTGCGTCCCCGCAGAGACAGAAGCCACGACAGCTTACACGCGAGAAAATTTCACGCTTCAGCTAGAAGAGATAAAGCTAATGTCAGAGAGTGTTACCCGACGTCCGGATTATCAGCGACATCGGTGGTGTTATGTGGGGACCACCCAGAATGTGCACCACATCCTAGGATGGTGGGTCTGATGATTTCTCCCTGCAGAGAACTGAGGATAGGGAGAAGCCAACATTTGCATAACTATCTGCCCCAGAACCTGGGTAGAACCCTGGAAGGGACTTTCTCCACCTCTGGCTTCAGACAGGATCAAAATCCTAAATAGAATAATCTGAGGCATGGGGAAAAAAGGCTAAAGACAGATCTCATTTACTTGAGCATATAAACAGAAGTTTCCTTTACAATTTTTAAATGCCCATTTGGCACAACCTGTTCACTTAAAAGCCCCCTTTGATGGTTAAGAGTTTATAAATTCCTTTCATGAAAGGAGTAAATTTATATAGGGAATCAGTCTACAGCCCCCAAGTTAATAACCTGCATTTGAAATGGACAGGTGACTCATCATTCTTAGAGACAATGACTTTGTTAGGTGTGTTTTCTATTTTCAAAATCCTCAAACTAAACGACAACTACAAGCAAATCCACACTCTCTTCTCTCACCTTGAGTCTCCACTTCTTGCTATTCAGAAATCACATTTTTTGTTGTTGTTGTAACTACTAAATATTTTTTGACTTTATAAGTCACCTTTTCACCTAAGAATTTTATTTGTTCCAGAATATCTTAAGCCTCTGGCTTTATTTGTGTGTGCTGTGGGTGGCTTTTAAAGTTACTGGCGGTTTTGAGAGAACAAAAACCAAAGTTCTTGGTGATTAGCTAAGGCTGAGAAAGAACATAGTGTCAATACCCAAAATAGAAAGTGGTAGGGAACTATGTGAATACATTAGGAAAATGGGAAATTATCTGGCACCTGGTAGAGCAGGTCCATTTAAAAATGCCCCCCCGCTTCACAGTCACTTCCATCTTCTTGCTGAGTCCTCCAGTCCCCACGGCCCTGCCATGTGGCTCAAGAGAGCTCTTTCCCTTCTTAATGTTTCTTGGACCAAACCTTGAAGCTGGATTGAGAAAAGGATAAAAGGTTAGCAAGGCTTTGCTAAAGGTTCAAAGGAAACAGAGAACCATGTAGTTTCTGGAAGCCTGCACCGACCACCATAAAGTTAAGAGCAGGGGTTTCTTTTTTCCACCCCTCCCTCCCCCGGGCTCCAGAAAACCTCACAGCTATCCCTGAGAACCTCACTGATACAGCAAAAGAAAGAAGACTCTGCTGTTTCTAAGTATATTGCACTTCATCTGGGAACACATTTTTATCAAATGCTAGGCACTGTTCTAAGCCATTTACAATTAATCGCTCATTTAAATCATTCAGTCCCTAGAAGAACGCTGAGCTAAGATCAGGCATTACCCCTGTTCTCCAGATGAGGTTCTTTTATTATCTCCATGTTGTGGATGAGAAAACTCAGGCATGAAAATGGCAAGTAATGTGTGCACAGTCATGCAGGAAGTAGTGGCAGAACCCCCAGTCTGCACGCTTCGGCACTGAACAGGCTGCCTTTCTAAAAGTGGCAACTGATTCCGCAAACTCAAAACTGCTTTTCAGCTTAGAAAAGAAAGGAGAAGTGGCCCTTCCCACACTCAGGAAGAGGAATCCTTTGGGATATCAGAAAACCAGAGTATTTAAGTTCAGTGTTTTTATCCAAGGATTCTGCTCTTGGGTCCTCATTAGACACACAAACTGCCTCTCTCTGGGTTCCAAAAATAGACCCCGTAGGCACAGGCATCCCTACCTAGGTAGAGAATTGAAATGAAGGATCAGCCAGGAACTACCTAAAAAAGAGCAAGGCCATCCTTCTTTTGCCCAGGTGAGCCTTAGTGAGAGAGGTCAGATTGAACAGTGTCAGAGTCAGAAGGCACATGAACCCTATTCCTGAGGGACTTTTTCCATAAGCTGGCTATCCAACAGTATTCAGATCCAGCCACAGTCCCTCCCAACCTCCTCTAGTAATATGAATGATCATGTCATTTCCCTCTTTCAAAGCCCTTCCGTTGGTTTTCATCCAATTAGGAGAAAATCCAAATCCCTTAACGGGAGCCTGATCTGTTCCTCGCCAGGCTCTTTCATGGGCTTCTTTCAGTACCACCATCCACTCACTGCACACCAGACTGGCCTTCTTCCAGTTACTAAACACTCCATCTTCTTTCCTGCCCTGGTGCCCTTGCCTGAGCAGCCCCCTCTCCTGGAATACTTTGTTTCTGCCCGTCACCTTATCCTCACCTGACTTCATCTTGCTAACTTCCTCTTATGCAAACGACATATCCTTCAGGTTTTAAGCTTAAATGTCACTTCCTTTGGTCTTTTTTCTTGACCTGTATTTCCCACTTGCACCTCCTCTTTAGAATACATATCCTGCTTTGTAGGGGGTTATTTTTGGTTTCACACTGAGTGCTCCCATCAGAGCATGACTTCAAGAGGGCAGAGACTTTATCTGTGTTGAGCATGATTGTTGCATATCCAGCACTTAGCAGAGTGCTTCTACATAGTAGTTGCTTGATAAATATCTCTTAATCCATCACTGTCACAACCTTGGATTACTGTATCTACCTCAGATGTATTAGTCTATAGTGCCCACTCCCTCTTTCCAACTCTTCCCTACCCTGGTCTTGCTCTTCCAAACTGCTATTTCACCTTCTAGGAGCTTTCTGCTCCTTGCGCTCTTGTCCTAAGAGTCATCTCTCCATAGCACCCATCCTTTGCAGTCCTGATCCTCATGAACATCACCCCAACTGCTCCTCTGTACTCCCAGTGCCCTCATCGCTTGGTCCTGAGTAAAATCACAGAACTATGCAGACCAAAGCCACAAAAAGTTATAGTCTCCAGCCTTACTTGGGCCTTACTTACCTTTAAACTTTCTCTGAAAAACAAGTAGGACCATACATAAAGTAAGAAATAAGGAATAATTCCAACCCCAGAGGAATCACTATTGCCATTTGTTTTTCCTTCCAGTGTTTTTTCATAAAAAGACAATGAAGTTAGGCTGCAAATTCATTTGTCTTCTACGTAGTTGAGATGAAGCCAAATACATAACTTTGAGTTCTGTACTCAGTTCTGTACTTTGGGTTCAACTACATTGTACTACAAGTATATTCCATGGGATAACCAAGTCTCCATAAATATAAATCCTAATAACTGGCTAGTAGTCCATTATGTGGATATACCAATTGATTTTACCATTTCCCTATAGCATTGCTTTCAGTTTGAAGGTATTCTAAAACATTCTTTCACAAATAGCTGTGTACATAATTTGTCTGCATTTATAATTATATCCTTAGAAGCGATCTAGAGGAGGGATTCCTGAGTCGGTGGCTATGAATGAGTCTAGGAATCTGATTGAGTCAGAAGGTAGAAGAAGACCCAAAGGACTCAACTAGACACTATTTTCATTTGAGTCTGGGCAGCTTCTTCCCCCATTCCCCACAGCAACTAGTCATAACTGCTCTCATGCAGCATGTGTTCTCAGTCTCCATCACACTCTTCTGAACAGATGATTTTGCTTCCTTCTTCAGACAAAATTCAAGTTTTCTTGAATTTTCAACGGAAATAGTTTTGTTAATCAGCTGACTTTAAAATAGGGAGATTTTGCTGGATTATTCAGGTGGTCCCAATGTAACCACGGAGGTGCTTAAAAAGGGAAGAGGGAGCAGAGAGATGATAGTATGAGAAGGACTCAAGTCAATATTGCTTATTCTGAAGGCATAGGGTGGGGCCACAAGTCAAGGAAAGTGGGTAGATTTTAGAAGCTCAAAAAGACAATGAAATGGATTCACAAATCCTTCCGACACCTAGATTTTAGCTTAATGAGACACATATTAGAGTTCTGACCTCCAAAATTTTAATTAGTGTTGGTTTAAGCCACTAAATTTATGGTAATTTGTTACTGCAACAATAGGAAAGTAATACAAAATTTATCATGGAACTCCCTACCCTTATTCCTGGAAACTCCACTTCTCTATCCCTACTCAATGGCATCTACAGCAGAGTTCCCATTAAACATGCCTTGTCTGAATTCCAGGTGAATAACTTTAATATTTTATTTATTCTATTTTTAAAGATATTTATTTATTTACTTAATTACTTATATATTTGAGAAAGAGAGAGAGAGAAAGAGCAGGAGCAGGAGGGGCAGAGGAGCATAGAGCCCAATAGGGCTCAAACCCATGTTCCTGAGATCACGACCTGAGCCCAAACCAAGAGTCAAATCCTTAATTGATTGCTATCCAGGTGTACCTAACTTTAATATTTTAAATGGAGGTTATTATTCAGACTGCTGTAATGGGATTCATTCAGACTCTTAGCTGATACTCATCTAGACATTCCTACTTTCTTTTTTTAAAAAAATTTTTAAAGTGGATCTTTTTTTTTTTTCTCAAGATTTCATTTCTTTATTTGACACAGAGAGATCACAAGTAGGCAGAGAGGCAGGCAGAGTGGGGGAAGTAGGCTCCCCACTGAGCAGAGAGCCCAATATGGGGCTCAGTCCCAGGACCCCAAGATCATGCGTGAGCCAAAGGCAGAGGCCCAACCCACTGAGCCACCCAGGCACCCCTCCTACTTTCTTTTTTGACAAATAGTCTGAAATTTTGGACCCTTGGGCAGCCATCTAAATACCTTTCAGGATTGTTCATAACAATATCTTCTGGTAACTCAAAAACATTTTTGATTTTAACTTGCCCAAATTTTGTAAATTTATTTTTAGTTCCTCCCTCTTAAAAAAAAGTGTTCATTATGACATCTAAGAATCATAGTTATGCTAGTTTTTAACACTAATAATGTAATTTTTCCATAAAACTCTTATTTTAACCTAACAAATATTTGTTTGTCCAATGGTATCAGCTTCCCGGACTGGGTATGAATCTAAAAGTTTGTTTTGGAAAAATGCCCACGACTGTCCCCATTTTATGTTTATATGGAAGAATATTTTAAATAAGAGACATGAGAACTTAAGCTTATGAAGAAAAAGTCTAAACTGCTACTTTTCTTTTGGGCAGAGAGATAAAACAAGCATATATCTGATTTATGTGCTGGCCCACATAGCTCTTTTTGCAAATGTGGCTTTAAACCAGCTAATCTTTTAAAAGTCTTTACACTGACTAATTTAGAAGCAAGGAGAACAAATGTGGGAGTATAAATGTAAGGCACTGAATAAGAGTGATAATCTCTGCCAATGAACACACTGCTGTGTTTCTGAGTACCCAATGCAGTTCATGATTTTCATTTAGATGGAGCTTCCTGGAGCTTGTCTTGCCTCCCCAGCACGATTTGCTACGTGACTGAAATTCAGATTTGCAAGGTTAGATCTGTCCAGGATCTTACAGCTCATGTGCTTCAGCCTCATTGTTTGGGAGATCACGTAGGGCAACTAGCCACTGGTTATATATACATCAATGACGGAGCCACACCTCACACCTGCCTCTTATATTATGCACCTGCCCACCCGTCAGTCATTCTGTAGCTTCCTGAGTCTCTGGTAATCACCAACAAAATTTGGACCGAAAGCTGATCATCTTAGTAGAATAAATTAGCAACATTATTCATTTGATAGATTATAAATAAAAATATAATATAAACGAGTATAAAAATCCAAATGTAGAGTGTTTTTTTTTTTTCCAATTAGAGAAAGTTGTCAGTATTTGGGCAACTTATTATTTCCTTATTTTTGACAGACTTATGAACAAAAACATGCTCATAAGGCAGTTGTTGGATACCTAAAACATATGCTCTCCTCTAGAAACTGCTGGAACAGCTACCCCTTGTCTCTATCAGTGAAATGATATGACATCAAGGTGAAAGAACTAAGTGAATGTTTTCATAGCAAATGCTAACACTAAAAATAGTGTTTAGAATGAAAGTAGGATGAGGAATAATTTCTTCATTGCTTCCATGGAAAAACAGGAAAGTGGCATCCACTGACTGTGGATGCCTTACATAGATTTGGGGACTTCCTTAAAAGAAATAGAATGGCATCTACTGACATAATAACTCTCAAAAAAGCTGTTAATCATTTCACAGTCATCTCTATGATCTCTTCCCATTCTAAAAGTCTATGAGACTGATTTATTTCATGCGTATATGGAAGTTTTTGTTGACTGTACTTTTATAGAAAAGTTTATTATTGCCTGATCCACATTCATTCTATGCAAAATTGCACAGGGGTGCCAACCCTATGCAAAGTTATGATGTAGGTGAAGCTTGTTCTTGATGCACTTAGAATCCTCTTGCAGTCCAGAGACTTATTTTGCAGGTGTCCTACAGGTGCCTTAAACCAACATGGTAGTAAGCCAGTCCTTTCAAAGATGTAAATGGCAAGTACTGACATACTATTTTTCTGTCTATATCTTCATTTAATAAGAGTATGTGTAATTTTTTTAAATATTTGGAAGAAGAAGTCCTAGAAAAGGCATGCCTGTTGGTAAAAAACATAAGACAGGGCATTGGGGAAAAAGATGCTGGGGTGCAGGTCTCTGGTAACTTCCCACCACAACATCGAGCCCAATCTGCTTTTCCATGAGCTGGTCATACATCAAGCTTTAGTTTCAGACATATGTTGCTATTTAATACTCACAATCCACCTATAAAATAAATATCTCCATTTCAGGAGTTAAGAAACTCAGAGGAGGGACGCCTGGGTGGCTCAGTTGGTTAAGCAGCTGCCTTCGGCTCAGGTCATGATCCCAGCGTCCTGGGATCGAGTCCCACATCAGGCTCCTTGCTCAGCAGGGAGCCTGCTTCTCCCTCTGCCTCTGCTTGCCATTCTGTCTGCCTGTGCTCGCTCTCTCCCCCTCCCTCTCTCTGATAAATAAATAAAATCTTTAAAAAAAAAAAGAAAAGAAAAGAAACTCAGAGGATTGCTGAAGTTCATAGAGCTAGTCATTGAAGTCAAATTCAGACCCAACCTGGTCTGAGTCTAAGGCACTTAGTATGGTCCTGCCTCTCCTCTCCATTACAAAGACTTTGAAGAAATTCTGATAATTGGGTTAAGATAATTTGGTGGTTCTGAACTCAAGTGCTTGGTAGAAACAAGTGTATTTCTTTCCAGCCCATGGGGCATAACTTTAAAACCAGTCAGCTGTGTGAGCTTCATATGGTGAAGCTGACCCCCAGGCTTCTCTCTCTGGGATTGCCTGAAGCCTACATATGCCACCCCATGGCTTGTCTTCCTCCTGTGGCCTGAGAACAGATTTAGCTAAACTAACACATTCCTGCTTACTTGTACACAAACAGGCTATGGCTGAGGGAAGATCTGTGATTAAAGTCACTAATGAGATTTTGTGAGCCTCTCAGAACATGGCTCTGCAGTCCTTTTAGTTAAGCCATGATGTGCAAATAGCACATTTCAGTGTTCAGTGCTCCAAAGACATCTAAAAGTTGTGAATTTTATATCAACACAGATGACTTTATAGCTCAATTTTAAAACTTAAAGTTTTTAAAAGCTCACCCCAAATTTCTGCCCTTGAGCACAATGGTGTAAGAAGGACCAGACTCAATAACTAAAAAACTGGAACAAAGATATAAAATAATTAAATTATTTAAATTTAAATAAATTAATTTAAAAAAAATCACTCTTGTGAAGGACAGGCAGAAGAAATGTTGGACTTTTCAGTAGGGTTCTTTAAAGATTTTGCAGACAAAATTTATATATTTGAAGACCATGCCTCATTTGGGAGTTTTAACTAGATATTCTCCCAGTGGTTAAACCAGTGATCTAAGAACCTACATGATCAACAGGCAGACCCCCAAAAGCAAATCTGGTTGTTTCCTTCCAGTGGGCTCAAATATTATGATTGGACTAGAAAAAATTGGATGTAGTCACATGACAGTGTGCCTTTCCATGAACTGCTGGCTAGACAGCAGTTTATAATTAATAAGTGAATTAAAATTATCCTCCTTGGTCTGTTCAGGAAAAGGTATTAGATGATCAGCTTATTTTTAGACACTTTAAAAGCTGTAAATCCAAGACTACTGCTTTGTTCTGCAGTTGAATTTGTATCTTTTCCTTCCCATTTCTGCAGACAGTTGGACTGTATATGACAGCTTTTACATTGGATTGAAAGAATATATCATTTTCCATCCCATCCTTGCATTTTAATTGTTAATATCAGATGAATTATTTTATTTTGATTTCCTCACATGATCTCCCTTATCTTTTATTTTATCTACAAATGTATATATACTTAAAGATAGTAACCTCACAAAAAAGAAAAATAAAAAGAAGGAAAAAGTCTTGGGAGCAATATGAATGGCTTTACTCTTCATATTCTGAAGGACTTCAACCCAACCTTGTTATTACTTATTAAAATGAGTCTTATTAAAGAGTAAACCACCAACAATCCCAGGCCCCTTTGAAAGCATAAGACCATTTCCGAGCCCTTTAGTATTGAAGTGATTAGAGCAGAATGGGAATTCTCAAACAGATGACCATTTGTTTGTTTTTTGTGATACAAATGTGTGGCCTTCAGTGGGACAACACAAGGAGATATACTATGCCTTCCTTCCAAAAATCTCCAAGATTCTCCCCTAAGAAAAGTAGGGGGAAATGCTCTCTCCATAGGATGAGTGGCACAACATAATAAACAAGGTCAAAAAGCATAAGAAGATGCTACCTCTTCTTGTGAAGGATAAAATAAATATAAGTGGTTTTAGTATTGGAAAAAGAGCTCTGGTCCTAGACTTGGCTCAGCCTGAAGTAGTTGTCTATCTGTAGGTAAGTTTCTAAAACTTCCTAAATTTTATTTTTCTTATCAGTAAAATTAAAAGATGGAACCATTTAGAATGCATTTTATTTCACATTCAGATGCCAGTGTTCCTGGCAGAAGACTAATAGGCTAACTTTCATTCCTTCTTGGTAGATGAGAGATTGATCTACCATCTTGTTATTTATTTTCTGTTTATTCCATCTGTTAGTCCATTCATTATAGGTGTGTGTATATAAATTTTATTTTTTATTTTTTTAATTTATTTTTTTTTTAATTTTATTTATTTACTTGAGAGAGAGAGAGAATGAGAGAGAGAGAGTATAAGTGGACAAATGTCAGCGGGAGAAGCAGATTCCTTGTCAAGCAGGGAGCCCGGTGCGGGACTCCATCCCAGGACTCCTGGATCATGACATGAGCCGAAGGCAGTCACCCAACCAACTGAGCCATTCAGGTGCCCCTGTATATAACTTTTAAAAGTTAAAAACACAATATCTGAAATTAAAAGTTCACTAAATGGGCTTAACAGTGGATTAAACAATGTGGGAAAAAATGAGTGAATTTGAAGACCTATCAATAGAATTTATCTAAAATAAAGCCAGAGAAATTAGACTAAAAATAAAATTGAACAGAGCCTTAGTGACCTGTTATATCAAGTATTTTAAGATATGTATTAGACTTCTAGTAGACAGTAGAGAGAAGAAAAAAATTTTTTAAATATTTGAAGGAATAATAACTGCAAAATTTCTAAGTTTGATAAAAATTATAAACCAAAAGTTGGTTCTTTGAAAAGATCAATGAAACTGACAAATCTTTATCCAAACTGGCCAAGAGAAAACAGGTTGTAATGATTAAAATCAAGATTGAAAAAGGCATCATGATCAACTTTCCAGAAATAAAAAGCCTGCTTCTCCCTTTGCCCCTCCCACCCTGTTCCTGCTCTCTCTCTCTGACAAATAAGTAAATAAAATGTTAAAAAAGACAACCCAAACATTCACAAATTATATGTTGATAAGGTGTTGTATGCAGAATATATACCGAACTCTTACTACTCAATAATAAGAAGAAATAATCCCATTAAAAGTGGGCAAAATATTGAAAAGCCATCTCACTAAAGACATATGAATGGCTAATAAATAAATTATAAGATGTTCAACATCATTACTTGTTAGAGAAATCTAAATCAAACCCATGACACACCCACAAGAATGGGGTAATGAAAAAAAATGATGTTTGGTAATTAAGAAATATAATTTAAAAATAACCCATGGGTCAAAGAGGAATTACAGTAGAGATTATAAAATTTCTTTTAAGATTTTATTTATTTATTGTCAGAGAGAGAGAAAGTATAAGCAGGGTGGGGAGTGGCAGGCAGAGGGAGAAGCAGGCTCCCCACTGAGAAAGGAGCCCTATGGGAGACTCAATCCCAGGATTCTGGAATCATGACCTGAGCCAAAAGCAGATGCTGAACCAACTGAGTCACCCAGGCGTCCCGAGATTATAAAATATTTTTAACCAGTCAACAATGAAAATACGATCTCACAAAATTGTGAGATATACCTAAATACTTTGCCTTAATGGAACATTTATTCTGTTCAAAACACATATATTAGAAAAGAAGACTGAAAATCTGATGTAAAGAATCCTTCCTCAAGAATTCAGATGAAATAACAACAAATTATCCTTAAAATGGAGAATAGAAAAGAGAAGAATTTGGTAAAATAGAAAATAAAAAGCAGGGCACCTGGGTGGATCCATTGATTAAGCAACTGCCTTCAGCTCAGGTCAAGATCCTGGAGTCCTGAGATCAAGTCCCACATCAGGCTCCCTGCTCAACAAGGAGCCTACTTCTCCTTCTGACCCTCTCCCTTCTCATGCTCTCTCTCATACAAATAAAATAAAATCTTTTTAAAAATCACAGTAAAAAAGATCAACAAAGGCAGAAATTAATTCTTTGAAAAGAAAATTGATATATTCCTGTTGAGATTGTGAAAAAAATGAGAGAAGACAAAAGCAGTCAATATGAGGAATGAAAAAAGGGAGATTACAGATTCTGCTACATTAAAGAGATAATTGCATGATTTTATTTATAATATTATGTCTAAAATTTTAAGTTAAATGGACAAATTCTTTTTAAAAATTCAAAATACTAAAGCTGACTTAAGAAGGATATTTGAATAGTTCTATTACTATTAAGGAAAATGAATTTGTAATTGTAAACCTTCCCACAATAAAAACTATAGGCCCAGGTGGTTTCACCACTCTTATAATACTCTCCCAGAATATAAATAGTTCCTAATTCATTTTTGGAGACTGGCTTAATCTTAATACCAAAACTTGATAAGATCATTTTAAGAATGAAAATTTACACAGCTCAATTTCATTCATGATCAAAAATACCAAATACAATATTAGCAAATCAAATATACCAATAAATAAGAAGGTTAACATGTAGGGGTGTCTGGGTGGCTCAAAAAGTTAAGTGACCAACTCTTGATTTTGGCTCTCATCATTACCACAGGGTCGTGAGTTGAGCCCCACATTAGGCACTGCCCTCTGTGTGGAGCCTGCTTACGATTCTCTTTCTCACTCTGCCCCTTCCTGCTTGTGCCTACACAGGCACACACTCTTTCTCTCTCTCAAAAAAGGGGGAAAAAAGGCTAACGTGTTAAAAACTAAGTTGACTTTTTATTCCAGGAGTACAAGGTTAAACTAACATCTGAAAATAAATCAACACACATTAACTACATCAAGATAATAAAGGAGAAAGTAATATGACCAAAATAGATGCAGAAAATGATTTGATAAATTTCAACATCCATTTAGGATTAAATCTCTTGAATTAGAAATTAAATTTGTTAATCTGATAAATAGTACCTTAAAAAAGAACATTAGCCTATAGTAAATATCATACTTAATGGTGAAATGTTGAACTCTTTCCCTCTGTAATGATACAGAAAACAAGAGTGTCCATTATCATCATTTCTATTCAGCTTCAAGTGGGTGGTCTTAGCCAGTGAACTACTCAAGAAAAAATAAAAAGTTTAAGAATTGTGACAAAATAAAAATGTGATTTTTCATGGATGATATGACTAAATATGTAGGAAATCCAAAATAATTTATCACTAAATTATTAGAATGAATCAACGACTTTTATGAAGGTTGCTGTATAGAGTACAAGGTCAAAATATAAAGTTCAAATGAATTTTATACATCAGCAAGAATAAAAATAAATAATTAAAGATAATATGTACTCATTTACAAAAGCATCAAAAATTTCACATACCTAGTAACAAATATTTTAATAATTTAAAATATGTGGATCAATACCTTAACTAAGAAAACTATGAATATTACTGAAAAAAGGTAAAATAAAAAGAAGAATATATGTTCATGGATTAGAAGACTCAATATTAGAATGTTGTGAATTCTCTCCAAATATATCCATAGATCTCATTCAGTACATTAAAAATCTTAACAGGTTTTAAATGGAATTTCAAACCATGGCTCAGTGGTTTTGAAAATAAATCAACACACACTGTCATTAAATGTGTCTCAGTCGTTAAGCCTCTGCCTTAGGCTCAGGTCATGATCCCAGGGTCCTGGGATTGAGCCCTGCATCGGGCTCCCTGCTCAGTGGGAAGCCCACTTCTCCCTCTCCCACTTGCCCTTCTGTGTTCCCTCTCTCTTTGTGTCTCTCTCTGTCAAATTATTTAAATAAAATCTTTTTAAAAAATCATATGGGAATGCAAAAGAAAAAACAGCCAAGATATTTTTGAAGAACAATAACATGAAGGATAGCAAAACTTCATGGTAAAGCCATAGCAATTAAAACAATGAGGTTTCTTTGTCAGACAGAAAAATAAATCAATGGAATAGTATACAGCCCCAAAACAAAGCCACACATATCTGGACAGTTAATAGGACAAGTTGCACATATCAGTGGGAAAAAGACAGTCTTTTCAACAAATGATACTGAGTTAGTTGGGAACCTTAAATAGAATTTTTAAAAATCTCAATGCCTACCTCAACTCAACACAAAAATCAATTCCTGATTTTAATTCTGAAATTAATAAGAAAACCAAAAAAGTATATAGAAGAGAATATGAGACATCATTATCACCTTAAGGTTGGGAAAAACTTCTTAAACAGGACAGAGAAATGCTTATTCATATAGAAAATTACTGATAAATTGGATATTATTAAAATTAAGAATTTGTTTATTAAAAGACACCATGAAATGAGTGAAAAAGCAAGCATCAGCAGAAGGTTTTGTGCTTGTAACTAGAATATATAAAGAACTATAAATTAGTAAGACAGAAAGCCTAACAAGAAATTAGGTAAAAGACTTGAATACAAACTTCACAGATACACCAATAGGGAAATAAGTATCTGAAAAGGCGTTCAACCATATTGAGACATCAAGGAAACACAAATCATAGCCATAGTGGGACACCATTTTACACCTAACACCATGACAAAAAATGAAAAGACAGATCATACCAAGCTGGTGGGACTTTGTGAACTCACTTAGATTCCCATTGTGGTGGTGGGTGTGTGTAAATTAACACAAGTACTTTGGAAAACGGTTTGGTATTATTTATGAAGGTGAACATATGCATACTCTCTAATAAGTAATTCCACTTCTAGACATATCATGTGTACCAAGAGAGATGCACACAAATGCTTATAGCAGCATCTTTCTTAAGACTCCAAGTGCCCACTACCAGAAGAATGAATACCTTATGTCATATTTGCACAATGGAGTAATACAGTAAAATGAAAATGAACAAACTGAAACTACAGCTATAGGGGTAAATTTAGCAATGGGGGTAAGTTTGAGAAACAAAATATTCAATGAAAATAAAAAGAAAAGAAGACTATATACACTAAATAATAAGAAAAACTAAATTATTAGAAAATAAATTATATAAGAAAATAAAATAATACAGATGCTGGTTATTTGGGGAGACAGGAGTAGAAATTGAGTTGGGGTGCCAAGATAACTGCTGAGACACTTCATGTGCTCCATATCTTCACCTGGTAGTTCTTTGGGGATTTGTGATAATTTAGTTCACTAAAACAATTGTATTATATAGTCTTCTGTATGATTAAAATACTTGCTTTCCTCTAATAGAAATAATCAGGCCTTATATTAATGCCTAAAAAATCTAGAATTAGCTGCCCTCTTCTAAACAAAAGTCCTAAAAATGTTCAAAGTAACTTTTTCCTCATGGGCTAACTTCATTATTGAATTTTACAGCCCTGTGCTGCTGAGGAAGTGTTCTTGAATCATGTCCTATTTGTGACCACCTTCTTCAGATTTGCCTTTTACTCACTTGTGCAAAGACCAGCTATCTGCTTTTTTCTGAAGAAATGATTATACAAATCATTACATAGACTTATTAAAGCTATGTTTTATTTCGTTAGAAATGTTTAGAAGGTGGAGATAAGTGGGTCACATCTCAGAAACTTAAATGCAATTGAAGAGAACCCCTCAGTAGTGCAAAGTCTATATTGCCAATGGAGAAGCATGGACTTTACCATCTATTTGGCAGATGTATAGGAAACATGTTGAGACAGGCTGCACAGGAGAGCAATTTCATTGATTTCCTAGTTACAGAAAAGTACTGAGAAATCCTTTGCCTTAGTAAACATGAACAATAAACATGTGCTTATTCAACAGATATTTATTGGCCATCTATTATATGAAAGTCACTGGGGTTTAAGGATGAATTGGTGAAAAATGTTCTGATAGTCCAATGGAAGAAAAATAGGAAGAATTACATGAAATTAAATACCAAATTAAGCTAATACTTAAATACAGATAACATTTTCCTTTGTGATAGAAATATCAAATCATAATGTTGTATACCTGAAATTAATAAAATGTTATGTCCATTATACCCACAAAAAAACCATTTTCCTTTGAAAATAATCAGAAACAAGATAACCATGGGACACATTCTTGATTCTATTACTGTCATCAGAAGTAAATCAAACCATAGGCCTATTTCTCTAGAGGTCATTATCCTGAAGTATAAACAAGCACAGATGAATTTAATTAGCTGCTCTTGAGCTAGGCTTACTTCAAATAGCTCTGAGTTTGATGGAAACATGGAAATATCAGTAAAGAAATTGATCCTTTAAGAACAATTCCTGAAGGGAGCCTGGCTGGCTCAGTGGGTTAAGCCTCTGCCTTCAGCTCAGGTCATGATCTCAGGCTCCTGGGATTGAGCCCCGCATTGGGCTGTCTGCTCAATGGGGAGCCTGATTCCCCTCTCTCTCTGCCTGCCTCTATGCCTACTTGTGATCTCTCTCTCTGTGTCAAATAAATAAATAAAATCTTTAAAAAAAAAAAGAATAATTCCTGAGATTCCACAGCCTTTTAAGAAAACTGAGGAAGCAGGGAGGAGTCAAGATGGCGCTGAAGTAGCAGGCTGAGACTACTTCAGCTAGCAGGAGATCAGCTTCATAGCTTATTTAAAGATTGCAAACACCTACAAATCCAATGGCAGATTGAAGAGAAGAAGAACAGCAATTCTAGAAACAGAAAATCAACCACATTCTGAAAGGTAGGACTGGCAGAGAAGTGAATCTAAAGTGATGGGAAGTTAGACCCTGGGAGTAGGGGTTGGCTCCCGGCAAGCCTCGGAGCAACGGAGCACAAAATCAGGACTTTTAAAAGTCTGTTCAACTGAGGGATATTGCTCCAGAAGGTAAACCGGGGTGAAGCCCACATGGGGTCAGCGTGGCGTCACGTCCCGCAGGATCACAGAAGGATCGGGGGTGTCTGTGTGTTGCAGAGCTTACAGGTATTAGAACAGGAAAGCCGGCTACAGAGACAGAGCTGAGAAGTGAGCTCCCAGCTCGGGGTTACCTTGAACTGGTCACAGGCTTGGTGAGCTCAGAGCGAGGCCGGAGGCCAGGGAGATGGGAGTAATTGGGCACTATTCTCTGAGGGCACACTGAGGAGTGGGGCCCAGGCTCTCGGCTCCTCTGGGCCGTAGACCGGAAGGCCACCATTTTCATTCCCGTCCTTCGGAACTCTATAGAAAGTGCTCAGGGAACAAAAGCTCCCGAAAGCAAACCCCAGCGGATTACTCAGCCTGGCCCCTGGTAAGGGCGGTGCAATTCCACCTGGGGCAAAGACACTTGAGAATCACTACAACAGGCCCCTCCCCCAGAAGATCAACAAGAAATCCAGCCAGGACCAAGTTCACCTACCAAGGAGTGCAGTTTCAATACCAAGGAGAGCAGCAGAATTCCAGAGGAGGAGAAAGCAAAGCACGGAACTCATGGCTTTCTCCCCATGATTCTTTAGTCTTGCAGTTATTTTTTTTCTTTTTCAATTTTTTTCTCTTCTTATGCTAATTTTTTTTAACTTTTACCCTTTTCTTTTTTAACGTTTTATAACTAGTTTATCTAATATATATATATTTCTTTTTTATACTTTTCCTTTATTCGTTTTCTTTTTTTAATTGTTTCTTTTCTTTCTTTCATTTTTTTTTTTTGAACATCTTTTTATCCCTTATCGCCCCCCTCATGATTTGGGATCTCTTCTGATTTGGTTAAAGCATATTTTCCTTGGGTTGTTGCCACCCTTTAGGTATTTTACTTGCTCCTTCATATACTCTTATTTGGACAAAATGACAAGGCGGAAAAATCCACCACACACACAAAAAAAAGAACAAGAGGCAGTACTGAAGGCTAGGGACCTAATCAATACAGACATTGGTAATATGTCAGATCTAGAGTTCAGAATGACAATTCTCAAGGTTCTAGCCAGGCTCAAAAAAGGCATGGAAGATATTAGAGAAATCCTCTTGGGAGATATAAAAGCCCTTTCTGGAGAAATAAAAGAACTAAAATCTAACCAAGTTGAAATTAAAAAAGCTATTAATGAGGTGCAACCAAAAATGGAGGCTCTCACTGCTAGGATAAATGAGGCAGAAGAAAGAATTAGTGATATAGAAGACCAAATGACAGAGAATAAAGAAGCTGAGCAAAAGAGGGACAAACAGCTACTGGACCACAAGGGGAGAATTCGAGAGATAATTGACACCATAAGATGAAACAACATTAGAATAATTGGGATTCCAGAAGAAGAAGAAAGAGAGAGGGGAGCAGAAGGTATACTGGAGAAAATTATTGGGGAGAATTTCCCCGTATGTCAAAGGGAACAAGCATCAAAATCCAGGAGGTGCAGAGAACCCCCCTCAAAATAAACAAGAATAGGTCCACATCCTGTCACCTAATAGTAAAATTTACAAGACTTAGTGACAAAGAGAAAATCCTGAAAGTAGCTTGGGAAAAGAAGTCTGTAACATACAATGGTAAAAATATTAGATTGGCAGCAGACTTATCTACAGAGACCTTGCAGGCCAGGAAGAGCTGGCATGATATATTCAGAACACTAAACAAGAAAAAAATGCAGCCAAGAATACTATATCCAGCTAGGCTATCATTGAAAATAGAAGGAGAGTGGGGCACCTGGGTGGCTCAGTGGGTTAAAGACTCTGCCTTCAGCTCAGGTCATGATCCCAGGGTTCTAGGATCGAGCCCCACATCAGGCTCTCTGCTCAGCAGGGAGCCTGCTTCCTCCTCTCTCTCTCTCTGCCTGCCTTTCAGCCTACTTGTGATCTCTGTCAAATAAATAAATAAAATCTTAAAAAAAAAAGAAAAGAAAATAGGAGAGATTAAAAGCTTCCAGGACAAACAAAAACTGAAAGAATTTGCAAACACCAAACCAGCTCTACAGGAAATATTGAAAGGGGTCCTCTAAGCAAAGAGAGACCCTAAAAGTAGTAGATCAGAAAGGAACAGAGATAATATACAGCAATAGTCACCTTACAGGCAATACAATGACACTAAATTCATATCTCTCAATAGTTACCCTGAATGTTAATGGGCTAAATGCCCCAATCGAAAGACACAGGGTATCAGAATGGATAAAAAAACAAAACCCATCTATATGTTGCCTACAGGAAACTCATTTAAAGCCCAAAGACACCTCCAAATTTAAAGTGAGGGGGTGGAAAAGAATTTACCATGCTAATGGACATCAGAAGAAAGCAGGAGTGGCAATCCTTATATCAGATGAATAAGCCAAAGACTATAATAAGAGATGAGGAAGGACACTATATCATACTCAAAGGGTCTGTCCAACATGAGGATCTAACAATTTTAAATATCTATGCCCCCAACATGGTAGCAGCCAACTATATAAACCAATTACTAACAAAAATCAAAGAAACACATCAACAATAATACAATAATAGTAGGGGACTTTAACACTCCCCTCACTGAATGGACAGATCATCCAAGCAGAAGATCAACAAGGAAATAAAGGCCTTAAATGACACATTGGACCAGATGGACATCACAGATATATTCAGAACATTTCATCCCAAAGCAACAGAATACACATTCTTCTCTAGTGCACATGGAACATTCTCCAGAATAGATCACATCCTCGGTCATAAATCAGGCCTCAAACAGTGTCAAAAGATTGGGATCATTCCCTGCATATTTTCAGAACACAATGCTCTGAAGCTAAAACTCAATCACAGGAGGAAATTTGGAAAGAACCCAAATACATGGAGACTAAACAGCATCGTTCTAAAGAATGAGTGGGTCAATGAGGAAATTAAAGAAGAATTGAAAAAATTCATGGAAACAAATGATGATGAAAATAAAACGGCCCAAAATCTGTAGGACAAAACAAAGGCAGTCCTAAGAGGAAAATATATAGTGGTTCAAGCTGCCTTTCTCAAGAAACAAGAAAGGTCTCAGGTACACAGCTTATCACTACACCTAAAGGAGCTGGAGAAAGAACAAGAAAGAAACCCTAAACCCAGCAGGAGAAGAGAAATCATAAAGATCAGAGCAGAAATCAATGAAATAGAAACCGAAAAAACAATAGAACAAATCAACGAAACTAGGAGCTGGTTCTTTGAAAGAATTAATAAGATTGATAAACCCCTGGCCAGACTTATCAAAAAGAAAAGAGAAAGGACCCAAATAAATAAAATCATGAATGAAAGAGGAGAGATCACAACTAACACCCAAGAAATACAATTATAAGAACATACTATGAGCAACTCTATGCCAACAAATTTGACAATCTGGAAGAAATGGATGCATTCCTAGAGACATATAAACTACCTCAACTGAACCAGGAAGAAATAGAAAGCCTGAACAGACCCATAACCAGTAAGGAGATTGAAACAGTCATTAAGAATCTCCAAACAAACGAAAGCCCAGGGCCAGACGGCTTCCCGGGGGAATTCTACCAAACATTTAAAGAAGAACTAATTCCTATTCTCCTGAAACTGTTCCAAAAAATAGAAATGGAAGGAAAACTTCCAAACTCATTTTATGAGGCCAGCATCACCTTGATCCCAAAACCAGACAAGGATCCCACCAAAAAAGAGAACTACAGACCAATATCCTTGATGAACACAGATGCAAAAATTCTCACCCAAATACTAGCCAATAGGATTCAATAGTACATTAAAAGGATTATTCACCACGACCAAGTGGGATTTATGCCAGGGCTGCAAGGTTGGTTCAACATCCGCAAATCAGTCAATGTGATACAACACATCAATAAAAGAAAGAACAAGAACCATATGATACTCTCAATAGATGCTGAAAAAGCATTTGACAAAGTACAACACCCCTTCCTGATCCAGACTCTTCAAAGTGTAGGGATAGAGGGCACATACCTCAATATCATCAAAGCCATCTATGAAAAACCCACCGCAAATATCATTCTCAATGGAGAAGAACTGAAAGCTTTTCCGCTAAGGTCAGGAACACGGCAGGGATGTCCATTATCACCACTGCTATTCAACATAGTACTAGAGGCCCTAGCCTCAGCAATCAGACAACAAAAGGAAATTAAAGGCATCCAAATTGGCAAAGAAGAAGTCAAACTATCACTCTTCGCAGATGATATGATACTCACTGAATGGACAGATCATCCAAGCAGAAGATCAACAAGGAAATAAAGGCCTTAAATGACACATTGGACCAGATGGACATCACAGATATATTCAGAACATTTCATCCCAAAGCAACAGAATACACAGATGAATAAGCCAAAAGACTCCACTCCAAAAGACTCCACTCCAAAACTGCTAGAACTTGTACAAGGATTCAGTAAAGTGTCAGGATATAAAGTTAATGCACAGAAATCAGTTGCATTTCTCTACACCAACAACAAGACAGAAGAAAGAGAAATTAAGAAGTCAATTCCATTTACAATTGCACCCAAAACCATATGATACCTAGGAATAAACCTAACCAAAGAGGCAAGGAATCTATATTCAGAAAACTATTAAGTACTCATGAAAGAAATGGAGGAAGACAAAGAAGTGGAAAAATGTTCCATGCTCCTGGATTGGAAGAACAAATATTGTGAAAATGGCTATGCTACCTAAAGCAATCTACATATTTAATGCAATTCCTATCAAGGTACCATCCATATTTTTCAAAAAATGGAACAAATAATTCTAAAATTTATATGGAACCAGAAAAGACGTCGAATAGCCAAAGGAATATTGAAAAAGAAAGCCAAAGTTGGTGGCATCACAATTCCGGACTTCAAGCTCTATTACAAAGTTGTCATCATCAAGACAGCATGGTATTGGCACAAAAACAGACACATAGATCAATGGAACAGAATAGAGAGCCCAGAAATAGACCCTCAACTCTAAGGTCAACTAATCTTTGACAAAGCAGGAAAGAATGTCCAATGGAAAAAAGACAGCCTCTTCAATAAATGGTGTTGGGAAAATTGGACAGCCACATGCCGAAAAATGAAATTGGACCATTTCCTTATACCACACACTAAATAGACTCAAAATGAATGAAGGACCTCAATGTGAGAAAGGAATCCATCAAAATCCTTGAGGAGAACATAGGCAGCAACCACTTCGACCTCAGCCGCAGGAACATCTTCCTAGGAACATCGCCAAAGGTAAGGGAAGCAAGGGCAAAAATAACTATTGGGATTTTATCAAGATCAAAACTTTTGCACAGCAAAGGAAACAGTTAAGAAAACCCAAAGACAACTGACAGAATGGGAGAAGATATTTGCAAACGACATACCAGATAAAGGACTAGTGTCCAATATCTATAAAGAACTTAGCAAACTCAACACCCAAAGAACAAATAATCCAATCAAGAAATGGGCAGAGGACATGAACAGACATTTCTGCAAAGAAGACATCCAGATAGCCAACAGACACATGAAAAAGTGCTCCATATCACTCAGCATCAGGGAAATACAAATCAAAACCACAT